>NC_050738.1:9164082-9489817 GCF_014529535.1 Bradysia coprophila | reverse complement strand
GTTTTCTAGCAGTAAAAAAATTCTACAAAAAAAATTTTCATTCTTCAAGTAACATCTACAATTCATTCAGTCCAATCTAATCACAACTATTCAGTTTGTCGTGGCGTTTTGCTTTTAGTTTCTTAAAAAAAAAGTCTTTGGCACCTTTACTTTGTTCCGTTAGTTAGTTTCTAAATTTTTAGTTTTTTTTTTGTTTTGTTAGTTTAATTTATCTGATTTTCGAATAGACGGATGGAAATTGAATGGAAGAATCAAGATGTTATCATCCATCGGCGGATGATATTTTTTTGGCGAAATCAAAGAAAATTTGGAATAGAAAAATGGGATGAAAGTAATTTTTGGAACAGTTTAAGACTCGGAACAGGTCGACCATACATTGACGTGATGACTGACCTGATTTTGTCCTCAGATTCTTAGAAATAAAAATTCATCTGAACCTGATTTTCGATAACCTGCCAAGTCAGGTTTTAAGTGTACCAGAAATATTCATATAATTTTCCAGGTAGGTCTGTTACCTGACTTACTTTCACCTGATCACCAAATTACTCACAGGTCAGATGTGGTCACGTTCAGGATTCTAGATTTAGGTAATCTGAACTTAGGATCAGGTCAATCTGATTCCGAGCCTTAGAAGAATTTAAATAATTTTTTTGACGAAATGATTTTGTGAGATCAGTTTGGGGAACAATAAATGCAAATTTCTCTTTAAAACAAAATGTCATGCTTTTCCGTTCTTTCAATTTTCGGTCATAACTTTTTTGTGTATAACTAAAGTGGCTACGATCGAAATAAATGTTCATCTTGTTCAATGCAATATTCATCAACCATAACGTTGATGTTGTCATTTTGTGATGATGCTTCTTTTGTTAGGCTCTATAGTAACTATGTTTAACTTGATGCGTAAAAATTTATTTCATTTTTGTTTTGTGTAAAATTATATTTCTAGCTAAAATACCGAGCTATATTTTACACACGCTAAACACTCGTTTCGTTTATATTTTATTAAATATTTAAATAGACAAATTGTTGTCACAAACTACGTTGAAATTGTACAGACAAACGTCAAACAATATATTCCACAATTCCTTGTTCAATGGATTCAATTTGATTGTTCCGTAACCAAACACATTTAAGCAGGTGATGTGGTCGGCGGTAAGCTTGACGAAACATTTGACTTAGCATTCACAGGACTTTTGGCTGGTGACGTTATGCGTTGACTATGAAATTTCAGTAGTTCTGTCACAGTAATTGAAACTTGCACAGCTCCTTTCCCCTCCAGCACATCAGCAGCACAACACATTAGGTTCTGGAAGGAAAAATTTATTTTTTGTTATCCTTTAAAATCGACTTTGATGTGAATGCTTCGGTTAGTAAGAAAAAAAAAACGAAAGACAAGTTCATTGTTAAGCATAAATAAGATTTTGTTTAATCTCCTCAAAAAATGCATAATTTATAGGAATCTATATTGATAATTTAATAAACAATCACATACAGTTTATGACAAAAAATTGTTTCAATATTTTATAAATAAGTACGATGGATAACTGCTTTTTAATTTTGTTCTTGCTAAAACACAAAGGCTAATTTTATAAGAATTCCAGTTCATTGTTCAATTTATCGATTAATTAGAATGAATAAAAAAATGGACTTAGGCCTAACGATGGAGTACGTCTCCTATTAGGCTTGACGATATCTGTGAGGTTTTTATTTATTTTAAACCTCCGATTTACAAGATTTACTTCAAATATAAAGATTAATGAGTGTGGTCTAACTTGTGTGAAATAATGAAGTAAAAGATTTCGTAGTTAAGACAATTGACCTTTTGAAAATTTGTAGCCTACATTTAGGCGGAAAACATTCGTTTTTTGATGATTTTTTGAAAAAATAAAATCAATAAAGCACGCAAAAATGTGTTACTTTTAAAGGAAAAATTGGTTTGTGAGTCATAACTTATCCTACCACTTCGAGAAACCTGAGCAGATTACATAAAGTTACACAATCAGCAAAGGTTTCTGCAAATTTGCAAGGGTCCATTGCTTTCAATAACAACGAAACTTAAACAATTGAAGTAACAGATTCGACAGTTTGTTGAAGGGAGATGTTGCTAGGAATATTTAGTAAATTATTGAATCGATAATTTGATCACTTATTTGTTTGATATATTGCTAACGCAATGTGTTGGAACTGAATAATATCATTCAACAGAAATCAACTTGTAGCTCATGGTTTACTTGACCATTTGTGTTGTGAGGTACATTTGGATTGGTTTGGACCATTTTTCGTTGAGTTTATTATATTATGTAGACTTACGCAGATCTGCCAGTGAACGTGTGTTGTGACTATTATCGGTCAGTTATTAACAGATATTTTCCCGAATTTTCGTAGATTTTTCAAATATTTTTTAACTAACAAAATTATGGGAAAATGTATGAAAATGTGGGAAAATCCGGACTAATGTTTCCACAAAAATAGTCGCTGGTTATTATGACACACCCAAACGTACTTTTTAGAACAAAATTCGCAAAACATTTTTTTCCTAATTTATAAAACCAGAATCGTCAAACCTAATTTACATTAAACTTTAGTTATTAACATGCTGACTGCTCGCCTAGTCAACGTCTCTACTATTCATTTATCACCGTCTTTTCGAACGTCTAAAGAAAAAAGTCTCGTCACAAAATTTCAGTCGAAAGTAAATAAATTTTCGGAATTCTTGTGGCCGAGACAGTGATCAATTAAAAGTCAATTTAACGTTAAACATATTCACGAACAAATTAATGTTGTCGCCATCTATTCAAAATATTTAGCAGGAATTTTGTTTTCTGTTCATCTAGTCGATACATTCAATCTTTCTACAATTCAAACTTTTCCAATAAATAAACTTCATAATACATCATATGGTGTGCAAGACGATTTCTAGGCAAAAATTTTCTTTTCTTTCTTCACTCCTTTTCTCGTTTGTTAATTCTAATTTCTATTAATATAAAATTTTGCTTTTTGTTCCATTTTTGTTATGTTTGTGTGCATGTTTTTCAGTATTTTCGATTTTCGTATTAGTAAATTTATTGTATTGAAAATAAGGCAAAACAAATTCTAAGAAATTTTACGTTTTAATTTCAGTTGTATCACTTGCACAAATATAAATGATGTTTCGTCTCCATTTATCTTTTTTCATTCCTTTTGATTTTCGCGCAAATATAGTTCCGGCCCTTCTATCTCAGCACCCTTCATTATTATTATATTCATAGATAAATATTTATTAATAGTAAAATCAATTTTTATAGATAATCTTAAGTCTAAAGTGAAAATATATTTCTTCTTCCTTTCCATAAATTAAGTACATCGATGCAGAGGTTCGATTATAATAAGTTTGTCCAATTATTGTAGTAAGTTAGGGTTGCCATTCGTCCTCTTTTTAGAGGACATGTCCTCTTTTTTCGTCTAATTCTTCTTTTTTGTAAAAATTCTAAGAACATCACTTTTTTCACACAACGTCCTCTTTTTTATAAAATATTGTTAAATTTTAGCGAAAATCTGTTAAGTTTGGTGGTCAAATTTTACGGAAAAAATTTCGCTGCGCAGCTATTTCTAAAACTACATAGTTTCTACAGCATTCGAATGATATAGTTGACTAGTCCTCGCAGTCAAAAATTCGACTCCATATTTAGGAATTAAGGAAGCTTTAGCATTATGATTGGGAATTTTAATGTTTTTATATGCATAAAATAAGGAGTAAACCAGGAGTATTAAAAAAACGAAATTAAGTTGAAGTCGAATCATATTCTAGCAGCAATTTAAAAATGCAACTAAATTGGTGTGAAATAGGCAGAATATAGGAAATTCGTGAGAAACGGAAAGGTTTTAGAAAATTTTCCTACATTGGTCAGAAACAGTCAGATTTCAGAAAATGTGCCTAGAACAGGCCTAGATTTGTAAATTATTAAGAAACACGTTTCTTATTTTTTAGATTTTTAATTCTAAACAAAAATGGAGTATCGAAAAAAACTTATGAATTTCTTCTGAGATAAGTGCATGTTTGTAGCTTACAGTTCAAGAACTCCAAGTAAAGTTAGCAAAAAAAGTAAAAGAATCACTTTTCTGGAAAATAAGGAAGAATATGAAGGTTTTTATAAAAAAAAGGAAAAAAAGGTCATGTTTACAAATGGTAGGTACTGAAACCTCGGATTCGCCTCAAACCAAATGAAATTTTAATTTTAACTTTTCTCACTAATTATTTGAATATCTATTGGTCCACATAGAATAATAAAAGAGCTAAGACTCTTTATTTGTCCTCTTTTCGTCCTCTTTTTCGAATTAAAAGGCGTCCTCTTTTTGTCCTCTTTTTTCGTACAAAATGTCCTCTTTTCGAATTTTCAAAAATGGCAACCCTAAGTAAGTGGAATGTCCATGAGTAAAAATAAATCATAACAAAAATTCAGTTTCGATTGAAAGTTTCAGGTTTAGTTCGTGTATCTGATTTCACAAGACTAGATAAAAATGATTTTTGCTAGTTAGCAAAATATAATAGAGCAGATAATCACCATCGTGTAGTAGTAAAATTTAGTACGTTTTTGACAACGCCATGACATGACTACCATTCAGCTATTAATATTGAAAACTTATCTTCTTTATGCATTCTTTGCGATGGGGAAACAACTATGGAAAATCTTGTCCCACCGTTCGGCCATTCGCCCATTATTTGCCTATTATTTCCCCATTATTCGCATATTGTTTCCCCATTTTTCGCCTTCATTCGCTCATTATTCGCCTTTGTTCGGTCATTATTCGCACCAGACTGTCTCACCATTCGCTCGCGTTGTTGTCCCCTCGATTTTTTGTGTATAATTTCAGAAAGAATCAACTTTTACTAGCGTTTCACGATTGCGAATTGCATCTCAGTGATCTCAGTGTTCCTATGGTCCCGATTTGGTCACATGAAATTCTATGTATAATTCGAGTTGTAGCTGATAAGTCTTTCAATAATCTATTTTCTGATGTGGTTTCCTTAGGTGTGGGTGTGTGGGATAGTCCCACTAGGAAATCGCCATGTAAATACGCGATGCGAGACGTACTCTCGTACTATATTGAAAAACTTTGTGTGATTTTTGAGCATGAACTATTTTTGGAAAAACATTTTCCCATGTTTTCTTGAGCTTTCTCATATTTTCCTTACATTGTAGTCGGCGACTCTGAAATAAGTGACGTATTTCGTTTCAGCTGTTTTTCTGCTGATCCACTCATGCAAACAAATGTGGTTTTTCGTCTTTAAACGGTTTTACAATTACCACGCGCATGCGTTTTCATCGTTCACTCGTATAAACAATCATAAGAACATATGTTTGTGCAAGCGGATCAGATGTAAAAACAGCTGAGACAAAATGGATCACTTATTTGAAGGTAGCCGATGTAAAGAAAATCTGGTAAAACTCAAGAAAATGTGGGAAAATGTTTTCCCAAAAACAGTTTCTGTTTTTTAGTGACATGTTGAGCACGGCAAATTTTTGACCGTTAAAAATTTGAGATTCAAGAGTGAGAGGTAATAATCGTACATTTGACTGACAATAGTACATTTCGTACCTAGGACTAAAAGGCTTTTTAAGGGCGTGAGAGTTCTGGAATTGAATACGCTAAAGAAGACTTTTAGTCATATTGGATCTAGGTATGAAAAAGGTTTCTCTTAAAAAATGTTATTTTTTTTCCGAGAAATTTCTTTGAATGTCAGAGAAATTTCTCTACCGAGGTTTAAGGATGTTCCTCACCGTTCTAGGGTTTTCGGGATTTTGTAAACCAAAGTGTTTTTTCAGGATTTCTAGTGGCGCCTCTTCCATATGGGAATTCACGCCGGAATTTACAAAAAAAAAATGTTTTTTGAGTCAACTAATTCATAGACATTTGACGCCCAGAATGAACATTTGGCGTCGAGAAAGATAATTTCTGGCGCTAAAAACTTTTTAGTAAAAAGAACTGAGGATTTCCAGACTTTTTCAGTGTTTTTATCGTCGTAAATTTTCTACGTTCATGCATCCCTTCTTCAAATATACTCTCACACAAGAAGTACAGCCCTGGCATTGTAAGATCTAACAATTTGAATCCAATTGATATTCGACATTATCACACCCATGGCATCGTATGTTATACTCAAATAACTAGTAACGAACAAATCAGATTATTTACATAGAAATTGTCTCTTATGGATCTTATGATTCCTTCACTGTATGCAGTTTGTTTTACTCTCAATGTTAAAACTGAACTTTCGTTTGTTTGTACTGTTGTAGACTTTCAATAAATTATAGTTGCCGTTAAATAAGTGAGAATCACAATTTTTATTTCAAAGAAAATAATAAACAAAAAATAAATAAATTAGCCTCATCGTTGCTGCTTTGAAGTAAATATAAAATTAAGATTCTTTCAATAGATTCAGCTGTAGAATTCAATAAATTAATTCAAAAATATCTCAAGGAACTTAAGTTTGTGGAAAAATTGCACTAAAGTTAATTATAACAACTGGGATTAACTGTTGACCGTAAAAAAGTTCAATTGTATCGATGTAGGCAAACTTTCTATCGATTCCATCACTGTCAATCGATCAATTCGGAAGCGGAAATAAATACAGTATTAAAGCCGTCACAAGAAAGCCACCCAAACAAAACACGGTCGACAACGTTTTATTGTCGTCATCACAACTGACTACTTTCCTCAAAGTCTCATCCTCCTTCGGAACCTGTTTGCCCGAACTACCTTCAAAAAATTCAATTCGTTTCATAACAATCTTTTTCTCTCCTAAACCTGTAACATTCGATTCAACAGTCTCCGGCCGGTTGCCATGGAACAACTCCTTCTCTTCCAAGACTCTCGGCGTCGGCGTGTTAAAACTACATCCATCGACAAAATCAAACGAACCGCTACTGTTATCCGAAACCGTTTCCATTCGACAGTTAAATTTACCGACATCGCTGTCATATTCACACTCCTCCGTGATTCCATTCAGCTGAAATGCCTCGAATTTCGAATTCGACGCGTTCAAATTGCGTTTGGTTTGATTGTATTTCCGTTTCTTGGCCGTTGACGACAGATCTAACGTGTTCGGAGCTCGGCGAACATGGGCCACCGGCATCGGTCCGTCATTCACACTCATATTATCACAATTGTTATCATCATTACCGTTTAGTGCAATCATTCCGCATAAGCTGTTATTGTTACTTATCTCTAAATCATCATCTAAACTATACTTAGGCTGGTGATTGTTAGTTGCATCAGCATCGCACAAAGATGATTTTTGAAAATGAACGCCACACTTTTTAAAGTACAATTCATAGTTATCGTTTTCCAATGAAATTTTGGTGTTAGTTGCAGTGTTGTGTTCGTCCTGAGTGGATCCGTTGCTGTTGGGCATCGGTAACAGTAATGCGGTGACTGTTTGTAACAGGGCGCTGGGATTAGGTATATCGGTCGGTTGGTCATCGTTGTTGGTGACGGATGGATCGGGGACAATGTCCGAACAGGAGCATATCAACTCCTGCAACCAACACCAAAACAACGCGAGTTAGCAGTGTAATTTTTGTTTGTTTTTTTTTTCATTTTATTTTTTTGTTGTTAGTTTGTTCATATAAATGAGAAATGAAGTGGTGTGTTAATATCTAAAGAAAATTTCAAAAAACTAAAACTTGACTTTGATTTGTCGTTTGATTTGGTTTTGAAATTTTCCCGTTGCACTTTGAATTACAAAAAGCCATTACGATAACATGCAAAAGTTCTCTTAAATATAACAAAACAAAAACAAAAATAGTTGGACGTATGTATGGAACACATACCTCATCGACTCCAATGCTACGGCATGCGTTCAAGAAATTATCAACATTCCGTCGAGCTCGAGCCATTGTTAATTTGGGCTAAATTTAGGGAAAAAACAAATGTCAGGGAAATTGAAATGAACCGAAAGTGACATATAACTTACAACTGCAGCGGATGGTACATGAATGCTGGCAACAGATCTAGGACGCACATGATTGGCCAAATGACTGAGAAAAGAAGTTTCATATTAAAAGTCTGCAAAGCTTTTCTTTAAAACAACTTAAAAGCTCCGTAACTAACCATAGAACGACACCATCGATCAAGGCAGAAGAAATATCTTTTGGAAGCGACATTTTCAGACGACTTTCGATGATCTGGAAAGTCATAAGGAGATTAGTAAAATTCGAATGAACGGTCGTATCGTAAGTTCATTCATACCTTCCGTAACTGCTCAATGAGTTCGGTTTCTTCCTTCTGCTTGTCGAACTCTCGTCTCATCGTAAAGCTTAGTTTTTCAGCTGGGATGTCTCGGTTCCAAGAAACGGTTCTGAAATCATAAGAACGTCAGTTGGTCCAATCACCAAATTCATTTTTCCGAAATGTTTCGTTCAGCACAGAATTTTCGGAATAAAAATTAATTTTATGGAGAGGTGGAATACCCTGACGGTCTCTAGAAAATGCAAAGCTTTTTTGGGTCGAACTATTTGCGTCAAAAAGGACCACAAAGCAACGCATTTTGCAAATACCGTCGTGACATCTCTTCTACAGAATTCGTCTCCTCCTCCTCCTCTTCAATAAATTCAGTGCTGAATGACCCAATCACTTCAAATTTACCTGTTCTGTTTCGGTCCCACTTTATTTGTCCCATTCGCTTTGCCATTCGAACTAACCAGTGTCGGTGTTGGAACATTATTGTAGCTCATAGTGGCCTGGACCGATTTCGTTGGACTGCTTGGTTTCACATAGACATTATACTCCTTGGTTACAGTGGTGGTTATCTCAACCGTTTTGTGATTTCCATTGATCGTCCAATTCGTCGGACTCTGATATGTTGCGTTCGTGTTTCGTGACGGAGTGACTTTTTGCACTGGTTTCTTAAGGCCTGTCGGTGCCGATCCATCAGACTCATCATTTTTGTTGATTTTATTGGCTGTTTTGTTGACAAGATTATCGTTTTCTGGATTGGCAAAGGTTACACTTGATTTGATTGTTTTGCCATTACTTTGGCCATTTTTATTCTTCTGATCCAATAAACTCGACTTTTGCGTTGGATGTGGTGATGTGGGAGAACTTTGGTTACTGCTAAAGATGGTCGGTGATGGAGTGGAATTTTGGGATTTAAATGATGTGGGCGAGTCGGTGCTCGACGGGGTGCTATCGGTTGGTGTTTGTTGTTCCTTGGGTCGGTAGATTGCCGTGGAGTCTTGATTTCGTTGTTGGCGCAGAGCTTCTTTGTATTCTCTGTAAATAATGTATTTCAACAGTGAGTGGGGCGGCATATTGTGAGTGCGATGCGTAATGAAGGCTTCAGCGTAAATCGTGTATGCAAACGAGAATGTACTAGCATCTATGAACTTTTCAGTGTGCTTCGACGTCAGTTTTTTAAAATGTAATATTGAGAAATAAAGGAAAATAATAAGAAAAAGCTGAATGGTATCACCGTGAACCATTCGTAAGTAGCATAATATATTGCATGTGGTATATGCTGGTAGCAATCTAGTCTAAGGAGCAGAAATATGGTTGACTCTGAAATCTAGGGATAATGTGCTGAAATGTAGTTGTTATCAATCTGTAGTAGGAAGCATGTTACATTGAAACAACAAGAGATAGTCAACAGTACAATCATTGTACGTCGCATAATTTATTTATAAAAGTTTTTCAAGTAAAGGCACATCCGTGTTGATTCACGACCGGATACATCCATTGATGATATTGATAACATCCTTCCCTATCATTTAACCCTCTAACCAATCCATCTGCTTTACTATTAACCTTAAAGCAACGACCAGAGGTAGAATTATTGAATCTGTTACTTAGGTTGTTCAAAGTATCGGCTAGTATTTGGTACAAAATCTTTTACTTCATTTGTTTTATCATTCATTTTACTATAAGAGACCTCATAAATCGCACGTTACCGCTTATTTTTGTCGTTGAAGTCGTTCACAGATGATTTAACCGTTTTTGAAAGGCTGCGTCTCGTCTCCGTTATAATTGATGGACCTAGATCTATTTCAGCGTCTGAAGCTCAATTTAACGCTTAAGCTTCAGGTGAACATTGTAATGAAGGTACAAGAGAAACTTCTGAGATTCTCGTCCAAGTGATAACTGTTTACGTTCAGTGAATTCGTCCTAATTTCTGACACAGTTGAAGTGACAATTTTGTATTTTCACGAATTCGACTATAAGCTTCAGATTTAAGATCGCCTGGGAACTACTCTCATATAACTGAGAATTACAGTGTGCAACTAGGTGCTCAAGAAATCGAATGGAAACTGTGCTACGTTTTTGCAAATTTACTTCAAAGCGAATTGATTAAATCGATTTAGTCATAACAGCAGATCGATTGTTTGCAATAATTTCCCTCCCCAAATATGGACTTGCTATCGAATTTTAGCGCCCTACTTAAATTAAAAGCGTAAAAACTAATAAAAAGAAATGAAAATAAAAACAAAAACAAAAGTACCAACCTATATGTTTGAACGTTTCCTAACGACTTAAACTTGTGACTGTCAGGTGTATAATCTCCATCCGGAGACTCACCGTTACTGTAAACAAACAACAAAACAAAACGAAAAATGGCGAGAAGTCTTGAAAGCTGAAAAAGAAAACCGAAATACGAATGACGAAGAGCTTACCTGTTACTGTGACTACCGTTACTAATTGTCTTCCTCTGTTCATCTTTTGGCACACATCCGTTCACACCCGCCGCACCGGGCCGTTTACACTCATCATCAACAACCGTATGAATTGGCGACGATCCATCATTTTCGGATCGAATGTGCAGTGGTGTCGGTGACCATTTTGCACCGTTTTCATTGGAAGATGGGGCTTCTTGGGACCATCGCTTGTCCAGACCATCACTTGTACTGTATCCAGAATCTACATGTTGACGCCGTCCCTTCTGACCATCGATAACGCTAGCATTGTGCTTTGTTTGTATCGTACGACGTAATGTGGTGTGACCATCGAAATTTCCACCGGCTCTCGTTTTTTCATCTTTTGTCGCTGCATTGTCGAGGAATTTGAAAACGTGAACCAGACCGCGAACGCACAACTAAAAACGAAATGAATGAAATGGTCAATTAAGCAAAATCTTTGGTTGATTTAATTTTATTAAATTTACACTAGCCGGAGGCGACGTCAGTGGATTATTTTCCAATTCTAAGCTAACCAACGAAGTCATTAGCCTCAATTCAACCGGTAGTGTTGCAATTCGATTACAACTTATGTCTAATGAAACCAATTGAAGACAGGTTACTTCTGCAATGGGATGAATGTAATGTTAGAACGATTGAAATGACTGAACTGGATTGTATAGACACACATACCTTTGGGTAAATAAACTAACTGATTTGAACGTAGCGACAATGATTTTAGACTTTTTAGATCACTCATTCTGGCTGGAAGATGAGTAATTTGATTGCACGACACGTCCAATTCAGTGAGTAGATCCATGCGACCAAGTTCTTCGGGAAGAGATAGCAAACGATTGTTGGAGACTAGAAGTACTTGTAGTGGCAATAAGCATATTTCTCGTGGTAACACAGATAATTGATTGCTCCTGGAAATGGGAAACATTACAATGTCACATTCATGTTCATTAATTATTTTTGTTCCCATCACTCGTCGCATCATGTAACCACTTAATTAAACTACCACGACAGCTTTACCACATGGAAAAATAAAAAAGCAATAGCACAAAGTGGTTCATTCATTTATAATTCTCGGTTTCGAGCTGTTGTGCTGTTCTGTCATTAATTTAATTACTTTATGGTGATTAGCGTGTAATTTAATTATGTTTTGAACGAAGCCTTGGGATTGAAATTGGATATATTCTGGTTTTGCATTGAAATTACCTTAAATCTAAGTATGAGAGTGAGTGAAGACCACGAACTGTTTCCGGAATCGTTCGCAACGTATTGTGGTAGACCAGCAACGTTTCGAGGAAGGGAAAATTTGTAACATCTTCGGGAAGTTCACAGAAGCGATTGCGGGACAGATCTGAAAAAGAAAGGAAAAAATAACGGATAAGTAAGTGCACGATGAATAAAGTTCGATATTCAAGGTCAGCATAGTTTATTGATTGTACAGGCACTTCATGATAATTAATCCTAACGTTTGTTTATAAACTAAGCTTATTATTCGACTTTTCAACGATTAAATCTATGTACCACACGGTACTCAAGAAGAGCTTGATTTCGAACGAAAGTTCAACCAAATAGCCCGAAATCTATCAGACTTTCCTTAGAGCATTTTGGATACTTCTGAATCTGGTCCACTAGCAGATGACAAAGCTCCATGAACGTTGCTCTAACAAAAGTCCTTTACATTTCGAAACGAAATTTCGTTCATCACTAGTGAGGGAGTTTGGTCCTCTGTTGAATTGCAACACAATACTTGAAATGCAATCAACAAAATACGACGTTAACAGTTTTCTCGGTGTATCAAGGTAAATTTCTAGCTCGGAACTAAGAACGAACTAACGTTCTGATTGTCATTTCCAAACGTATCTGGCTAAGATTAAAAGCCTTTAAAAAATAAACTTATCAAAAATAAGACCATAAAAATGTCAGTGACCTTAATAACACTCATATATGCCACTCAGAATATAATGTAAACTTTAGAGTAATCAGTATGTAAAAGTTCTTCTTATAAGCAAGCGCTCTCCTCATACATGTAACTATACGAATGAATAGTAAAAAACAAACAATTGAAAAAGAAAAACATGAAGTGGATGTTCAACGCAGAAAATATATCCAACAAAACTGACAAAGAAAATGCACCTGTGTTGACATTTTAATGTTCAGGTTTATGGGTTGGGTAGGGTATAATGTGCATACAATGTAAAATCTATATTTTTATGGGTGAAGCCTGCGACATAATATACATTCTCATCTGATGGAAAATTAGTAAGAAGACGGCGAAGAAATGGAGACATTTAGATCATAAAAATCCATAGCTGCAAGTAGTGCATTCTTTTCCATATGGACAAAAAACCTTGTCGTCCAAATCCAAAAAAAAAAATTGAGAGTGTCCAACAAGTTCATTTAAATTGTACCCATGCCGTCAAAAAGCTAAAGACGGCACTGGCTGCAAGTGCGTATTCGTTCCGATCGTTCAGACTAAACAAACTTGATATATTGAACCAATCAATAACCAAAATGTGAATTACTGCAACGCACTTCAAGCAAAAGTGCTTCGAGTGACAGCTGTCAAATAGAGTACTATTTTGTATGCAAAATGTTTCCAGATTTTTTATAGTGCCAAAATTTGTTTGATGCACTGTCCCAACTCAGTAATCTATTTAGAGTACTACTCATGCTTGAAGTGCGTTGATTACTGACAATATCATCTCAAAGCACAGCACACTGAAACCACCACGATTTTGACTAAAGTTCTGTTTTACTCGAGCTATACTTCGCGTATATCTTTGTCTAAAATGTCGGGTAGGCCAATGTCTGCGTATCGATATTGTTTATTGTAGAATCTTTCAAGCTATAAATTAGTGAGCACTTTGTTGAAAATTTCATCTTAAACCATGCTAAATGTGTTATTAAGAATATCAACGAGATACAGTAGCTCAAGTTTTTCATGCCTAATAAAAATTGATGAATGAGTTCACAGTTCAAAATCAAATACCAAATTTTAATCAGAATTAATTAATTTGTATTGTACTTAAAAGGAATGATGTCATTATAATTCATTGGTTGTTTTGATAAAAAAAACACTTTTGTTTGTTTATCTATTTATAAGAGTAGTAAGAGTAGTCGCTACCGACGAAGAGAAGCTGACGATTGCTATTCGCCCCCTATTGATACTATAAGTGAAAAGACACAGTTCTACAACATTTAATATCAAAGTCTTTGGAAGTATTTGTTTCATAGGCAGACTAAGTTTTTAATTTGATTTTGTGGAACGAATGCTATATATCTTCCATAACATAAAAGCTACTCGTCGCCAGCGTTGGAGGCGAACAACTCCTTCCCATCTATAACACAATGAAATGAAGAAATATCGAGTTTATTTTCTTAAGTCGATTAAATGGGAAACGATGACAAATTCATGCTTGTACAGCGTAGTAAACAATCTAATTAAATTATACTAGTGTTACGATGCATATTATGCATTGTATACTACACACCCCATATACACAGGCTTGTCTCATATGCCTATACATACGTTATGTTGATGATAAAGTGCATTTGCGTAAAACTCATAACGAAACACTGTGGAACTGGCTTTGTTTATTGGATATTTGCCATCAAATACAATGATACACACTCACAATATGTACGGATGGATAAGTGTGCATACACAATCATGACCTATCCGTTTCATTCAGATAATGTTCAAGTACCCATTTTACTTTAATTATGAAAATACGCGTTTTTTTTCTGAAAATGATTCAGGTTCGAAATAATATCGTTTAATCCAGCACGGCATATACGAGTAAAAAACAACATATCTCTGGGTATTATACATAAAATATGTTCTGTTAAAATGAAAACAAATAAAAATTGTAATTTAATTATAAATCACGTTGCATGATAGTAAGTGTGTAGGTATTCTGTATTTTAGATTAAAATAATATTCATTGAAAATGAAAATATAATGTGGAAAATGGTGTAATACATGATGTACGAAAATAGCTTCACACTCATCTTCAAGCAATTTATATCTTATAGAACTTGGAAGTGTCGGTCTTTGTACAATTTCGGTTAATTATCGTTCGTCAAAATTTTAACGATATTTTAGACTATTTACTGAATCTGAACCGAATTTTAAATGAAAAATACCATGATTCTAAGAATCATGCAATGCATCGATCAATCAACCTGCTTTGCTCCTATCTTATGTCTCAATGAAATGAAATGAACGCAATGCCATGTACGTACACAGAAATCAGTGCCGGATTGGCCATACTGGGAATTCGAGGGATTCCTAAAGGGCTTTGGCTCAGGCAGGCAAAGACCCGAATTGGGCTTTGAATAATTTCGAGCACGAGGATGTTTAGGGTCTAAACTGTAGACTCATTTTATCGTACCAATTGCAATCTGAATTTTAAAAGGTATTTGTTGTTCAAAGTCTACCACCTCTCAATTCGATACGATTCTGTACTTTGCAACACAGCATGGAATGTAAGATTGAGGGCTGTCAGAGATTTTGAAAATTTTATGGTGCACACTCGGAACGAAAGTGATTTTAGCAGGGCAAACAAAGCCAATGGAAGTTGTTAAGAAGTTCGGTGTAAGATAGGATGAAGTCAGAGGTATTGTCATTTTAACTGAAGAAACGTAGCCAGTCCTTCGGTTAAATTTCGACAACAAGTAAGCTTGATGAAATTCATCATCTTTAATTAAGTAGAAAAAATTCTCTATTGTCTGCTCTTAGAAGAAAGAATTTCTCTCGCTCCGCTCATGATATACAAGCTCGTTTTCTAAAACAGTAAAAATGTTGCTAGTAAGTGGTTTTGAGTTTTTTCCACATGGGCTTTTTTGAGCCAGTCCGGCACTGATACAACTACAGTCCTTCAATACATGAGTCCACCACATTTCATTTCTTGTTTACTCACCAACGGTTGAGGAATTTATACAAACGCAAACCTTAAGAACTAGCGTTTGCCATTTTGTTTATTAATTGATGTAAATATAGCTGTGAGTGCATGTTGCGATAAGCTGAGATAGTGTTATCGCAAATCGAAAATGAAAGTTTTTAATGTTGTCGTCGAAGACAAATGAGTAAAAATAAATGTCGAGTGGCAGAAGGAAGTGGTTTGAATTCATATTTAATGCGACCCACACAAATGAGTATTGTGATGTGACCAATAAATATTGCAGAGACATAGAATCCAGGTTTAGATTAGATTAATGTTCCTGTTTTTTCAGAAAACTTGAATTTTATCATGTGAATATTAAATAATACGCGTTGCATAAAGAAGCGAAACGTTCTAGTTTCTTATCAATATTACACGAAATAAAGTGGATCATTGAAAAGACGAAGCGTGCGAAGAAAATAATTGAAATAAACAAAATTTTGTGTCGTGTCATCGATTGAACTTAATGTAATCTGTTAGGTCAGCAGTAAATTAGGAATGAAAAAGGACCCTCGCTAAAATTTTGTGGAAATTTACTACCCATCATCAGTCTAGTAACTTAACTTTCCGAACCAACTATCGTGATAACATTACGTATTCACAGCAATTTAATACACAAACGAAACGAATACACAAATATTCCATCAAAAATGATAATGAGACATACAAAAATACGGCAATTAAGGTCAATTAAAGTATATGCTGATACTGAACCCACTATAATATTCACGGTACCAAATTTTCTTCCAAAACCGAAAGTATAAATAAATCAAATTAGTACACAGGGAAGGAAGCCATTTTTCCTGTTCGTATTATTAATTATACTTTTCGGAAATTCGAGTCTAAATGTTATGATGGTGTATCATAAAAAAACAGAACGTTGGATGGTTTTATTGATTCAACGGAAAAATGTTAAACCATTTTTGATTAGCGTCTTTTCATAGTGAAATGACACGGCAAAAGAAGCATGGCAGTTAAAATATTTTTATTTTATACTAAAACGGTAAAATGTGTAGGCGAGGTTGACTTGATATATGGACGCAGATAGCTTATTTTTAGGAATGATTTTTAGTTCTATTACGAAGAAATTTTTTTTGCTATAATCTCGGCAATGAACTTACTGCGTTACCGTCGAATCGAGTATCGAATCGTTCTTATTCACCTTTGCCCTTTAACCTTTTACAATCGGTGAGCTTTCAATTGAATTGGTTGATATACAATTTGGAATTTGTTCTATAAGATACCACATGCCAGAATTCATCGCACTAATTAGTGACTTCATTGTCGATACCACATGACGTTCATGGCGTTCCTTGATAACAAATTCGAGCTTCTTCTGTAATCTAACGAGTCTTTGTTTGTTACAAGTAGTTAAATGTTAAAAGTACTGAGATAGACGTATAGGTCTTTAGGAGGGATCCAGAGTACTTATTCTTAAAAATATTAATGTGTAACCGACGGCAGTAATCAAGTAGTTACGTGTCCTTCACATTTCTATTTCTATTTATTTGGAAGGGTTTCCTAAAATACCTATTTCCCTGAGTGACTAGTAAAAAAAATCATGGAGCGTTTAACCTATTAGAATTGGCTAGTCATCTGTTATCGATAAAGAAGGCAAAATATATGACTAACTTCTGCTGCCGGCGTTCTGTTATATAGTGAAATCCATGCTTACAGTCGAGGAAATTTAGATTTCGGGTTTTTCAAAGGTATTAATCTTATTTAACCCACACTTTATCCCACAACAATGGAATCCACAAATTTAAATTTAGTTAACTCAGCGGTCGCAATGACGGCGCTGCAGTCACGATTTCAAAATGTGATATAGGGTGGATAAACTAAATTTTGGTTTTGGTTACATTTTCTCTTGGTTTTTAATTATTACATCAGGCTTCTAAATTAAGAGTACCTTTATGCAATATAAACCGTTTGAGTTTGAAAAAAGATGTTTTGTATCAGTGAACGATATAGGAAAGCGTTCAGTACGTCTCAACATACAAAAGAACGTAAAATATAATTGTACATTTAGCCACCCTACGTCCGTCATCGCTTCTATTGTCTTCAAAAACATATTGTGTGCTTGTCATGATATGTATCAGACGTTTGTTTATTTATGTGTCTCATCTAAAATGCTGGCCAGCAAAATTTTGATCATTAAATTCAACGGCCAAATTGATCTAAATGTTAAAATAATTGTGAATAATAGTGAAGCTAATGTGGTTTTGTTTTCTCTTCATAAAGGAATTTGCATCAGTTCGATGTAAAGTGCGGAGCACCATTAGAAAAAAAAACTTGTCGCTGAAGAATGATCAAAAAGTTGCTGGACGCAATAGCTTCAACTAATGCTTTGCAGGATATAGAATCAAAATTAGAGAAACACCAAGAGCCGTCCATTTGAAATCTTCATCATCATCATTTCAACTAAAGGTTTTTTTTTAACGAAACGGAAGTTCGCTCGCAGATTCGGATCGGAACATCTCATTCGTTTTCGCTAACGCTCGTAGCCGTCATTAATCATGATTCCCATGAAGAATCGCCAAAAATAAAAAATTGGCAAGGGATGAAGAAACGCCGGCAAAAACAAAGAATGATAAATTTGTCTTTGTTGCGTTTCTTCACACTTTGGCGATTCTTCGTGGTGATTAAACAAATCCTTTGAAATGTATCCTTTTACGAAATTTATCTAAAAGGCGTTATTTGTTCGAAGCTAGTGAATCTATCCTTTTATAAAAGTTACGAAATGCTGCCTGGTTCGATCCTAAGGAAACTCTTATTTTACGTCAGGTAACGGCATCTTGTTCGATCCTAGGGAATTCATACTTTAACGAAAGATCCCGAGGACACTATCATTTTACGAAAGATAATGTAGAGACATTTCAAAAACGTATTTTTACACTTTGGCGTTTCCTCACACTCTGGCGTTTTTCTCTTCTTCTCTTCACACTCTATCGATTTTTCTTGGCAATTCATCATTATGGTTGATTTGTTAAATCAACAAGAAAAATCGCCATAATGTGAAGAAAAACCAAGAAATATCGCCAAAGAGTAAAGAAACTCCAAGGATCATAGAGAATTGAAAATTTGTCTTTATGGCGTTTCTTCACACTTCTGAGACTTTTCTTGATGATTTAACAAATCAACTAAATATGATGAATTGTCAAGAAAAATCGCCAAAGTGTGAAGAAACTCCAAAATATGACAAATCGCCAAATAATACAATATTGTCGATTTGACTATAACTTTTATTTAGAAAAAGATTGTACGGGACAGTATGTACTGCATATCATATAATTCCTCTCTCTTGTGTTTATCTGTGTTCTACGAAGCCAAAATATAATTTCGGACTACAAGTAAACCGTCTCGACTGCCCAGTAGCTATTTTCCTAAGTTCATAATGAGTGCAAAAAGGCTATTTCAACATTAGTTAGGAAAGCATAATTTTTATGTGAATGTTTCTGAGGTTTTCCATCTTAATATTTTCATGAAGTTACAAATAATCCACAGAAAATTTTATTACCCTAGAACGAGGTCGGAAATACATCAAATAAATCAAATAGAAAACAGACTTGGAAATTGTTATTTTGTCTAAAAGTTGATATTAAAATTCTTTGAGCAGGCATCTCAGGATTATAAATCAGGAACTTTGAAGTTCGTCATATATTCATATTCTTATCTTATTCCTGACCAGATTCTGTTTTCATGATTGAGCTCAATCATGAGCTTCACTTATAGAAAGAGTTGAATTTATTTCCTATGCCGAATTGTAATTTGGCGAAAAAGAATGTTCCGAATCTGCGTTTCGTTTAAAAAAAAGCCTTTAGTTGAAATGATGATTGTGAAGATTTCAAATGGACGGCTCTTGGTGTTTCTCTAATTTTTATTCTATATCCTGCAAAGCATTAATTGTAGCTACTGCGTCCAGCAACTTTTTGATCATTCTTCAGCGACAAGTTTTTTTTTTCTAATGGTGCTCCGCACTTTACATCGAACTGATGCAAATTCCTTTATGAAGAGAAAACAAAACCACATTAGCTTCACTATTATTCACAATTATTTTAACATTTAGATCAATTTTGCCGTTGAATTTAATGATCAAAATTTTGCTGGCCAGCATTTTAGATGAGACACATAAATAAACAAACGTCTGATACATTTCATGACAAGCACACAATATGTTTTTGAAGACAATAGAAGCGATGACGGACGTAGGGTGGCTAAATGTACAATTATATTTTACGTTCTTTTGTATGTTGAGACGTACTGAACGCTTTCCTATATCGTTCACTGATACAAAACATCTTTTTTCAAACTCAAACGGTTTATATTGCATAAAGGTACTCTTAATTTAGAAGCCTGATGTAATAATTAAAAACCAAGAGAAAATGTAACCAAAACCAAAATTTAGTTTATCCACCCTATATCACATTTTGAAATCGTGACTGCAGCGCCGTCATTGCGACCGCTGAGTTAACTAAATTTAAATTTGTGGATTCCATTGTTGTGGGATAAAGTGTGGGTTAAATAAGATTAATACCTTTGGAAAACCCGAAAACTAAATTTCTTCGACTGTAAATTAATGAAGTAAAAGATTTTCTACTTATAAAACTATGAAATATGGTTAAGGGAACAGGACGAACAGATCTAATGATTATACAGTGTTGTGTGAGTTGTTAATTAAACGATTCAACGTAATGAAAATCGGTTTGATTGAAGAATTAAAAATCATTTTAAAAACTCAGCAAACGCCATGATTATTGAATCTTTTCACGTCCTGCAACATGCAACATCGATGCCAACACAAATATTTATTTATATGCAAAGTGCTTAGCTTAACACAGTCTGACCGAAAATCGTGATATTTGTAATTAAAATAAAATGGAAAACGAGATAACAATATGCATTTTAATTAAGCTTCCCCAGCTAGTGTGTACGTACATGTCATTCAAATGTATATGACCGTCATACAATCATTTTTGAGCACAATGTGAGGACGACACTTTTGGTTTGGAAATTTTGTCGTCGCCGGAATCACATTGTATATACTTCACCAGACACCTTACAATTTCAATTTTCAATTTCAAGTCTATTGTCATTTTAAATTTGCATAATTTGTGATTGTAACAAAATGAACGGTAGTGTGATAGCGCATATTCTTACACAAAGAACAACATTGTCATTGTCCCTTTTCATTCTTGACTTTTTTATGTCTTAGAAGATTTGTTTAAAAGTGATTTCTGACGCCTGTTTTCCTCTCCATTTTTTAATGCTAAACACAAAATACATTTTAGTCAACTATTTAAATTCCATTCATTTAGTGATCATCGGTTTCAATGTTCCATGGCCATAAAACATTTATAGTCTCGGTATATAAGTCCCCCCCTTGTTGTGTCTAAATAACTATTTATTTTGATGACTGTTTCTCGTCGACGAAAATTATCTCTCAATTCAATTGAACGATAATTACTTCCAGAAAAGAATATCGATTTTCTCCGGCATTTATTTACCGAATAGCTCAGCTGTTTTGTAAACGGAACATTTTCCTTAACTATTAATTGTCTAAAGCAGAAAGCAATAAGGGGTCGGTCAAGTTCATGAAATTTATTTGTGTTTGCAAGCAGCGTACATGACAATAAATCAAGGGGGACCGAGAATTCGAGCGCATATCGTTCAGTGGAAATGTAAAATGTTCGTTTTGTGGGGGAATTAGATTTTTATTTCGCACATACAGGGTGTAACTAATTCGCAGAGCGGTATAAGTGAATGAATGAGTATGAGTACACAAGTGATTTTCGCCAACTGCTCGATTAATTGAAATTGTTTAAAAACAAAACTAGTTTGCGATTATGTAACAAGAAATTAAGAAGAAAAACATCGAAAAATTTGAATGTGTGTAGCAACAACATTCCAAATTTTTTATGAGGACTATGCAGTATAAAAATTGTGTTTTTTTTTGAACAGATGTTGGAAGAGTTCCAATTTATCTGTTTGTAAATATTTTGCAATGGGCGCTACGCTATACTATACACACTATTTCAATATTAAAAACGTTCTGCAAAATGTACACCTTGTTAAAAAGCAAAGTTTTAACTGCTGTGCTCATTTTAATTTTTAATTCAAACAATATTGCACCACACGCATAAAACGAATTTTTCCGGACCAACACGGTGTGTGTACCATATACCTTAGCCAATTTATTACCGAGAATAGGGTAACGTTTGTAAAACAAATTTTTGACCAACAAAACATAAATATTTTAAGCCTTTGGCAGCGATGTAGATAAAGGTCGTGTCGTTTACGGCTTAATATTCGACTGAAGCACCCCCCAAAATAACAGAATTAATTTGCATTAACGGCATATTGTTACTATTACCAAATTAAAATTTAAAAATAAAATGCGAAGAGCGTACTTTTCGCGCAATTTAACGAATGCACTGTTTGCATGTTAAGTGTATAACGAACCTCTGTGTATTGTATTCATGGTCAAATTTAGCATTGAATTCATATATAACAAACAGTTGTAACATTACAAAAACGTTCTTTCTTTGAGTGTTTCTTTAATTTGTTAAATATATTATTGAAATTTATAATACACACACGAACGGAAGTTATGCTAGCATTTTTCACTGTCGAAATTATATTCCACAACATAAAGTATTTAAAAAAAAAAAAACAACAAACCGTCGTCGTCGTGCTTTTTGTTTGAATGACTCATTTAAATGATATTCGTATAACATCATATCATGGTTTTGAGAGTGGAATAAAAGAATGATACACATAAGAATTAACACAACAAATGTTGCTGAAATTGTATAAAAAGTATGGCATATTTTTTTGTCGCGAGATAAGCTCACGGTCGTGTGCTGTTTCTCGGGAAAAATCACACTTCAGCATCGCGTCATTGTACGCGTAACACGTGTGTGCATTTATGAGAACTTAGCATAATTATAATGCGAATTCATTTCCTAATTTGATTTTGTGCTGGAATATTTTCGACTCGTCTTGCATGCTTGCGGGAGGTAACATATGTTCAATTAGAGGAAGTTGCACTTGGGCATCTTTTTCATGCATGCATGGGTCCGAAATCTTACAAGTGTTCTCCTAGCAATTTCCCATACAAAATTAGAATGCAACAAAACTTGCTTGAAATTTTGATATGCTTTTATTTGTTCCACCTCATTCAAAATTGAAACAGCTACATCTGGCGTCACAAGCAACAATTCTGTGATAGCGAGCGCAGCAAGCGGGTTTTTTTTAAGATTCAGTTTTTCAAATAATAGTTTGGAAAACTTTTCGTCAAACCAAGTTAATTGTGTCAAAACGCGAGCGGAGCGAGCGAAGAAAAATTTAAATAACTGGAGACTCTGGTTGAGGCGCTACAATAAATTTTCTCGTGCTTTTCTCTAAACTCAATAAAATCAGTAACATTAGTGTTCTCACTAAAACTCGTAGGGAGATTTTGATGAATGACTGTTCGCATCAGAGTTATCCTTTGCATTTTAAGAGAACACAAAGTGTGATATAAAACTAGTAGTGATGAAAATGGAAATCAATTACATTTTATCTTGATAAGTGTTCTCTGCGGAATTCAAAATCATCAAGTTCTGAAGAAATCTGATGCAAAACAAACACATTTTCTTCCAAAATGACTGTGCCTGAATCAGGCCTGCTCTGACTCCGGGCAATATGGGATATTGGGCTAATGAGGTGTTTTTCTGGTCCGGAAGGCTTAAATATTGGATCCGTATCTTTTTTTAGAATTTTAAAAAATAGTTTAGGCATGGGGAGCGAGGCATTTGTACAAATAGTCTCTTCTTGAAGTGTTCTCCTAAATTCTAAAGTGTTCTCGTAGCATTGCTAGGATGCTACGTAAGATTTCGGACCCATGTTTTCATGTAATATTTTTCTGGCTAGTGTAGAAATAGCGGGTATATTCAACGTCGTTGTTCCTAACTTATGCTGAAAGGCTTTCTTAGCGAATTCAATTTCAGAACTCGCCTCCGGCTCGTGTCCTCCGGCTCGTGCGGGGAACCTCACAATCAGTAAAATAGCTCTTATCATGCGTTAGGAAAGTAACAATTACGTCACAAGTACAGAAAAGTTGAAAAGTCGAGTATTCGCGCGAAGTTTGTTGATCCGAGGCGAAGTCGAGTTCATCTGGATACGACACAGCAAATTACTTCCCTTGTATAGTAACCATACTTTTACATGCTGAGGACACCAAAAAAATTCCTTCATTGATGAAATGAATGGTTTTTGGTGCAGAAGCATGTGAACTTTATTACAAAACTCGAAAAAAATAATCTTTGTCGGACTCACATAACACACAACGGAAAACTGTTTGTTGCTCATTAAGCAAATCCACTAATAATGTCTAGTCACGAACTCAAACGATCGTGAAAGGTGAGAAAATAGCCACTTTCGCACATCAAACGTAAATAACAGATTCACTTTCCCAGCGAATTCTTCACAACACTTAAAACGTTCCGCATTGAAAACTCATCATGAATGGAACAAATTACCGCTGAACTAAAAAATATGATTCATTTTATGGCGATGTTCAATCGAAATTTCCATTAATCATCGTCATTCCATATTTCGTAAGCATGGATTGGATCAAAACAGACGATTCCCAAAGATTTTTAGTCGAAAATGTTACGAAATCGTAATTTTTTACTCCATAAACGGACCATGTCTACAAACAAATTTATTCCATCGCATCTCATCACTTAAACTGTTCTTTTAATTTGTTGTTACTTTTTCATTCGTTTGTTTACATCAAAGGCACGCGTGCAACAATATGATGGATTGTGATAATGATGAGGTCATATTAAAATAGATCTCAGTTTTTTATGTACGTAAAAAGAAACTGTGAATCGTTGGAACGTTGCTATAAATTTGAATAGTACAATAGTAGATCACCCATGGTGGCTAAATTGGTTTCTCGTTTAGTTGTATGTAAATCTGACTGCTTCGCCATTACTCGTAGATAAGGACTATCACTGTCGCACATTTTTAGAGCATGTTATAGAGTATGTTAAGCCAAGTGAAGTAAAAGATTTTGGTACATTCGAAAGATATATCTCAACTGTGGCCTTGAAGCATGAAAAGGTGACACGATTAAACTGTCAATTTTTAACTTAATTGGCTTTGTAATCAAACGGTGACACCCAACCCAACAGACATTATTGGAGGAGCAGTAAATCTATTTACTGCACGCAGGCTTACGAGTTTAACGCAATAAAACCGACCACATAATATGTAGAAGTTCAGAAAAGAACATTCTGCAGTTCCGTTACCATACTAAATGTGGTTCTCAGTTCATTAAAAAAAACATGCAGGCGCTATGTGTGTGAAAATTAAGTGCACGCTTCCATTAACATACATAACGTACGATGTTTTACGATCTACTCGCCATAATTTGTTTCATCATACCATATTATAGGTTCGCATAGGCTCAATTCTAGGTCTCCCACAGCAGCACAGTATTCTGTATACTAATAAATACCAATTTAAAGTGGAGGGAAATCACGAACTAAATTAGTACACATATATGAAAGTAAAGGTCAGATGTATCAAACAAAACAGAAGTACGAAAGAATGTCGAAAAAAAAGAATCGTAAACACAGTCCATATGCTTAAGAAAATCTATTCTTGTGTGGTATTTGTTCTGAGATCATGGTCAAATTGATGTGCTTTGTTTGAGATTTATTGCCATTATAAAGAAATGTTGCACATTTAGAGAAGATGATTTTGGCATTCCAGCTTTGTTCAAATGAACTCTCTGTTTATTTGAATGCGACATAGTTGGAAGAGTTTTACAGTTGTTTTTAATTCAGATGTTGACAGCTCGTTTCGATAATAATTTTTAAATCTGTTTCATTAAAGACTCGCATGACAAAGCGAAAAATAAATATTTAAAAATTTAGAGCTCCTGTCAATGGTATATTTTCAAAAGCGGCAGAATCAATCATGGACACAATAAATTCTTTCTTCTTGCCACCAAGCTAATAACTGCAAAAAAGTCTGCGGTAACAACGCGAAACTTCTATAACTGTACACTTCGACTTTGCCAATCCCACGCAGATCTCTTCAAATCCCTAACTTTTACGATTAACAGAAGGTTGACAAGATCAAGAATATTCTTTCTGACCGGATCAGACATTTACAATCTAGAGACATTCTGGTGCACATTAATTGTTAGAGAAAGGTTTAGGGAAGCTGGGACATAAACGCCATGAATCAACGAAATTTGTTAGCTAGGCACAATGGGGTGGTAGAATAATGAGAAAAAAAGGATGGAACTATTGAACCTAGTCTGACTCACTACAATGTCACTTCTACGTATTGGACTTGTAAAAATAATTTACGCTACAAAAATCTAGGTTTCAAACGAAATTTCAAACGAAAAAAACAATCAACAACGTTCATCTTCTATCGCCTAAGAAAACAAACAATCAATAGTGCTGATCGGAGTTTTCAATGAACTGCGCCATTCCAACAACTTACTAATATTGTTTATTAGATTAATACCCAGGAAATATAATCAAGCAAGATCTATTTCTACAGCAAAACTGTGTATTATATTTCTAGTTCTTAAATTAGTTCATCAATAATCATTCATAAGACTTCTGCACATGAATAAATTACTCTTTTTTTCTTTTTAATTTTTCGTCTGTTACACACATTCACCCATGACGCAAGCTCGCATTATTTGATCAACGTAAATTACTTTATTAATTCGAGCAATGATGTTAATCAACCGTTGCGTTCTTTGGACGAGCAACTTTTTTTTTCGTTCGAAAATGCAGTACAAGTGACGAATGGGTTTTGTATACACACCATTGTACAAAGCTAGCTTACACAATATTTAATTATACTGAAGAAGTTGAGTTATTCCGATTTTTATTTATTTTGTAGTAAGACATTCAATATTTGCCATATAGTGCCATGCTAGTCGATAGGTGAACGTATTATATATACAATGCATGCATATGTTTATAGCACAATACGAACCATACTCGTAAAAAAGTAAGAGTAAATAATTATCGATCAACGGTGAATGATATAAGGAATGCCGCGGTTGTGTATTTTTGGTTTTGTCTATATGAGAAGAAGAAGACAAAAAACAAGGTGTGTGACCTATTCTTACATTATGAATTTATTACGTGGAAGGAAAATAATCGTCAGCTCTGTTTAGTAACGAAGACAAATAATGATAAATGATTTCTTGATGGTTTTTTGTTGTTGTCAAAAAAAAGGAAAGATATGCAAGATTACCCTTAAGGGCCTTTCCATTAGCGAGTTTTATATTTTTGTCATCGCAACACTGAGAACTATAAAGCATTTTATAACTTAACCGTAGTGCCCCAATAAGCCAAGACTTATTGTTGTGATAAATCTTCGTTTCAATTTGACGGATAACTGGAGTGGAAAAATTCCTTTTTGTAACCTTTAAAAGCCCTACTTTGCATAGAACAAACAAAACCGAAAATTTTGTGTTTATGTGCTAGTCTTGTTGTTTCTGTTTCCTCCAATAAAATGTGGGGAAATTCAACCAGCTTTGTTGAATGAAATTCGGGTGCTCAAAGCAAGTGACTCTATTTAGTGAAACCGCATTCGTGACCTATAAGCTTGGTGATGGAACGGACTCTTGAAATAGAAGAAGGAAATTTTTCTACCATTCAAAAATCTTCTAATCTTTTTCTAGATCATCTAAGTGTTACACAAAATCCGCTTTGATTTTCCGTCGACTAATCATCGCGATCTGTTTAACAAACATTGATTCTTAAACAATCGAATCGAATTTGAATTTTCGTTTTTAGTTGATTGCGTCCAGCATTGAAAACCATTCTCGGTACGTAGAAAAACGTACAAAGTTTAGTTTTCAATTTCCATAGCATTTACACACAGAAAATTCCAATTTAAAGCCTTTCAAATTGTGTGTACTTTCTGATTAAATCAAATTTCTTGTTTTCACATTTTTTTTTCGCTTCAAATTAATTGCTCTATTGAACGCGACATATTATCGTTTCACTTAATAGCAAGTCATATTAATAACGAGTTGTTAAACCTGTCGTATCAGTATCGATTATTATCTGCAAAAGGAATATTACCGAATTTTGTGTAGCCAAAATTGGTCAGATACATTTCTTTTAGTAGACATGTAAATTGTCCCTTTGGGTTTTCGGGATTTTAGGATTTTGGGTTCATTTTAGCAGAATGAATTTCACATTCGATTCCAATGTGTCGCATTATAAAGATATTGAGGGTGAGAAGGATGGTTCATATATCTTTTGAATTCAAAGCGATCGCTCACCGTTAACATAATTCAGTATAAGGGTCAGTCTCATGCTATATAGAATCTTTTATGTCTCAGAAAAAGTTCGGTCCCTGGTGTTTACTTTCAAATCATTCTAAGATTGATTGACTAGTTACGGCACTGCGTAAATCACACGTCGAAGCTGACAATATTTATGTTCTTTCCCTTGAAAATCTGACCAGAAAATGTTCAGATCAAAATTTTAAATTAAATCCATGAAATTATACACAGTGAAATACCACACCTTTTCATGTCAATAAACTTTGAAAATCTTTTACGTATATTAGGAGTACTCTGGATTTTTTCTGTACGTAAAATACATGTAGGAAATGACACTGTAACATGCATGTTACACCGTTTGATGCATTTTTTTAATGTTTATTTACGTACATATTCATTCGTTTTGTTAAAATATTTATTTTCTTAATTCCATTATACATGTCGGAGTTATGGCAGTGGCTCGATGACAAAAGTATTGAAGTCGAAAATGTTCGGTTATTTATTTTGTACATAAAACTTTATCGATTCTGTTTGTCGAGAAACGAATAACATTCCGATAAATGAAAATTTAAACATTTTAATCGACATCAAAATTACCCAGCCGAATTACATGGAAGTGTGAATACCAATCCAGATTCAGATCTGAAAAACTTTTTTGACAACATTCATCTGGAATAATAATTACACTCAAAATCGCCTGGTAATTTCAACGCAGTTCGTACAATTTTAATGGGCTCGATTTTACAGAAAGAAATGTTTTAAAGTCTGGTTCAACGACTGAAGCATTTTAAGATTTATAATAAGCATATTTCGAGCTATATAACACACGAACATCGACAGTGCAATACATCATCGTCAACGTCGCGTCAGCATTCAACGACACTGTAGGCGACTTTGATGTTCTCTAAAAAAGTATTTTTGTTAATCTTTGCATCATTAAATTTCATGTGGAACCGTTTTCATTTACATAAAATTGAAGTCATTTTTATTCGGGCGACGTGGTATAACTTGAGAAAACATCGTACAATTGATGCAATTCAATTTAAAACAATCACAACTTTTTGTAAATCGTACAGAACGTTGTTTAGCATACTAAATCATCAACAAGAGAATACAAATGTTTTCCCTTTTGTTTATGAGTAGGTGGTTGGTTGACTTTTCCACCTACGACTACGGTTGTAACATGATGGTAATAATACATCTTGTCATATTTCATAATGTTGGGGCAAAGCCATGTCCTCAAGTTAACCATATACACAAATAAGCAAAATCATACTCTGTTTAAAGGCCGCACACATAAAAGCAACGTATGAGATCGACTTTCATTCAACATTATTATGATTTTCCCCTATATCAAACTTGGTACGAAATATTTTCATTGTACCGTCGTCGTCGTCGTCTACTTTTTGTTACGTCTTTTCATCGCATATGCCGGCTTTCTTTTACCCTAACATTACATTCAGTGAACATGAAAAATAACTTTTCCTTTTCATATTATATATTGAACTAGAGAGGGACGAGGCGAGGGATAAATAGAGAAAGACAAAGAAACTTTTCCGATCATAGCTACTAATCGGACCAAATTCATAAAAGAAAAATGTTTTTTCAAGAAACCTAATAGCAGCCTAAAACTCATCATATGGTAAAGTGATTATTACACACAAATCTTAAATCGATGCTGCAGGGCATCCAGTTTGGGGTGTTTGTTGGGAGAAAATATCCGCAGTGTCGTGGATCAATATTTTTTTTTAGAAGTATTTCTTCTCACCCACGAATTCATGTAGAACGTTAACCATTCGAACAATCACTTAATAACACTACGGTTCTGTGCAGTAAGGATTGAGACAACAATAAATTTGTATAACGCTGGTTGTATTACAAAGCGTTCATAAGAGAAACATTAATAATTGTCGAGACAGGATGGCAATTTCAAGGGCGTCATAAGTTATGTTTATCGATTGAATTGTAATATTTGATTTCAGAGTTCTTTGGACTCCGATCGATATTATACGTAAATGAACGTGGAATATGTCAATTTCACCTTTACGTGATTTAATAAAAGGAATGGCTTTTTCGTCTGTCGGAAACAAAAGGGAATATTTCCAATTCAGAATTACACTCACGCACATCGTTTATGATTGAAAAGGGAAATTTGTAAGGCCCAATGAACAGACGGAATAACATTTTGTCGGATGATTTCGTAGGTCAAACAGTAACGAATTTGGTTTGGTTTCAGCTGTTTGAATTTGCAGACATGTAAGCAAAAAAGAACCAACAATAAAAGCCACCTGGGTCGAATAAAAATTGATTTTGTTATTCTATCGGTAGATTGAATAATTTGATGAGTTAGCCGAATCACCATATTCGATGAATCAGCTCCATTTAAGCAATTTTATTAGCACAATTCAATCGTTTGTCTAGCAGACTCTGATTTATTTTAACAATTAAAGAGGTGAGACACATTACGACTGGTTTTTTGTTTTATAGATTCGAGGGTCAATTTATGACTTCATTTACACAGATTCTCTATCATAAGGCATGTCTGAAATGAATCTTTACCCCATGTTCTAATTAATACTGGCACTCGATCACCTTTTTTTGTGTTACGGCTTTTCCGGTCTGAGCTAAATTCAGTAACGAAACTCTTCATAACACGACTCAAAATGTCTGTATGAATTGTCGCACCTGTTCTTGTACATGTACGTACACCAAGGAATACAAATACCAGACGATTAAAATGTCGTGCATTTTCTTGTGAGTTTTTTTCTTCTTTTATTAAAAAAGTGTTTCTAGTTCCTACGCGTCGCATAAAAATCAATCCGATCGCCGATATTTTCAGCACAAATAAAATACGGAATTTAACTCACCCGCAATGACTGTATCACTAAGGTTATATTTGGATATGATTTTGGGAAAATCTTTTAGCTTTCTGCAACTTAGTTTTAATTCACCGCTTAGGGCCGCATCTTCTAAAATGCGTTCCAGCGATCGGGAAAGATTTTGATGACCGATATTCATAGTATTCGATTTATGCAAAACAACAGCCGCCATTTTCTAGTACAAAACGACAATAATAACACATTTGGCGATAATTTTTTCATTGAAACAGTAACACTTTTATGCTGCAACAAAGCAATGTATTGAACACCATTATTTTGATGTTGTTTATTTTCACACTCGGACTGTATTGCGTATACGAAAGTTCTACTCAGACTGCCGACGACGGTTGAAAACAGCACGAAGCAGAGAGTCTAAAAAACACAACTGTGTTTTTCTCTGTGCTCCGATGTTTTCGATCTAAAGTTTTTAGTTCATCGGGTTCATCGGAAAAAAGCAGATGCGAGTCGCAATATAAAAGTGAACATAATGTGGTGGCTGAATTTGAATTGTAGCATTAATAAAGCGACTGAAACGTTAGTCATTTTTTTTTGCTGCCGATTCTACTTTATTTATATAGATTATCACACACTGATACAGTTTAAATAGTAATTTTGTTTTTTAACCAATTATAAACGTCTAATTATCTGTTATCGGGGCAAATTCGTGTAATTTGAAAATTGATTTCCGGTGTCCTACGACTTTCTATTCTTATCTTCTACAGTGTTATGGGGGTCCTCTATTCATAAACAGTCTTATTTTTCTAACTTCTGAGCTTCCTTGATAACTAGCCGTTCCCCACATCAGATCATGATGGAATTGCCCATCGACAAAATTAAAAGGAGACCTGTTCGTTTGTACCAATTTTTAGCACAATTTATTTATGTTGAAAACGAATGAAGTAAAAGATTAAATTTAAATTTGTCGCACAAAAATCACATTGGATTAGAGATTTGAAATCTATGAGCGGTCACTAGAGGCACTAGTGGCTTGGATTTGGTAGTTCATTGGTTTTGAGCAATTGGACCCATCTGAATCAATTTCATCTTCGTACGAGCTGAGCAGCACGTTCGAGGGAATGAGTGACTGTTGGAGGCCCACATATCTTGTGAGTCTGTTGGAGGTCCTCTATTGTGCTCGTGTGGCGGGATGAGTAAAATGATAAATGATGGTATAATAAAGGAATGAGAAAATGTGTGAGATACAAGTAAACAGGTAACTCGTCGCCGTGGTAAGACAAGAGGTAATTGACAAAAGACAAAAATTAAATTACATCCGCATTTAGTAGCTAGTCCGATCACTTTGTCGAGCGACGGTGATTGTTGTTAGATTAAGTTTCAACATACCTCGAGTAGCGATCGAGCGCTGTTCACGGTAAGCGGGATTTGTTTAATATATAATGCAATGCACGCTTACGATGAACCGGAGAGTAAAAAGGGGGATCCAAGTGGATAACTCCCACTGTCAGTGGTTCAGCGTTCAAACTCTACTGGGTATGTGCACAGGCACCAGTTCTTGATATGTCACGGTCACGTTTACGGTCAACATCATTAACGTCATATACGGCTATTCATCTGTTATCGATAACGACGACAAAAATAATGACATGCTCTGGGTAATAGGGTGTTTAATATAGTAAAATGAATGTAGGAAAAATTGAAGTACATGATCTGAAATCAACCGATTAAAAATACTTTGAACGATGGCAGCAATAGACCAGGTAATAATACTGGTCATATGCTTGATGTCTGTAGCAACTTAATGACATAGCAAAATATAATGATATAATATATAATATATAATATATATAATATTCTTTTGAAAATCCACCTTTCAAAATCGGACACATTTCGTCTGGGACACATGGTTTGAAAGGTCTTTGCCGGTAGACAGTAACCGGTAGACTAGGCATATGAGGTATCAATGGAAAGTTTAGAAAATGTACGTTACTACTAGCATGATAGATTCAAATTAAGCGTCATGAGTACCAGCCCAGACCTGTCTAAAGTTCATACGGATTTTGAACATTTTTGTTGCACATTTTTTCTAACATATATGAATATATGTTCTCAAACTAGGCATGACCTGAAAGGACTTGAACCAAGCTTTCCAACGAGCCCACTCTCACCTACATCGTTCATATTTAGCGGTCATAAAATGAGTCTAAAAAACACCCTTTCGATCTTCGAAAATCTTCCACCAGCAACCAGGTGTAGCTCGAGACTATCTGAGGCCTGTTTTGAGGTCTATTGGCAAAGACCTTTCAATGTGTATATCCATCCCAGACAAAATGGGTTCGATTTTTATAGGTGAATTTCAAAAGAACCCCTCAATGTTAAAACAAATGAAGTAAAAGATTTTGTTTCAATCCCTAATCTGAGTAATAGTTCTTCTGTGGCTTGAATAATGTTTTGAAAAGCCAATCATCGATCGATGATTGGTCGAAGTTTCAATCAAATAATTCATTACTCACAGACATATCGGACCCTATTGTTAAAATAAACGGAATCGACATATCACGTAATCTCTGGGTCTGGGGCAAGTTAAGCAGCGCTGATTTGATACGAAGATGTATTTTAATTCATAAAATTATCATTCAGTAATATAGTCAAAAGACTTATTACGTGTTAGAATCCATACGCTCATTTTCGGCACGGTATAAACAAAACGTTGTTCCTAACCTTCCTAACTTATGGTTATATAGTGTTTTTATACGAATTCGATTGTAGAACTCTCCTCCGGCTATAATGGGCCAAAATAACCTTTCAAAAAACGGTTTTCATGCGTGATAAGTGAACGAGATTTTTTAATTTTTCCGAAAGGTTTCGAGATTGTGTGGAAACTTGTCGAAAAATCTGCACTGATTGTTTTATGTTTATGTTAAAAAATCATCTGTTATCGACTACAACAACTACAATACGCGATGGAATCAAAGGAACAAAAAGAACAAAAGATGTCATAGACCCACCGTTCATAAAGTGTTAGAAATTTTTCTCTTATGAGTGCCAATAATTTAAGTGTAATAAATTGGAATATGTCATCTCGGCTGTTGATTTTTTCGACTGTGAACCCCTAAAAAATATCGACCGATCTATCCTCAATCTTTTTTAGAACAAGGGACGTTGGGTACGTTGTCAACTATAAACTTCAGGTGCGAATAGTAACAGTAGATCTTTTCCATCTTTATACATGAAAAGATTTTTTCTTTCGTTTGATTCCTTTATTTACAATCCAATACAAAAACTACAGCTAAACTATTAAACAAACACACCATCCATCCAAATTATTTATATGATGCAAAGTTTAAGTGAGTCTTGACAAATCGTCCAATGTACTGTACCGCTACAAAATTCGACGCAGAAATCGACAATCTCATTTTGATCATATAATAGGCAGCTATTGTGAACAATAAATAATACAACCACAGCGCAACAATTGACACCAAATAACTGGAGTGATGAAATCCAAGCAGACTTTTCAAATAGCTTGCCTTCGCAAACATGCAAAACATTTCAGTGTCCGGACAAAGGGTGTCGGCTCTGTCATAACCGTACATCGCATCCAACAGACCTTCTAGACCATATCGAAGATAGCTGAAGGACATCAATATCTTCACGTATGATGGTATTTCAATGTCATTCCCAATGCCATATACTGCTAAGAGCATCAACGGCACAGTCATCACAGGTCCCACGAACATTCCATTCTAAAAGTTAAAATTGGAATCAGGGCTGGTCTCTCTGCCATACAATGGAAAATTAAGCGAAGCTTACTATAAGACTCAATCGGCTAGCTAGTAGTAATCCCAGACTCTCAGATATCAAAGCAATCATTATTGTAATAGAGAAGAACATACAAATTCGTTTCCATTCGAGTGGTTGATCGGACCTGTAAAGAAACATTCGTTTTCATAAAAAAAACTTCTAAACTGACGCCGCTGACTCACATTGGATATGTTATCCCTAAATAGATCAAGCACAATCCAATTTGTATAGGAAGTCTTGTCAAAAGTAACGCCCAGTAATATGGAGCTAATTTGAACCATCTATTAAAATGTTCCCTCTTGATCAGAGCTATTTCGCTGGGGACTAAAAATAGAATCAAATTGTTGAATTGTTCGTAAAACGTAGATGGATGTTCGTGAACTTACACTGCAACAAAACTGGCATAAGTGGATTGTACATAAACGCTATGGTAACGGTGAAACAAAATCCAAAGTTAAATAATGCTTTCGTCGCGTCATTTCCACATCCTTGATACAAACAGCCGACCAGGATAGCCAGGCAGAGTGTCATGTAAATTTTAAGCTTCATATAGCACTGAAAATTTGACCGTTAGTTTACCGAACCAGGCACGCAAGTTGTTATTTCCTATACCGAATCTCTCCACATTTGTTTCCATCGTCGGTTGAATAGCACTTTAAATTGATCCCAACTGGTTGACCGACATTTCAGTTGTTTTGGATCGATATCTTCCTCAAATTCGTGAATCGTTTCATCTTTACCACCTTCAATTTCATCCAGCACATTTTGTACAGCTAGAAATGGTGTCCACTTGTAGCACTTCCCATTCTCTACCGCTTTGACCATTCGATCAATGTACTCCATTCCATATTCGCCACAAGATACATCGACAACTGGAAATAATCGAAATCGTTCGGACAATTTGGGTTAAGTTTCAGATTTTTTTTTTTTTGTAAACTCTCACTGAAATCGGCAGGATTATGAGTTACGGGGACACTTAAACCGATGGTTTGCATATAAGGAACTATATGTGATCCATTGCCTTGGTACGCGCATTGTCCGTCTAATGGGATGTAAGGTTTCAGTGGAATTGTCGGTATAGTAAGTATACGTACTTACCAGCCATTGCATATACAAGATCGAACATTTCAAATATTTTTGCGGATGGTGTATGTATTGAGCACACGACCGTACGTCCTCCGAGCGCTATTCGTCGAAGAAGCGAGATACATTGGGAACACGATAAGTCGTCTAATCCACTGAAAATATTCAATTGTAATACTTATTTACTGCGTTACATTTACAATCCTCGTTTCTATTTGCATGTCAACATTTTGCAGGCGACGGCGACGTATGTATCACCATCACCATTATCGAATCTATTATTTCTTACTGATCTCATCTCAGTACTTATTTTAAACCGATTCTTCTTCATTAGAACATACGATTTGCTTTATAAGATCGAATTATAATATGTGAGTTCATCGCCTGCAAAAGGTTCAAGAGAGGCGCCGGCGCAGGCGGTGTTGTTTCTGCATTTCTCGCATTTCTTTTTTAATTAAAATTTATAAACTTTGTTAGCTGAAAGGTCGCTAAAGGAGAACCAGCACCTAAAACCATGGAAAGTGGCCTTCGCCTGTATGTAAAGAAGTCTACTTACGTCGTCGGCTCATCTAGAAATATGACTGGAGGATTGTTGACCAATTCTAGGGCAATAGATAATCTCTTCATTTCACCTCCAGACAGTTGGTGACACATTGTTTGGCTTGTTTTAGTTAATCGTAACAGATCTAAAATCTCTTCTATCTAAATATCATCTTAATGAAAACGACAATTTAAAAAAAATCCTAGCGCAATCACCACATACCACTTCATTCTTTTGTAATTTCGTTAAATCGTTTCCTAATTTTAAGTCGGCAGACACCATCATAGCTTCGTGGACAGTTAGGTGGGGCTGATGCAAATCCATTTGCATTATATATCGTGACATTTTACGGAACGTTTTCATATTTCGCGGTCTTCCATTAATTAGAACATTACCAGATGCCTCGCTTGTCCTTATCGATGACATGGTAAATTGTACATGTTAAATCAAACAAAATTTACCAATTATTATTAGTAAAACTTACTTGAAACCGGCTAAGACGTTCAGTAAAGTACTTTTGCCAGCTCCAGATGCGCCGATGATAGCTGTTACTTGACTTGATTGAAATTTTCCACTTATTCCCCTCAAGATAACTTTGTTACCTGTAAAAAAATTTGTTTAGGTTCACATAAATACATCTTGTACTGGCGCGAAGAAAGAGAGGAGAAAATATAAACCTCGTCGTATGCTAGGTTTAGTTAGCTTTGGTTTCTATGCTTTTATCAGAGAGTTCGACCATTAAAATGTTGTTGTAAACTTTGAGGACGTCACGCAGATCGCCAATTTATTAGATGCGCTGGAACACACCTTTTCCATACAAACAAATTCACCAAAATTATGTATTGTATGGCGTGGTGATTTTTTGTAATAAACGTCGTGTCACCGGCGTATCTGTATCTGCGTGACCTTTACAAAGTTTACAGCCTTGAAGAAAATCAACCACTAGCAGTAGTCAACAATAATACTTGTCATATGCTTGCCGTCTGTATCAAGTTAAAAACAGTTTAAAAATGCTTCAAAATCCTTTGAAATTAATACAAAAAAAGTCCTTTCGAATCTTCGAAAATCCTATTTCACTCAAGATACACGCCACTCGACTAGCGAGCGTGACAAACGGAGAGCTAGGCTCAAATTCGGTATTTAAAATTCGCAGGCTGATTTCTTATTTCCGTCATATAACATTTTGAAGTAGTGACGAATTGTTTTGTTGGTTCAGGAAGGATGTACAATATGTGGGTATGTCTATTCTCAGTTTGTCATTTGTTATCGACATCACGATGAAAATAAAGGGACTAGCTTTAGCAAGCATTATTTTATATATAGCAAAATGCATAGAAAATCTAATGAAGTAAAAGATTGCGTATCGAAATCTATGTGATACTTTGAATAACTAACAGAATTAACAGTACTTCTAGCGATACGCGATCTGTTTGCCATTTGTGAAAGATTAATTGGAAAAACCCTCCGTTTCTGGTATTGTAAAGACCATTAATTTCGTCTTTCGTACCATATAAAGTACACAAAGCATGAAAAATTAATTACAATTTTATTTAGTTAAAAATTTCAATCATTTTTTTTAAACAGATTAAAAACTTAAACGCAAACGAGGTGTGAAGGTTTTTCTGTTTCTTAAAATCGAACTATGATATCACAATCGGATATTTAGATTTTACATTATAGAATTTTCCTTGAATATATGGAGTGAATTCAATGAACTTATGTCATGCTCAATTGGTATCACTAAACGTAAACAGCGGACTTACAAAATGATTGGCACAACGAAACAACAAAATTTCTATTTTCATTATTAAAAAAATAGAAATAACTTAATTGCATCGAGCCGTTTGAAAATGTTGATGGGATAATTTTCACTGTCAGTAACTATAGGATGGAGTGAATTCAAAAATATTTTTTTTTTTTAAAGTAATTTCTGTGTCCGAAAAATTTTGCTAGACTAATCAACAGTTTGGTTAACGAAATCAACAATATCAAAACATTTTGATGAAGAAAACACCTCACCAGGTATACTTATAATGTTCTTGTACAATGAAGCACTTCTATTTTCTTTGGGTTTATCCTTAGTGTTTGATGCAAAATCTTCAACTTATTAGGCAAGGGGAAACAACAACTAAAAATCATCCTGTATCACCTGTTCGAATTCACTCATATTTTCCCATCATTCAACCATATTTTCCCTTCATAATTTGCCTGCATTGAAAGATTTCGTTCAGTTTCTTTAAGTTCGTACGAATACTATCTGTTGGTAAACCTATACTTTCCTTCGTCTCACCCTACAATTTGATTGACGAGCTTGTGCTTAGAAGGTACATAGAGCAGCTTGTCAATAGTAACTTACACACTTCGTGAAATACTATCAACAATCCAAACAGCTTTTATGTATACTCAACTCATACACCCATCGCGTGCAATTTGTTATTGTAATAATTGTCATGAAGAGTTCATTGCACCAAAGTAAACATAACGAAGGAAATTGTTGGAAAAAATAAAAAAAATGAATTGTGCAATACGTTGAAAAACTGTAAAAATATAATTGTTTCAGTTCAGATAATAATCTTCGACACAACAACGATGAATAGGTGAATATGATAAATACACTAAGCTTAAATTATGCGAGTCTCGTTTCAAACCTCTATTATAGTAAATTAAAAATAAAAAGCCATAATGACGCTGAATTACAGATTTTTGTCCTAGAGATTAGACCAAATTTAGATGAAAATGGGGTTTCATTCAATGAAATCAAAATGCATGAAATAGGCTGATGGCAACGCAGGACCCGAGCACCTACATCTTACTTGTCACTAGTTCTGGATCTTCTGTTTTTTTTTAAATAGTAAAATACATGTTGAAACTAATCAGGTCCGAACTGGCAATATATGGCAATATGTAATAATCTTACATGCGCGTTTTTTTCTTTAATTTTGTTTTATTAACGCCTTTTAATCATGCTCTTCATCTCTTCAAGCGTCTTTACCCCACTTAAATACGCTTTTCATCCCTTTCCTACACACATGAGCTCGTTTTAGTAACCAGTTCGGCCCTGAAACTAATGAAAATGAAGTAATAGATTTTGATCGACCCGTTTAAGAGATTTTGTTGAAAATACTTTGATCAACAGACGTTTTAATGTTCAAAAATAACTCAATTATATTATAGATATGTCAGTTTAAGTCGTCTGTAGCCCAGTAATAATAGAGTCGGAGAATTCACTAAGTTTGGTATTAGAAAACGGAAAGTATGTTTTAATAAACTTCGTTTTTCCTGAATAATTCGTCGATGAAATTTTTGTTTCAACATTGTTTAAAAAAATCAAAACAGATAAATATTGACTTACCACTTAAATCCGGAACCGAATATAACAGATCCTGAAACTCTATGTTTACTGGTGGCCATCGTGGTAGATACTTTAGGCTATTATTTTTGGTCAATTCCGTGGTATTTGATACGTCCAACTCCTCTACACTAATTTCGTCCGATGATGATTGCATTTTTATCACTTTTGTTTCTAATTTATCTTCGGCATTATTTTGAACAGATCTTAAATTTACTATTTTTTCTTATATATCACTCTCGATTATGTCCAACATTTGTCTATTTATGACTAATGACTGGCGAATAAAATATTTTTTTCTTTTCGAAAAAAAGGCAAATATAAAAACAAAATGTTTCTAGCTATGTAAACAGAAATTGTTATTCGGTGAAGTGCAATGTCACGACTCAATTAAAAATTCTTGATTTCTGCGGCTTTTTACACAAAAAAAAACTTTGTTAATGGACATAATATACTAATACATTTAATTTAATGGAATAAATCGCGTTAACTAAACCATTTTATTTAACTGCTTTGTCACCTTTCGTCGATATGGCCTTTATAGAAAAAAAAAAACTTTATTTTGGTAAATAGAATCCGAATCAAAGTACTGTGTGATGATCCGGTTGATGTATAGGTTTACGGCAATATTTACACATTTGATTTCAAATCAATTCAAGTGAATGAGACAAGAATTTTTTGTTTTGTTTAAGTTGTGGAACCTTTTCGATTTCGTTGAGAATCGAAATTTAGCGTCTTCATTGGTTCAATACGAAAATACGAAAATAAACAACCTAACGCTTAAATTATCAATAAATTGAGTTAATTTATTTTTTCTTTGAAGTTATTTATAAACGAAAAAAAAATTGTGAAGCTTTTCTATACGTCGTATTTTCTATATAATTCAATGGTCCTCTAAGAATTCGAAATAATCAAATTAACATAGAGAAGTAATTTAAAAATAAAAATTTATAATAATTTGGCTAAATTGATTTTTGCAGTTATAACTGACTGGACGTGTCCAATAACATAAAATTCAGATAATTGCTAATTTTGTCACTTTAAAATCGACTTTTAAACACATTCGGCGAAGGACGTTTAACCGTAGATTCTTATTGTACGAGTAAATCATTCTAAATGACTATTTCTTGGATAAAGCTTTCATTCTCTATTGGTGCTTCGTTGTGTATTTGATAACAAGTTTTTTTTTTTGTAAAGAACAACAATTGGGATAAGACAGAGTATAGACACAGACATCAGGAATTCGCCACTATGTTTTGATATAGAACAGACCACCTTTGCCAGAACTACTTACTTTTGTCGCAATAGACAACAGATGACCCAATCATTTTTCACTACCAGCTTTTCCAGACATTTTATAGCTTCTCATAAAGCTCATTAACACGTTTTGTTGACTAGGAGATCATAAGCTTTTTCATGTGTCAGGGACGAAAACGGGGAAAACGGAGAGTTGGGAATAAGAGTGAAACTTGCTTTTAGGTGAAATTTAGGCAAATCTTTGGGTATTTAAATATTGAAACCTGTCTAAATAAGCGTTGTAAGTAATTCTCTATCAAAATATTTGAGTCAAACCTAAAACATTTATCATTCCAAATTATTGGGCGTTAGACGTTTCGTGAAACATAAAATTAGCATTTAAGCATTTCATTCATAATTTACACGGTAAAATGAGAAAGAGCATATTCAAAAAACATTTTACTTTGAATAATTTGTTGGTCCGGTGATCACTTAAACGAATAGTGTATTTCAAAAGTTCTGATAGTTTCGAGTATTCTTGTTTAAATCAAAATTTACGATTTGTTTACATTATATTCGGAGTCATTGAGCTTGTTATAATGGCATGTACTGCGCTATAATAATCCTGTTTCTGAAGAGTCTTCATAGATTGACATTTTTTTATGTATTTTGATTTTGATCACTACGATGTCTCATGGGGGCTTTTTTTTGAACGAAGTGGTTCGACGACGTTGCAGTTATTCTGTTTTTGAAAATGAAGTCATTTTTGTGTTGGCGGTTCATTTAGTGGTTGACCTTAAACGGGACATGTTAATTAAGCATATCATCTCCCTCTTATTCAGCCGGCTCCTATATCTAAGATATTTTTGGATTTTAACGATTTAAAACTTTACGCAGTTCATAAATGTTCCGCAAGAAAAACAAATTTTTTCTGCCCTATTGAAGCGAACCCATCACGAGACCGCTAGCTGACAAAAGGTGAAAGCTCTTGTGAAAGCTTCATTCATATATCAAATCAGAACAAAAACATTTAAATGCAATTCTTGGTTGTTTTGTTTCTTATGCACAATTTTTTACCAATAAGCCGGTGTGTTTGATCCAAATTCCATTATGTTTGCATATAGTTTATAATCCTGAGTTCAACCTCAATTCCATACACCGTGTAGGTTTGTGGAAATATACTACGTTCTGTATATGGCGTCATAATATTATGTGACTGTAATCTGTCTTCAGAGGAACTTGTTTTTATACTGATACTCGAAAAACGGTTGCACTCTGTAATTTGTTGTGTTCTATCCGTTCCTCTCGGATTAGATACATGTGAGTGATTTGCATTGTAAATTTTATGTTGAAAAAATCTGCTGTTTTTATTCATCTACAAAACAAAGATTATTGTTTACCGATGTTGAGCGGTCCAATTTCAAACCTGATAATTTACCTTTAAATCAGTGGAAAAAAAATTACGATTTTGTTTTTGTGTTTTTTTTTGTTGTTGTTATACGAGGATACGTAATTCCGAAAATATGACGACAGAGATAAAACTATTTTTACAGCTTGTCTAAAAAACCAAAAATTTTGGTATGCTTTTCGAAAAAAGCAACATGAGGATTTAAGAGTTATGGTTATCTCGTTGGTATGGAGCAGTTAATGCAGTTCTTCCATATTTTGAACATAAAATTTTAATTACGCTCAGAAAGAAGTTAAATTTATTGCCATTATTGAATTTCGTTCTTTATATCTTCACAAAAAAAACTTTTATTTTCGTTAATATTCTTTCTTAAAGAAAATATTACTTTCAGTTCTCATTTCAGCAGTTTTTTTTTGAATTGTCGACAATCCGTTTGTTTAAAAAAAATCAGAAAAAAAATATTTAATAAAATTTACAACCATTCGTAACGATATGCTTAATTTGTACGTAAAATTTTACGATTTTTTTAGCAGTCTCAGACTGAGACTGTACCATGTTAAATTTTACTCTATTTTAAACTAAAAAAAAAAAACAAAATTTCGAAGTGATTATTTGCACCCGGGTGCAAATTGTGGTAATAGTCGAGGGCTAACTAACTCGTAAAAAGTCGTGTGGTGACATCTCCTCATTTATTTTGTATTTACTGTGAACATGTACTAGACCTGGAGCCCACAACACTTTGAGTCCCTCATAAGGCCACGGCTTGAAATCTATGCCATTTTGCTACATTAAACAATACGAAAAACATTTGTTCTACGACTTTTATATTTGGGCCCAAATCTAAAAGTCGTACAACAAATGTTTTTCGTATTGTGTAATGTAGCAAAATGACATAGGTTTCAAGCAGTGGCCTTTATGAGGGACTCAACATTCACATACCTCATAAATTTTCTTAGATAATATTCGCAACCAAAACAGGCGGAGAAAAATCGAGAAAAATAAGAAATCACAATGGGTCGTGATTTTCGCCATCTTTTTTTTGATAAAAATTGCATGTACGTAGAAAGACTAACAGATGACGCTAGGAGTAACTCTATGATAAATTCGAATATTCGTATGGAGGATGTGAAATTTTCTTGAATTTAAAAATTTTGAAGTGCGGAAATCAAAAATTTTGATTTTTCTTGTTCAAAATAAAATGTTTCCTGTCATATAAAAATAGTTCCGCATGAAATTTCAAGAAAAAATAATTTTTCACTGAAACTATTTTTTAACGATGGAAAACATTTTAATTATAACGAGAAAAATCAAAAACCTCGATTTCTGTACTCCAAAATTTTTAAATTTAGCAAAATCTCACATCCTCCATACGATTATTCAAATTTATCATAGAGTTACTCTCAACGCCATCTAAATTCCCCTGATTTCCCCTCTCGTTGAACGAAACTATATCACAACCCATTGAAAATTCGGTTCTCTTTACGTATGGTATATTAAATACTAACATCACTATTCGCCTAGTCGATTGGCCTGTAGAGGCGCCACATTTTTTTATAGTACTTCAGTCTCACTGGACTATTTTTTTGTGTAACAACTTCACATTGATTCATTCCCATGAAATGTCACAGGAGTGAAGTTTGTTCATGAAAAAATAATTCAGTGACAGCAGTACTTTTACGAAGAAAAGTACTAAATTGTAATAGATTTTACCCTTAGTTTCTAAACTCTATTCTCCTATTGAATGACTTACATCATTTTGAATAATCGTTGAAAATGTAACTACTTTATTTTCAACAACTGTAATTTTCTTAATTTTCTTTGAGCGAAAAAATTAACATGCATGGAGACTGGCCGAGATTGCAGCTGACCGAAAAAATCACTACAACGCACTGGTCCAAAAGAATGTGTGAAAAGAGAAAGATCTTTACTAGTAAAAGCGGACAAAGTGTGATGCCTTATTATAAAAGGTTGTCCGGCCACAGCACATCCATCAATAAGAAATTAAACTATAGTATGGAGAAGACACCCATTTCGACATTGAATAATAATAAAAATAATTAACACGTAATTCCGAGCTCGGTGTAAAACTGTTCATGCCATTGAAGGTGTAGAAAATATATACATCTATACCACTCAGCATCATAATATGCAAAATTTGCAAACTTTAAATGTCCCTGTGGCATAAAACGTTGTATGCAACTCGATGCAAAGTATACTTGATTAGGATCTAGATGTGTATAATGACACATGGTCTGCGGCCTCGTCTCATAATTACACATCTAGAGCCAAATAAACTAATTTGCACCTCGGTTGCATAAATTACTCAACTCAACTCAGTAACGAAATGAAAAACTTTCGTTTTCTAGTGACTAAAACAGCATTTATCACTCAGTTGACAATAGTTATTATTTACATCGAGTGTAAAGTACTTCATTAGGCTCTAGACCGGCCTGTCATAATACACATAGTGAATTCTGATGCTGAATTGCATAAATAACTATTTCACAACTTAGTGTCAAAAAGTATAATTTTCTTTCCCTTTATTGAGAAAAGCATCGTATACAACTCTGTGTTAAATGATTTTTTGAGCACACTCTCATGTCTGAAAACAGATTTATCACTCGGTTGCGTAAATAGCTATTCTCGCTATATTCGCATCTGATGTATGAAATGAAAATTGTGCGTAGGAAAATTAGAGAAAACTCATTTTAGTTTGTCAGGATTTTATGGATGAGTTCATAGTTCATTTCTTTAGTGACATCCATTCCACAAAAAGCCAGCACCCTGCAGTACCTAAGAATTTAACAGTATCTTGTGTGTTAACAAAGCGACATTTCGTTGCCAAAATTCATGTCACAATTTGTCGTATTGCGTCAATTTTGTTGTTGTTATTGACAAAGCTGCAAACCGTCTCATTTTAATTTCAGATTTTCGATTACAAACAAAGTATACATCCAATATCATGATTCACATACTGATACTTTGTATGAATCGAATCTTAGGCCGAGAATAATACATTCACATTTCGATCTCTATAATGCATGTAGCAGGTAGCAGTAGCACACATTTAATAGTAAGGGCTGCTCTAACAATCGGATTGTCCCGATGCATCTGCGTATTTTAGTTAATTTTCTCTCATTGCTAGTGCTGATTTAAATGGTTTTAACAGCAAATTATATTGATAAAATAAACTGAAATCAAATTTGGCTAGGTGCACATTAAGAAGAGGTCCCAAAACACTGGATCCCTATACGTTCCACTCGACCAGCAGATAATTAAATATCACAAAGCACTTCGTTTCGTTTACCAAGTGCATGTAGCATTAAATGCAATCATATTCAGTTGAATAAAATAATTAACTTTACTCTAATGCCATTCAATCGAAACGATTTTGATAATCTGAGTCTAATTTTGTTGAAACAATAACTGAGCACATCGCTGTTGCGCAAGTCGAAAAACCGTTTTCATATTTAAACTAAATGTATAAATACAAAAGTTATGCACTACTTTACATATACGCTAAGTGTAGTGTACATTTGATCTCAATTTTATGATATCACGGAATTAGATACGTAATATATGTGTGTGACTCAATTAAATTTTGTCGTTTCATTTTATTGTTTAAAATAAAAGAAATTATGAAGATCACTTTTGTGTGATAGAAAGAACCACCGAAGACTATTTCCAAATGGATCAAATCATTCGTTACACTTCACCGATATCAACAATTTTGTTTTCTACATACACAGCACCGAATTAAAGTAAAAAAAGAATACGTCGAATATTTCCACTTGATTTGTTTATGATAACTAAGAACAACTTTGCTTCTAACTAAACTTTACTCGACCAAACGCAAAATTCTACTGAGCTCATAAAAATTTTCCGAGTAACTGAAACAGTCCAAATATACCGATAAACTACCACAAACTGCTCATTTTATCCATTTATCACTCGGTTCTTTCTTCTTCGAACATGGTATAAAATATACGACTACGTTATACTATACGTATAGACGTCATGGCTTGAAAAAGCATAAATAAATGTATAAAGAAAAATACATCCATTTCTGCTGAACGAGTCGTCAATTTAAGTCTCGTATCGTACTCGTTTATCAATTTGATTTAAAAACAAAAAGTGCTTCACACGAAGATATATTTAAACACAAAAACGAAAGAAAGATTTGTTTAATATGTGTTCTACCTCATCACTTCTCAGCGTCAGTATACTCTTGCGCACAAAAGAAATACTTTAAATTGAGGTCCTTTACATTGGGTTCTAAATTCTATTACGTTCGATTTAAGTTTCAAATGGCAAGCGAGTCGAGATATCATCATTAAATCTATTACTTCGTTTGCTTCACCACAGATAAACAGTTTGATTAAATGAAAAGGAAACTCACACAACAATTACAAACAACGATTGAATTGTGACTATAAGGAATGTCGAAACAATGGAAAATTTTCCTGTTCGAATAAGGATACAAACAAATTTCAATCTGTGTGACGACGTCTAGAGAACACAATTAGAAATTTCTTTTGCGCAATATCGATCAATTAAACTCATTGATATGTAGTTAGTCAGTCATTTGTTTTTCTTTTATTTCTTTTATTTGCAATGCAGTTTGCAAATATGCGACAAATTAGCGCAAATTAGCTTATTGTGTTAGAGGGGTCATTAATATTAACATTCATGGTCATGTTTTCACCTATTTCACGACCTTTTACGATAATCGAACATTAACAAAAATGCTTGAAATTCTTATACTTCAGCTCTTTACATCAAAACAGAAACCATATGAGACTTTAACGAGTCGAAAATAAAAAAAAAACATTTTTTTTATTAAATTGCGACCAAAAAATTGTTATTTGCCGAATATGCTTTAGTACACTTAGTCTACATTATCAAAGCTACTTTCTCTCGACTAAACTTACTTACATTGACAGGAAATCAATTAACAAAAATCAGATTATACAAAGAGTTGAAATGATGAATGCAACCTACATACGTCATACATAAAATGTTGCAACGAAATCTTTATACAAGACAAATCACATGGCAATTCTTCATGCTTCCTCTCATCCCTCATTCACAATCATAAAAAACTTCGCTCGAGCTCGGATGAGGCGTTTTCTGTTATTTGATGTTAATCAATTGTACCGTATTCTGCGAAAAACCCAGACGTGCAATTTTCGGATTTTTTAAAAATGAAAATGAAACACAAATCCGCGAAAACTCACACGATCTGTACAGCGAAGCGACATGTTCTCTTCGCTACTATTTCAATTAGATTTCTTTAGGGTTCTAACATTCGAGCTGTCATATTCACGACATTCCATCAACTTTATTCGTAGGATTCGTAGGAATTCGTAGGAGCTACACTATAAAGAAAGTATGACGCTGCCCTCGGATAATTTTCGGATGAATGCAACTGTCTGATGAATCTTATTTGTAGACAAAGCTTTTATTAAAAGGTAAACCGTACCCGACAACTTTAAAAATTGATTTGAAACAGATCTTTCAATAATAATTTTATTTTAAGAACATTATCGTTCTAAAACATCTGTACAAACAAATGAATAATAGTGAACAGCAGGCATTCGAAAAATGTCGATAACAAACAATCGAATGAAAACGTGTATCAATAATTGACTGTGATACATAATTTTTGACATCGGCCATTCGTATTGAAGAGGAAAAGTCTCCGTTTGCACAAGTTTTGTTCTAAGATATTTCACATCACGTTTCAAAAAAAAAAATTATGTTGTATAATCCACCACCTGGAACTAGCGTCAACTTCGTCGTCAACCAACATCCAGCTGGAAGAGGTGCCAGCGATGTGTACCTCATTTATATCAATATTTTATTATTTTTTATCGGTAGTATTGGATTTTTCTATCGATCGAATATAATATCCCTAAAACAACTAACCAGTCCAATGACTTATTTATGTAAATTATGTCGAAATTTGCAAGATATAATTGTCAGATTTAAATTGCTTTTCAGGAAACCAGCCAGTCTAGGCCTGGCCCTACGGGCGTTCGGGCGATGCCCGATAGGCCTTTGGATTTTGTATTGCTGAACCTTTCACAAAATTTCTTCATACAATGCCCGAAGGGCTCTTTCGATCCAGTTCGGCCCTGAAACCAGCCTTAAAAACATAGCTAACGCCGACCCGTACGAAACACCTATTCGTATCAAAAGCCTTTAATGTGAAACTCTTCATTTCTCTTACTTCATTTTCTTCTCTGCTGAAAAACTATTCTCCCTTTAAAATCACTTACATTATCCACTCTTTGCCTTGTTATCATATACAACTAAATTGCCAGAGGCAATATAGACAGCTCCGTACGAAGACAAATTTCATAAATTCCTATTTAAACAGCTATATACCGCTATATTTGACTATATTTCACTATAAATAAACATTTCACAGATAAATATATATGCCTGTATATAGCTCAATATAGCTGTATATAGGTATATATAGATGTCCGTATATGGAATCCCTGAAACCCCACACACATAACAAATTATTTCCATGTTAACAGAAACTCTCTAAGTATCATTTTTCCCAAGATATTTCTATTTTACTAAAATCCAATATGGCCGCCGGCAGCCATTTTGTTAGGAGACCGGAAATAGTACCGACGCTTTACATTCGTTAATACCTTTCAAACAAAAAAAAAATCATGAAATTCGGTCAAAATTTACTCGAGATATTGTCAAAATACACCACGTTCACTGTACTTCCGAGTAGCCAGATAAGAGCTCACTCCAAGAGACCTAGCTCACGCTCCGGAGAACATAATTTCATTAAAAAAAAATTCCCTGATTGGTACGGTCAATACCTATCTAATAAAGCTAAAACAGACGAAATATGTTCAAATGTGGCCGACCTACAAGCAAAAACTGCTTGCCGCCCTGTGCCTGTTCCACACCAAGGGGTCTAACTCACGAGTCGGTCATCCGATTTCCATAAACTTTTTTTTTGTCGATCGGTATTGTAAATACCTTTTATTTGACGTATCACTTACAAGTTTAACGTTTAAATGTCCGGAGATATCTTCGAAAAACCGTAAAGCACTTATTGGGCCACAGCTCGGGAGGGGTCGATCCAAAATCACTCATCTTCGAACTTAGCCTGTCTTTTGACATTACCAAACGGGAAAAAAAAAGAATTTTCAAAATCGGATGCGTTTTACTCAAGTTATCGTGCAGACAGACGGACAGACGGACAGACGGACAGACGGACATTTTTTTTTTCGCGGATTTGGCATCTCTAGACAACCACAATAGGTTTCCCCTTAATCAGGGAGTCCAATTCGACGTGTTACAAACGTATGCGTAAACCCATAAGACCCCAGTACTTCGTACGGGTCTAAAAACGGTAAATGTGTCATCGTATGTTTCATTTTATTATTAGCTAGGTCCCATCCGTTACCGAAAGGCTAGTCATTTGATATCGACAGCTTTGATACAAATATTCGTTTCGGGTCCAATTTTTGGTAATAATATATTACGTCCGAGGCTCCAAGTTGTGTATTTGATAAGTGGGATGTTACAGCCCGACCCGAAGGGGCCACTTGTCAAATACACAACTTGGAACCTCGTAAGTACAATGCTTTACGTGATTAGGCAATGTTAATGAAAATGAAACATGCCGTAACACGTAAATTTATTTGGAAAAATTTACCAAAAATAAATTTCGGTAAAGTTTGGCGAATTTCGGTAAATTTTGGGCAAATTTGGTAAATTTTGGCATATTTCGGTATATGTGGGAACGTTTTTCCAAATAACTGTTACAAAAAAAGGTTTATTAAAATTAATGAAGTACAAGATTTGATATCAAACACTAAGCGATACTTAAACATAACATGTAAACAGATTTATTCCTAATAATGTGGACACTTGCCGTTGATAAAAGGTGACAGATATAGAAATTCTGTCCACTCTTACTATCGATATAAACAAACAGTTGATCGGTTAACTTAAAAGTTTTTATTGAAAACTTTAGGTAACATTGCAGAAACTAAATATGCACATACGGTAAGTGAAATTGCATATCAATACGTTTCCAGAGTATTTTTATGGCTTCATTTTCCGATAGTGACGGCTTATCATTTTAGAATTTTAAATTAGTCACAAATATGGAGTTAAACGGGACGGACGGTGTCAATAATGATAGCTTAAAAACATTAGAAAACAAAGATGCTGAAAATGATGTAAGTCAAACATTCAATCAATAAACCAGGTAGGAGCGGTTCATTTTTGAAAAGTCAAAGAAGGAACACAGACATAAATTGAATTAATTTTATTCGCAAAATACTTCAAGTCTCTAGTCAAATCAAGCGCTCCTACCTGGTTTATTTTACTCTGCCGAGAATCAATCAATCAATCAAAACTATGACCTCGATGAAAATGTGAATGATTTTGTGCTTTAAATATGAACGGCAAGTGTACCGCGAGTAATGAGTAAATCTGTTACTTCTCTTGTTTAAAATGTTGTCTAGCGACTGCTGAAGAAAAGAGGAATCTGGATAGAGTACGTTTATTATGTCGTTCTTGAAAGAAACTATGCTAATATAACAGTAAATGATGTCAAATAGAGTATACTGTGAGTGCAAGTGCGACAACAACTTCTGACCAGAACTCATTTGTGATTACAGAAACGTTTGACCTATTACTTTTCTACGGTATCATTCCAAGAGAAGCTTTTAAGCGTGTGAATTATTTATACACTGACACTGGCGTCGATAATTGCATATCAAAATATCCTAGTGAATGGAATTAATGGATTACTTTCGAGTTAAAAAAAGTTGATTGAATAAGCTTCAATCAACCCAACAACGTAAGGCTTTAAATTGCAAGTCAAAACTATTATATAATTTGTGACTGAAACAGGGAGATTAAGAAAGGTCTCTTCGGCGTGTTTATTGAACGTGTGGGATGGAGGCATTAGTGGGAATTATCAATTTGAAATTTGAGGAAACCATACGTGTATGGGAGGTAGTGAATGATTTGATTTAAATAATAATTTAAATAAGATTTATACCTTTGGAAACGGTAGGTGCATTTTGGTGTTAAGATTAAATCTGTGTCCTTTTGCGCAAATCGATGATGTTTTTTCTTCTTCAAAATCTCACAAAAACGTTTCTCTTCGTTTGTTCAAACATGCATCTTACTAACTGCCCACACAATGGGCCCAACAAGGTCGACCTGAGTGTTTTCGGCTGGATCGCTTGACAAATTGAATTGCATTTGATTTGTAATTATTCTTTTGTATTCTATGTGACCACGAACTCCAAAAATAAACCAAACCAAACAAATAATAAGGAGATACCAGCCAAAGCTCGTCGTTTATTTTAGTCGTCCACGCCCACAACATATGACTAAACGTTTCTGAATTGTTTAATTTTTCGGTTACAGTTATCAATCCTCGATTCTCGGAGGTTCCTGAAAAAATGAATTTATTGTGGGAGGAAGTGACTCATTTCCCTGGTCTTCACAAGTTGGGAATGTTTTGTCCATAAGCGTCCCAGAAAGCATAAAGACAACATTCCATTTCTAACTAAATTTGGAATTTTTTTTAAGGAACCATTTGACCTAGATGACCTACTTCCGGCAATCGGCGAGTTCGGCCGTTACCAAAAACTACTGTTGTGGTTCATTTGTCTTCCAGCGTGTATACCCTGCGGATTTTGTGCGTTCAATCAGTTATTTATGTCGGATGAACCATACGATTACTGGTGTAACGTACCGGAGCTACACAATTTTTCGACGGAAACTAGACGATTTCTGTCGATTCCATCAAAAGTGAACTATTTGCTCCTAATACTATTAAACAGAAGATTTGAGCTTGATTTTCTTGCAGTCAGATGGTTCATACAACCGATGCAAAAGATATGCTGTCGACTGGCAAGAAATTCTCAGTTATAATGAATCGATTACAGCTCCGAATACATCGTGGCCGGTTGAAGTGTGTAAAGAAGGATGGGAGTATAATACATCGGAGGTGTTCTCATCAATTGTTAAGGATGTGAGTAGCACAGAATTTAAACTAAAAAAGATCATCTCCTAGGTCAAAATTAAATACTTTTTCAGTTTGATCTGGTGTGTGATAGAGATATTTATCCAACGGTTGGATTAGCTGCATTAAATGTTGGTATGTGATAGTATCGCAGTAATCAATTTGAATCGCTTTAAAGTACAGTAATTTGCTTATCGTGGACATTAAAGCCTAATTCTGTCGATACTTTTAAATCAACATTCCGATTCTATTTTAGGCGGTCCGGTCGGCGTTTACTTTTTCGGAATGTTGAATGATCGGGCAGGTCGTAGAACGTCCTACTTCTCCTGTTTAGCTACACTTTTATTGGGAAGTTTTCTAACAGCGATGAGCTACAATTTCTGGATGTGGATGGTAAGCCGTATCATTGTCGGAATGGTATGTACTTACAACTGGTTGTACTATTTATAGTCAATTTTAACTTTTGAAACGTGTTCAGACCATACCTGCTGTATATCAAATACCTTTCATTATCGGTAAACCTGAATGTGTGATTGTTCTACAATAAAACCTTAAATTGAATCTATCTAACAATAGCTCTTGAACTGGTTGGACCGAATTACAGATCATTTGTTACCGTAATGACGTGCACCTTTTACACATTCGGAATTATGATGTTGGCTGGTGTAACTTACTTGGTTCGGGATTGGGTCCGAATGTGTCTCTACACTTCGGTTCCATTCCTGCTTTATTTCTTCTACATATTCATAATGCCCGAGTCGCCACGATGGTTGTTAGCTAAGGGACGACTCGAAGAAGCGTTGAAAATTCTGGAAGTGATGGCCAGAGTGAATGATAGAGAATTGCCGCAAAGTTTCCGAAACAAATTGGAGGAACGTGTCCGATTGAATAAATCCAAAGTGAAGAAAAAGGAAAAGTCAATCGGTGCTTTCGATTTATGCAAGTATATGAACATCACATTTCTGATAAATGATTCTCGGTTAATCTATTTAAACAATTTTCAATTTTGGTATACAGAACGCCAAATATGCGATTGAAAACAATGCTTATAACTCTGAACTGGTTCGCAAATGAGACTGTGTACCTAGGATTGGTAAGCTGGTGAATATTTCTGAGCCAGGGCTTGTGTTTCAAAGAAAACGTTTCTCAAAACAGAGCTATTACGGCCCGTCATTGGGCAACAGTCAGTATCTAAGTTTCTTTCTATCATCACTGGTAGAGATACCGAGCTATTTGTGCTGTTGGATTCTGATGGACCGATGGGGACGTCGGTGGCCATTATGTTTGCTAATGATTCTAAGGTAAAGGCAAATCTAAATGTAATTAGTATAATGCCGAGCTTTCTCTCTGCAGTGGCATAACCTGCATTTGTACAGTATTAATTCCCGAAGAGGCAGTCGTTGAAACGTTAGTACTGTTTCTGATTTCAAAATCCATGATTTCGGCATCGTTTCTTATCATCTATCCATTTGCTGGAGAATTGTATCCCACACAAGTGCGCGGAGTTGGAATAGGTACATCTAGTTATATAGGCGGAATGGGACTGATTGTCATACCGTTCATAACATATTTGGTAGATGGGTGCATTTGGTTCAGAGGTTCATTTCTCATTGTTGCCTTTGCAGGGAAAAGAAAATCTTCGTTTGCCTTTAGTGGTGATGGGATTCCTTTCCGTAATTGGAGGATTTACCGGTCTACGGCTACCTGAAACACTACATCATAGATTGCCACAAACATTAGAAGAAGGTGAAGAGTTCGGTAAGAATTGGAACATGGAGGAATGTCTTCGGTGTATTCCTTTGAGGTATTACAAGAAATATTGTACATGTCAATTGCACTGAACTAAAGGCCCCTATTTATTTATCAGACCGCCTTCGCACAGTGGATCTTACGAAAATATTGACGATATTGCAAGAAATTCTTCGGATGCCGTATTGGAACTGTCGGGAGTAAATTCAAACGACACAGAAAAAACTCCGTTAGAAATAGCACGGCTAAGGAGACAGTCAATGAGACGATTAGTGAGACAGACTAGCACCGTGGATACGCAAAAGACAAAGGACGGAAACATACAGCTGACGTATTGGTTTTAGAAAAAGAATCAGCCGTGATATTTAGCGTGCAGTAGAAATAGAATTGTAAAGTGTACAGCCTACAAACACAATTCTTTAGGGAAGCCATCCTTATAGTTAACTATAGTCAATCTTTTAGTGATGTAAAAAGTTTGTTTGTAGATTATACACCGCGCACTCATATCATTTAATTGTTTCGTATATTTTGTGTTAGTTATAGTTAATGATGAGTACAAAGTTTCGACAAAGTTAGGCGATGCGATGTAATTTAATTATCGAAATAAAGACATTTGTTTGGTGTCTGCATGTTGTTATAACTCAATATTTAAAATTAAAAAAAAATAAGAGAAAACAATGGAGAATGGAGATATTAGCGAGTTGTTGCGGCCGATGACTACCTTACGCTTACCTTATTTTGAATAACTTTTTGGTGAATCGCTGTTATCTTTACAATTTAGAGTTTATTCGTCTATCAACCATATCAGGTTGAAAGGGAATTACAAACTTTCAAGAAAAATGCAACAGTTTATTGTATTGTGTATGTCTCACTTAAACAACATTCAACGTTTCGAAGATCAAACTAAGGTAAGAATGTGCTCCAGATGATTATCTGCTGGTCCATTCGTGTGCATGTAACTATTTCACCCATACAAACAAGTATATAAGCAGATTTGAGGTAAGGTTAAAGGACGTCTACTGTAAAAATAAATTCAACTCGGAAAGAAGACTCTGTTTCAAATGACACATTGGGATGAATTGTAAAAAGAGAATAAAATATTGAATACTAGAGGTTTTTAACAATCTGGTGTCAGCAGAGGGGGTAGGGTAAATTGGCACCATACAAGTTTGATGCGTGCCAGTTTCCACTGTAATGTGAATTTAGCACAATGCCAGATTCACCATCTGAAGAGTAATTTGGCACCATGCAACTTTGGAAATTGGCACACGGTAGCCATGATAGAAAAATAAATAAAAGTGAATGGTGTGCTAATCATAGTTAGCCGTCTGTCACTATTAGTCAACATTATTTACCTATAAAGGGAAGGCTTGGCAAAAATTAGGGAATTGTGATGTTTCGATTCGAGGAACAACGTTTAGCTGCTCGACGAAGATTGCTCAATAGGGTCGGAAAACGACAATTCCTCCAATACATCGCAACTTTTATGCAAGATTTCGTAAAAGGACGAATTTTCTAGTTTGGAGACAAATTATTGAATTTATCTCGATGCCTTCAAAGCCATAGCTTTTTTGCGTCATTTTGTAAAAAGACAAATTTCTTAGTTTTGACTGCGAAAACTCGTAAAATGACAAATTTATTGACTCACAGACTCAATCATAACTTCCAGATTAAAATGAGTTAGCACAAAACTGGCACACAAGCTTCGTTGCGTGTGCCAAATTCTCAAAAACCTAGGAAAAAAGGTAATCTGGCACAAGTGCTAGATTCCACTTCATGTACGGAATTTGGCACCCCCTTCCCGTGTGCCAAATTCTCGGATCCCCAGCAGAGTTTTGAAGTGTGGGTTTATCCCTTAATTCAATATTTGAATACGAAAACTTTCATTCAAAAGATACAAATTCGCTCCATGACGACGTATCTGAAAATTATTCTTCGCTCCACTTCAAATTAGGTAGGTGGTTGGAAATTGTTGTTGTAACTATATGCTCTCGACTTGCCATCGACTCGGGCTAAAACCTTCCACTAGCCAAAATAACAAAGTATACAACGCACTCCAATAATAGGCCTTCTTGGAGTGCGTTGGTGTATGTAATCTAATATTGGACGTTGTAAGCTTTGCTAAACATGGTAGTGATAACGTCATGGCTTCGGTGGTTGTGTGTTAGGGATAATAGTATTCAAATTGAAACGCACATTTTTCAGTTCATTTTAAGACGCTAAGAAGATCTTTTCCTAATTTCTATTCAAGTTCTCGTCTTTCTCAAATAAAGTCGACAATCACCGAAGACATTAAATTTCTCCAGTTCGAATATACGTTTTCTTACACTTTCTTAGACTTACGTTCCACATGCGCCTGCACAATTCAGATCAAATTTGCAATCGGAAAATTTTGCGCATTGAATGTATTGACGACTTCCCGATGCACCTCGTGTCGTATAGCACCACTTGTCATCTGGCGACGAAATTTTGCACCCCGCCCAACAGAAGCCTTCATAGCAGCCCCACTGATTCCAGTACTTATTACCTTCAGCCATCGCCATCAGCATGGAAATCAGCAGCATAACGCACATGGCTTTAGAACAACTGATGGACATTCTCGTACTGGGGTAGACAGATCTGATTTCAAATAGATTCTTTATTAAACGAAACGAGCGGTATCTTTGTCCTTATTATTTGAAATATGGAGTAAATCGATTGCTGTAATACGAATGAGTTCGCCTCTGAACTTGTCTTTGCGAGTTTTTTTGACGCTCTGATAAGATTTAACTGATGACTATCAGCTTTTAAATGCATATAGATCACGGTGAGCTTGAAAATGTCCATACCCAAAATGTCGTGCACATGATTTTTTTATTGGTATTAGTAGTCGGCAGCCCTGTGATTAAGAATCACATAATATCAAAATCGAGTGTACGGCAATTTTTGTTTTGTTTTAAATTTGTAGCCTAGAGTCTCACCAAGAGAAAGTTACTTGGCTATGTTGAAATAATAATGTTCTAATATCAATAAAAAACAAATTCATGTGCACGACATATCAGGTATGGACATTTTCAAGCTCACCGTGAGATACGAACAATTTGAAATTAATGTACGTATAATGCATATTCCACTAAATCCTACACAAATAAACAAAATTCCGTTCGTTCTACATGTAAACGAGTTCAAGGTATTCCCATGTTTATTTACTTCGCTATCAGACATCTGTTTTCTCCAATCCGATAAAAATAATAGTCACATTTCCAGGCAAAACTCTGCCTACGCTCCAAACGTTTTTTTTTAAATTGTTTTTCGATTCAACAATTTTATGAGTAGCATCTTTTACGGATCAAGCAATGACAATTATTAAACGGTCCAAATTACGCTATCCGCAGCATCCGGTATAAAAAAAAACAAAACATAGGGTGGAGGCGACAAGAATCCGTGTATTCACTTCAGAAATACCTTCTTTACTAATATTACCGAATTCTGCGTCCAAACGTAAAATTTTATAACAAAAAAATTTGCATCACACACGGCTGCTACCCTCTCGAAAATTTTCTTGAAAGTGGTGCAGTTTCCTCAATAAGACGTTACTCCATTGGAGGAATGAACTTTGAACTTACGTCACATTTTACAGTGTTGTTTTATGGAATGTTTAAAAATCTTAAGTGCAACCACTCGAAGTTTATCGGAGCAGAGCAGAGCAATGCATTTATAAAGACTGTAGAAGCTGCTAATCACGATAAACAAAAACAAAAATAGTTTCTTGGAATGTGAGTACGCATGTTTTGGTATGACGTACACACGTTTGGCTGTAGGTGAGTAGCAGATTCATTCACATACAATGATACTGAAGTCAGATCTTCAACATCCTTCGTCGCGCAATTAACTGTTCATAAATCGTACGTCAAAAACAAAGTCTGTTAACATACAGGGGATGTCAGTGAAATTTAGGTGTGAATTTGCTGCAGCACTGTTTTCGGCTAGTACACTCATACAAACAAAAGTGATTGTTTTCATGGCTGAAAAAGATGTATGAACACTAGGGTAGCCAGAAAAAAAATCAAAATCAATGCCGTTTCCCCACACAACATATTGTTCTGACTCTTACTGGCCGAGCAGAAATTTGAGAAATTCATGTTACCTTCATTTTAAAGCCTTTACCTCCTATGTGTTGCGAAAATTCATTTTTCGCAGGGGGCCGCAAAAAGAAAAATTCACTTTAGCCACACTTAAGAGGTAAAATGAACTAGATAATTGTCGGAAAAAGGTGACGGGTATTATCGCCCAGGGAATTATCGCCCATACAGATTTTTTCAAAAATTAATTGGTATTATCACCCGGGGAATTATCGCCCAGGAACTATCACCCAGCTCGATGGGAATTATCACCCGGGGAATTTTCGCCCAGGAATTATCGCCCAGCTCGATAGGAATTATCACCCAGGGAACTATCACCCAGGAATTATCACCCAGACTAACTGGGAACTTTCACCCGGGGAATTATCGCCCAGGAATTATCACCCAGCTATCTGGTAATTATTCCCCAGCTAGTTAAAGCTGAGGAATTACGGCCCAGTAAATTTAGAATTATCACCCAGCTATTTGAAATTGAGGAATTATTGCCCAGTGAATTTGGAATTATCACCCAGCTATCTGAAATTGAGGAATTATCGCCCAGAAATTTGTGTTCAAAGTATTACCAAGTCAGCAGTAACTTTTCAACTATGTTAAAAGATTTATCACATTTTCGATATACACATCTTTTACTCCTATTAATTTGGTAAAACATTATCTATAGTAGAGAAAGATAACTTCCTCAGTGTGTAAACTTTAATGCGAATTTACGTCTGATCTAATCAATTGTGCACCGTCTTGTGTTAATCTCATTCGACCTAATCGATTGTGCATCGTCTTAGGGGAATGCACATTTGATTCAATCGATTCACCTAAGACAATGCACAATCGATTGAATGAAACATTTAGGTTAACTAATTGTGCATCAGCTTAGAAGCACCTACAAAAGCTACAAAAGCAGCAAAACGCTGCTGAATTAGTCTAGCAAATTGTGCATCAACTTAGAGGCATCTACAATTAGTCTAGCAAATTGTGCATCATCTTAAATGGATGCACATTTAGTCTAACTAATTGTGCATCAACTTAGAGGCATCTACAATTAGTCTAGCAAATTGTGCATCATCTTTAATGGATGCACATTCAGTCTAACTAATTGTGCATCAACTTAGAAGCACCTACAATTAGTCCAGCAAATTGTGCATCATCTTAAATGGATGCACATTTAGGTTAACTAATTGTGCATCAACTTAGAGGCATCTACAATTAGTCTAACTAATTGTCCATCAACTTAGAGGCATCTACAATTAGTCTAATTAATTGTGCATCAGATTAGATTAGATTAGATTAGATGGGAGGGTGTAAGCCCAGCACCTAAGCCTCAGATGGGCCTGTTGTGCTATTGTACAAGTCTCTTGATCATATGGACTGTGATTTTACATCATATCTCTCCCGACTTAGATTGTTCACAAATCGACCGTGTGTTAACGTCCCATACGTTGTGAATTCTCCAAGCCGTGGGTGGTATGCGAATACCACAACCATCACTAATTGACCTGTACATTTTCCCAAAGATGGCGCTATCAACATTGTCATGTTGTAGCTCTTTCTACTATTGACATTATGTCGATATGGTTTCTTTTATGGAGAAAGCGAATGTTGGGTTTTTTGATATTTCCGACTTTGTTACGGTTACGGCTATTAGTTTTAGGTAATAGCAAGTGTCTAATCACCATAGGCCATGAGTTGCCTCTTCGTATAAATCGCCATGCCACCATGTGACTGAACTCGTTCTGGCGTTGCAGGTTGTAGCGTTTGAATGATTCGTATTTCGTCATATCCCTTGACATCCATACAACGTATCAATCAATAGATCTGTTAAACCTCGCGATGCCTCTAAGTTGATGCACAATTAATTATGCTAAATGTGCATCCATTTAAGATGATGCACAATTTGCTAGACTAGTTGTAGGTGCTTCTAAGTTGATGCACAATTAATTATGCTAAATGTGCATCCATTTAAGATGATGCACAATTTGCTAGACTAATTGTAGATGCCTCTAAGTTGATGCACAATTAGTTATGCTAAATGTGCATCCATTTAAGATGATGCACATTTTGCTAGACTAATTGTAGATGCCTCTAAGTTGATGCACAATTAGTTATGCTAAATGTGCATCCATTTAAGATGATGCACAATTTGCTGGACTAATTGTAGGTGCTTCTAAGTTGATGCACAATTAGTTATGCTAAATGTGCATCCATTTAAGATGATGCACAATTTGCTGGACTAATTGTAGTTGCTTCTAAGTTGATGCACAATTTGTTAACCTAAATGTGCATCCATTTAAGATGATGCACAATTTGCTGGACTAATTGTAGGTGGTTCTAAGTTGATGCACAATTAGTTAACCTAAATGTGCATCCATTTAAGATGATGCACAATTTGCTGGACTAATTGTAGGTGCTTCTAAGTTGATGCACAATTTGCTAGACTAATTGTAGGTACTTCTAAGTTAATGCACAATTAGTTATGCTAAATGTGCATCCATTTAAGATGATGCACAATTTGCTAGACTAATTGTAGGTGCTTCTAAGTTGATGCACAATTAGTTAAACTAAATGTGCATCCATTTAAGATGATGCACAATTTGCTAGACTAATTGTAGATGCCTCTAAGTTGATGCACAATTAATTATGCTAAATGTGCATCCATTTAAGATGATGCACAATTTGCTAGACTAGTTGTAGGTGCTTCTAAGTTGATGCACAATTAATTATGCTAAATGTGCATCCATTTAAGATGATGCACAATTTGCTAGACTAATTGTAGATGCCTCTAAGTTGATGCACAATTAGTTAACCTAAATGTGCATCCATTTAAGATGATGCACAATTTGCTGGACTAATTGTAGATGCCTCTAAGTTGATGCACAATTAGCTATGCTAAATGTGCATCCATTTAAGATGATGCACAATTTGCTAGACTAATTGTAGATGACTCTATGTTGATGCACAATTAGTTAGACTAAATGTGCATCCATTTAAGATGATGCACGCTAGACTAATTGTAGATGCCTCTAAGTTGATGCACAATTAGTTATGCTAAATGTGCATCCATTTAAGATGATGCACAATTTGCTAGACTAATTGTAGGTGCTTCTAAGTTGATGCACAATTAGTTAACCTAGATGTTTCATTCAATCGATTGTGCATCGTCTTAGGTGAATCGATTGAATCAAATGTGCATTCCCCTAAGACGATGCACAATCGATTAGGTCTTATGAGATTAACACAAGAAGGTGCACAATTGATTAGATCAGACGTAAATTCGCATTAAAGTTTACACACAGAGGAAGTTATCTTTTTCTACTATAGATAATGTTTTACCAAATTAATAGGAGTAAAAGATGTGTATATCGAAAATGTGATAAATCTTTTAACATAGTTGAAAAGTTACTGCTGACTCGGTAATACTTTGAACACAAATTTCTGGGCGATAATTCCTCAATTTCAGTTAGCTGGGTGATAATTTCAAGTTCACTGGGCGATAATTCCTCAATCTCAGATAGCTGGGTGATAATTCCAAATTCACTGGGCGATAATTCCTCAATTTCTAATAGCTGGGTGATAATTGTAAATTTACTGGGCCGTAATTCCTCAGCTTTAACTAGCTGGGGAATAATTACCAGATAGCTGGGTGATAATTCCTGGGCGATAATTCCCCAGGTGAAAGTTCACAGTTAGTCTGGGTGATAATTCCTGGGTGATAGTTCCCTGGGTGATAATTCCTATCGAGCTGGGTGATAATTCCTGGGCGAAAATTCCCCGGGTGATAATTCCCATCGAGCTGGGTGATAGTTCCTGGGCGATAATTCCCCGGGTGATAATACCAATTAATTTTTGAAAAAATTTGTCTGGGCGATAATTCCCTGGGCGATAATTCTGGTCGCCGTAATCTACTATTTTCAAGGACCTGATTCTTCCCGCTTACCTGATTTTATTGGTTTTGAATCAATATGTTGTGCATTTTGTTTCGATTTTTTTTTACTACCCTAATCTACTGCTCAGATTTGTTTGTATGAAAAACATCTGAAGCAAATTCATGTCTAAATTTCACTGACATTCCCTGTATTTGATTTTAACAAACACTTTGCTATTTAAGAAATTTCTAGTCAGACCCCATTGCATATTTTCATCGACGATTTCGACACACATTTTTGCGATATATTTTGAATTAAAAAAAACAAATTCTGTAACTTCATTTACTGGAAACAGTTTTCATTTATAAACAAATTTCATTTTCTTAAAATATTCTCCCACTGGTGTAAACCTATTCGACCAAATTGAAATTAAATTTCAAAAAAATTAATCTCGATCAACTGGTCATAAAATCACAATTCAATATTCGGCATTTTCACTAAAATCTACATTTATAAAACAAATTGTAACATAAAAATCGTATCGAAAAATGGACTTTCATTTACCTCTATAACATAAATAACAGTAAAGTGAATAAAAAAAAATAAAAATTTTGTGGTTGTTTTTTTTGGCAGTCATGTATTTATTTCATTCATTAATAATCATAGTCAACAATCACCGAACAACAACACCTTCCATCTACATATTTTCTTTATACAGAATTACACTATACATAATATTCGCATACACAGTATACAATAGCGCATTTATTCGACTTATATGCAGCAAAAAAATTAACTCTAAATTCAACAAATTTTTCTCTTCTTCTTCATCTTAGAATCAATAGTTTCGTATCACCCGCTCTTATCACACAAACTATTTTCTTTATTAAAATAGAATCCTTTGATTTGTCTCTCATTCGATTTTTTTCTCTCTCTATTAAATCGTAATCCTACATTTTTGCTTGTAATTATCCTAATAGTTTCGTTCAGTCAATCAAATGTGCATGGCAGACACAAGTTTTACAATTGTTCTAAATTTTTACGTGTTTCATGACATTTTGTGCATCTTAAGTTTTCTCTCTTTTTCTTTAATTATAAATATTATTCATTGTGGTCACTGAGGTTAAGTTCAACTATATGGAGAAATTTCGTTCGGAGTTTAAAGGTTTAGAAGTACAGCCACGATCAGTTCAGAAATATCTTACACTGAGACATGCGTCACTTCGACGTGGGTCAGCTATGAACATTTTATTTTCGGCCGACCGTGTGATACAAAAATTCTTTTTTTGTTTGTACCATTGGCTGGTCAGTTCGGAATTTCTGAACTTAAAAAGTCTCTCTCTAATTGCATAAATAACTGGTCTATCCGGAGGACAGTGATTTATTTACACATCCGAGGGAAGTAAATACCAAAAAAAAAATGTTTTTTTGAAGTAGGAATTTAAAGTAGTACTGGTAGGGGTCAAGTGTTGAAATAATAGACGAAAAAAATTAGAAAATTATTACAATAAGGAACTATTATTTAAACAAAATATAAAAGACATAATCGATGGACGCTATTCAATATTCCGCGTTCACATTTTCACAATTCTCAGCCCATATATACGCACTTATCTCCAAAAATTCAAATGAAATGTTTTCGTGTTAATTTTGTCACATTTAGTCGTAGATACATTTATATAAAAATTGAGAAGACTTTATCAGCTAAAAAATATCTTAATTTTTCTTTCCATTTAATTCTTATTAATAACGAAGCAGCTGAATATGCATTTTCTAAAACAAAAAAACATTTACTTAAGGTACGCGTTTACGATTTTTTTTTTTCGTTTAATTTTCTTTATTTTTAAAAAACTATTTTTTAACTGATTGAAAAGCCTTCCCAAATCACAGATTCGTTCACAATTTTTTTTGTTGTTTTATTCATTTTGAATTCTTTAGTTTATTGATATTATTCTTAGTTTACATCTAATTACGAAAATAATCAGCGGAAAATTTCTTTCTTATCAACTCCTTCATCTTAAAAGATAAGAATATTTTTGGTATTGAATTCCCAACAAATTAAAAGTCAATTGATCGTTTAAAAATTTAGTCTGCCTTCCGAGAAGTCCTTGCTATTCACAAATTATTCAAGAAAGTATCTGGCTGGAAGGGAGCATGTAGTGGAAGCTTTTCGATCTAATACAAATATGGCCTAGATGTAGTGTTGGATGTTAAAAGTCACTAGAACCACAAAATAGTAACCGGGAGATTGAATTCTGTTACAAAATGAAATAGTTTTTCTAACTCTTTATAAACAAGTCAGTCGTCATTCTGAAATCGAATTCGTTAGGAAAATCCATTTAAATTTGTTGAAGAACAAGGTTGTCACGACTGCTGAGTATACGAAACCATCCGCAGGACCTATTTTAGAGAAATTTAATTTCTTTTCGGAATTGTTTCCGAATTATTTGGAATTTTTAGATTTTTTCAGAATCCAAATCCCTAAAATGAGCCCTGAACCGGACCGAAGTCACGATATTTTTAAAATTTTTTAAATCATTTAAAATTATTTCTGAATCAAACATGCACCCTCAATACGAGTTCAATCGACTTCAATTTACTTTAAAAAAAAGAAATTTTCCGATATCATTTTCCAAAACATTCTTCAAGTGGAATGATATTGAGCAATAATTTTCTTAAAGAACTAAAAGCAATTTTGATATTGTTCCTTGAGTTCAATTTCGAAGCAACAAAAATAGTAGCCGGTTGTAACGAACAGAAGGGAAGAAACCTTTCTCTAAACAAACAAAAAATGTTTTCGTAATTCCAACTGATTCAAAATTCTAGCAATTCTAATTTCAAAGACATCAGACATCTTATAACTGTAGTTTCAAAAATTGTTGGCGGGATAATACTCATTAATTCAGCATAATCATCTCTCTCACATCAGAGACACATTAAGTTTAAATCATTTTGTTTTTCATTCTTACTTTTTATAATTTGTTTCCATTTAAATTTATGCGTACTAAACATAAGAAAGACCAAAAACGGTTTGTAAAACGGTAGATTTGAAACGAATGTCCTTGAAAGAAAATCGTCAAAAGAATGTTTTTGACAATTTCTTTTCTCACATTTCCCTTTTTTATCTAAAATACATTATAAGCGTACATCTTTGGAATCTCTCGTATCAATTTGAACAAATAAAAACTAGAATTAAAAACACTAGAACCGTTTGTGATCCTTATTATCATTTATATTCCATTTTTTTAAAGTAGATTTTTTTTGTTTCATTTTGTATCATTGTAGAATTCACAGCATTTAGTTCATCGCGTTAAATGTTTCTCTTATCATTAAAGTGTACATTACTATCATTCGCATTCACAGAGGCACTCGTTTTCATTTGATTTTTTTTGTTTGTTTGTTTATTTTAGATTTTTTATTTCATTTTCTTTCAAATTTTTTCGTTTATTTATACTAATCCTTTACACGTTTTGGTAGTCATTTACTTATTGAATCACTTTCCTCTTATCGAATATTCCCTGACACTCATTCGCTCAACACAAATCGCTATTTTTTTACTACTTAACTTAACTTTTTCTATGGCCTCAACGTAAAGTTTAATAATTTATCATTTGGACTCGGATTTGCACTCAACTTATTTGCATTTTCAGAGCCACTAAGACACTCCTTTTATTCATCACCTCGTTTACTCGTCAAAAAATTTGTTTATGTAGGCGCCACTAATTCATTCGTAAACAAACATTTTCAACTATTTTTTTCCTTAAAAAAACAAAACAATAAACTCATCTCCTTTCAAGTTATTCAGACCGCAAATTTTTTTACTGGAATCATGCAGTATAGATATATACTCATCCATGCTCAAAGTTCGTTTAAATAGGCGAAAATATAATTTTTTGTTTAGCTTTGTTTCTTTCAGTTCGTATGTTTCATTGGGGGTAAACCATTGTGTTCTTAAAGTTCGTTAGTATGGTGATTTCGTTGACTTTTGACATGAAATATATGAGCAAAATGTCAAAATTTTACGAAATTCCCATACTTATTAACCTTACGAAACACAAGGGGTAAACCATTATGGTTCGTGAAGACTTCGTAGAATTTTGACATAAAATTATGGGAGAAATGTCAAAAGTTCGAAAATTGCCCCACTTCCGAACTTTAAGAAACACAATGGTCTACCCCCAATGTATAGTGATTTCAGCAACCAAAGTTACGACAAAGATGTTTTAACTATATTTAAGACTCTAGTCGATTGGTTGTTGAAATCAACATCAGAACATTCCTTTGAACGAAAACTACACAACGAACATAAACTGCATCGCCAGTTCTCATTGAAAAAAGAATATTTTCGCCTAGTTAAACAAGATCGATGTAAACTTTGACTAAAATTCTAAAAATTATTCTAGTTTGGTAATTTTGGTGTTTGACCATCAAAACCGGCGGAAATTAAAAATCTTTTTGTCTCAATCAATTTTCATTTGGCAATTAAGTTAATTGAATTAACTTAGATGTGTCATTTTATTTAAAAGAAAAGAAAAGTTATACGTCGTCCATATCATAATCAATCAACCCAATACTCAATCCTGCATCGTCAATCTCTTCAGCATATATCTATCCCAAGCATCGCTTTCAACAAACATGAACAACCGTCCGTTTTTTTCTCTCTCTCTCTCTCTCTTTCTCTCTTAAATTTCTTATTATTACATGAGCTACACATTGGGTATTTATTATACTTTGTTTTATTGTAAATTATCTAAATCTATTGTTGTATCGTAGGCGAATATTGTTTTTCTGTAATGTTTTGCGTATGGATGTATTGATGATGCCCCAATTAAATGTAAATCATTTTTTTTAAACTCATTTTTAAAAAACATTCTTATAAAGATATTTGCAAATGGAAATTAAAATAAAAAAAAGTTTGTTGATTGATGCAAAGTTTAAATTAATTTCGTTAAGTTGCTGGTGCTGCAAATAAGTTATGTTTGACGGAAATCGACATATCAGCGGGTTGCAATCCGTTGTGAATTCTGAAATTGAAAAGATGAAGATAATCGCAACGCTGTCATGGCGAATATGCACAGTACACACACAGACACAGTTTGAAGATTCGAAGCAATAATGAAACCAAATCATCAAATCTGTTGCTTCATTTGTGTAAACTATCCTTAAGAGTAATTATACCTAGAAGGGAAATTTGTACGACGAAATGTGGTCTCAACATCAGTTTGTATACGACATATATTTCGTATAATTTACACCAATGCGTTGCAATAAACATTCGTATTTCATGTTGGGACCACACATCTTACGTAATTTTGTTCGAAATTTCCTCTCTTAGAAACTATCTACTACTGTTATCTCTTTATGGTACATTCATCTAGCTCATCGTTTTTTCTTATCGTCGTTGTCGTTGTTTCTGTAAGGATGATTTCACGACAGTTTTTTTTTTTTTGAAAACGAAATCTTAATGTTCATCAAAGTATTTGAATGGCGAAATTAGCCAAACGGTCAATTCAAACTTTGAAGTTTAAAGTGTCCTTCAACTGGATAAAATCCCAATAATTTTAAAGGTTTTGTGACTTTTGCGAATCTCAACAGTAGTGTTTCAATTTGACAAATTTGGCAGTGCCTAATATTTGACAAAGTTTTATAAATGTTTCACAAATATTGTGTAAACATTTGTGAAACTTTGTCAAATATTAGGCCCTGGTGTAAGTATTCTTGTACTTATCCAGCTTTTGTTAAGATTTAAACACTTTAGAAATGGCTAAAATCGCTCTAATTTGTGTTCATTTTCATTCTAATTTTTTTTGTAGTTTTTGTAATTTCATTTACGTTGCAATAAACAAAGGCAACGGGAGAAATGTACAAAGGATCACCGGTCCAGGTGACTGTCCAATATTTCTATTGAACACTCCCAAAATCCTAATTTAATCTAAATCATAGCACTGCTAGGGGTTTTTATAACAATATCTTTTAGTGAAGGTGGCGCAAACATTAGGGAATTTTTGACAATTTTTCCCTTAATTGCCCCGATCAATGGTAGATACCCTAAACAAACGACGTATTTAAGTGAAATAAAATTGGAGCCTACTTTTGCCCTTGAGTTTTTGATATCTTCTTATCAGAATACTTTTTGAAAAATGTAAATTTGCAATAACAACCACTAAAGACAGCACTTGCTGGGTCAGTCAGTCCTGAGAAAAGTGAGACGGGCGCAAACTGTTCTATTTTTCAAAAAATATCCAATAAAAACGCCTAGATGTGGGCAGCTAATCCATGAATCTTAACGTTACGTTTCTTTGCTTTCTTCAAATATTATTTTCCTGAACCTGCATGTCATAATTGTGCTAGATAATTAGAGGAAAAAATGTAAAATTCGCAGCAATTTCTGTTTCGCTTGGAGTAAATGAATTTTACGAAGGGAAGAGCTTAGTCCATAAAATATGACTCAACCGATCAATCATTAGGGGTCTTACCTCTCCAAGAGTCTATACATTTTTTCAATAATTGAACCCTTCAGACCCGCTAAACGTGTGAATGCCATTATTGAACGATCATTTAGTGAAAGAAAAACACAAAAAACCACTCACCATCTTGTGACTTGGCTGTTGGCCTGGATTTTTAGTTTGTTGATTTCTTTGGTAGCCCATATCGACAAAGTTTTCGTGCGAGTAATGCGTGAATTCTTGCCATCATTCAACAAATTCTTGATATGATCGTTCTCGATGAGTTGCAAAAATGGTGGTCCAAACGACATACACAAATCACCAATCAGACCAGCAATAATGCCAATATTTCCATCCGGAATCTCAGTCTCCTGTGCAATGGACACGATAAACTGTACAATGTGATTGATTTGCGGCTCCATCATTTGCACATCCGGACTCGGTTTTTTGTCCATTCCTTTCAATCCTTGGATGATGCCGGTGTACGCTTCCAAAACACTTTCCCGCAATTCGTTCAGATAATCCACCATGTCGAAATCGTTTCGATCGACTTGACATTGCGATGCATGATGTAACATGTCCAGCACGACGTTCAGATATTTCTTAAATTCTGGGCCAATGCCCAATGCCATATCACCGAAAACGGACAGAATTTGCGGCTTGACACTGCGATGGAGATTTGGATTGTTCAGATTTTGTAACAGCAAAGTCATGATATCGTCGCAGAATGGCAAAATTTTCACTTTCAGTCCACGGCAAATATCACCGGTTAAACCAACAGCTGCACAGCATACTTGGTATTCTTGATGGTTTTTCAATCCCATAAATAGATAGGGCTTGAAGGCTTCCATGTATTTCAGGAATTGATCGCCGAGCAGATCAACCAACGTTGAAACTGCCATCAGAGCATCTTCCTGAACGTTGCCAACTTTGCCAGAACTTGAATTGAACATAGTTAACAGAGCGGTCATAATTGCATCGGATATTTTCGGAGCATCGACGGCATCGACTTTGCGAAGAACTGATTGAAGAGTGGCGCACAGCAGCGATTGCAAATCGTTGAATTGGTGTCGATCATTGTGCGTTGACATGTGGCTTTCCATTTGTAGCACCTGGTTCAGTCGGTCTAGGATGACCATCGTCGTTTTCTGTACGACCACGTAGCAATCATTTGGCGAATTTTTGATCATGTCCATAAGAGCCTCGTATGCCGCACCACGGAGATTTGCCTGAGCACCATCGGGCCGATCAGTTGCTTCCAACAATTGATTGATGATGTACTCGAAGAATGGTGACAAGCAATACGTTTCCGGTGAATTCTCGTTGTAAGCCTCAGCGGCTTCATATGCAGCGTCAGATAGACCAGTGAAAGCCCAACAAACATTGGCTGCCACGCGTGGCTCAGCTTTCAGACCAGAAATAAATGCCTCTAGCATAGGTTTCAGATAGTGGTCGTTGATGGCTGCTTCGGGAATGATCTGTAATCATTAAAACGTTTGAATTAGTACCAGTCATTCATCGACTTTATTGAATTAGTACGAAGGACATCGTAAGTAACAGCAATTAACACGAAAGCCGAGGACTCACCTCGCAAATTCTTCCGAATGTCCATGCCGCGGAATCTCGAACAATGACACTTTGGTCGTACATAAGTTGAATGAATTTTGGCATTGCCTGTTCCACCAAAGGCTTCAACGTTTGTGGCTCGATACCGCCCAATATCGAAGCGAAAACCATCAAAGCAGCGTCTCTGAACCTCCAATTCGGCGAATCAATATTTTCTTGCACAAACGGCAGAACATGGCCAACGATTTCGTCTTCGCAACAGGTAGCTAACAACATTAAACATACACTAGCTGCTTTCGATGGATTCCAATCATCTTCGTCGTCGAACTCTTCTTGTTTGGTTAATTTGTCCATTAGAACTGGTGCCAAATACTGCAGGGCACCGCGTGCATAATGTTTCGATACACGTGAAGGTACTCGTCCAGTTTCTTGGGCCTCTTGACATTCGATTGCCAGATCGATTTCTTCATCGCTAACGTTCGACCAAAATTCGATGCCCTGTAAAGCGATCTGCTCGTTTTCCGATTTCATGGCTTGCAATGTGATGGGAAATAGAGCTGGCGCCATGTACACCTCCATGTATTGATAGTAGAGTGTCAAAATTTTCACCAAACACTGAAGGGCGGCCACCGAAATTTGTGTGTCGGGACTTTGCGTTGATTCGCACACCACTTCCATGATGTAGTTCCGTTCCTCCACTTTGTCGAAATTGGCTTTTGTGAATTCCAACGAATTGAGTAAAGCGGTCGTAGCAGCGAGACGAACATGGTTGCTGGGCTCATCTTTTCGCATGCCATGGATAATAGCTGTCAGAATGTGATTGGATTGATGTTCCAGAACATCAGCGCTGATGTCTTGACAAATATAACCTATGGCTTCCAAGGCAGCTTCACGCACATTTTCAGTTGAGCCTTCCGTCACTACTTTCGACACCAATGTTGAAATAAGATAGGTCCATTGATTGACTGGTAGTTCGGTAACGGCTACATAGGCCACACACTGAGCAGCCGATGACGGTCGAGTGCTTTCGGTTCCGAGAGATTCCAGGATCTGTGTAGAGAAAACGACAAATTGAAACAAAGCCGGCACGAATTCGGATTGTCAATTGACATTACGTTGTTTTTGATGTATTCTCGAGTATCCGCTGGGAAGGACAGCCATCGTTGTTGGTATTGCTTGCCGATGACATCGTCTTTACTTGTTAATTGATTTTTTAGTTGCAAACCGGCCGCTGTGCGTGCTACTGAGCTATTGTTTATGTTAACCAAAATATCGGACAAAGCTTTGAGAAATTCTAATAAATTTGTTGAAGCCGCCTGCTCTAAATATTGTCCTGCAGACAAGAGTTCGTTTTTGTCTGAAAGCAAATGAGAAACCACGACCTTTGTTAGCTAAAAATAACACAAAAACCAATGTTGGGTAATGGCTATACACGGAATCGATATTCGCGCCAACTATAAATTAACTTCTACAGCGTGTTAGCAACAGACAATTCATTCGTAATCGTCATGCTTCGTCATATTTTTCGGATTCTGGAACAATTTTTGTTTTCGTCTGGATTAATGCGGCTTTTTATCAGAAATAATTTCACCGACTCGGATGTCGCTTTTATATGCGAAAATGGCTTCACAAACATTTTAAACAATGAATATGATAAAAAAAAGATGGAAAAATGTCTGTTCGGTAAAACGTCACTCAATGGTGTATGACAAAATGGGAAAAAATGCTTACCTGTGGATACAGTTTTCTCAAGAACTTGAATTAACTGCGTCATGTTCAACTGGATTGCTGGATTATCGGATTGTGTAGGAGTTTTGGAGTTATGAACAGTTAAACTATGAAATTTTACGATTTTTTATTCAAGAACACACCGAGAGGTATGATTCAATATGACTACCTTTGCGTTTATACGCGATTGAATAAATCGTTTAATTTGAAATCTGTTTTATGCTTGCGACTTTTGAGTGAGTTTAATGCTGAGTGGTGCGTGCGTCGTGGAAAAAGTGAACGGATTGTTAAAGAGGAATACGTTCACTTATGTTGTGTATGTGGATTGTCGTTATCGAATTATTTTGGTAAGGCCCTCGGCATCCTCGGGCCTTCGTTGCAGCCAATAATCAGTGTATAAACTTGAGAAAGGTGTTTTTCCTACTTTGTAAACATTAAAAAATAAATGTCAGTTTTTCTGAATTTTTGTTCTGTCGATTGGAATGTTGCTGACACAAAAGGTAGGACTGACGTATTCCCATTTCTGTCAAAATAAAAATGTGGAAATTCATACACGCAACTATATTTAACATTATTAAGAAGTGTAGATGTAGCTGTGACTATTATGAAGAATTACTTGTTGAAAGTTACTCAATTTATCGATCCGTATGCGACTAGAAAGCGTGTATGTCTTCGGTCGAACGTTTCGTAATTATATTATTACATCATCAGCGATGAATGGAAAATGAAAATGAAAATCGGTGAACAAAAATGCCTAAAATATACCGTCCTCAATGTCTACATAAATAACTATTCTCGAACTCGATAGATTTGTATAACGGACAGACCATACCTGGTTTATACTTTCATTGGTTATCTTAACCTGTTCTTTTAGAACCTTGGTCTATCCTTCACTTTCACTATATTCTGAGAAGAGCTTTTGTTTTTTGCTTTAAACTCATTTTTATATATGACGCCATGGACATCGTACAACGTGCAATCAATTCAATTAAAAAACAGTTTGAATAAACTGATTTTAAAACGGAGGTGGAAAAGTTGGTTATGGCAGGACCTGACAAAAGATTTGATACGGTTTTCCACTAATTCCACAATTAATTGATTAATTGATAAAAGATTATTTTCAAGTGCTAACAGAAGTGTTTGGAGTCCTTGCTCAACAGGGATTTTTCGTTCGACTGGGGTTCAATTAGGACAGTGATTCCACCAGCACCAGCTCAACCCCATCTTTACGAGAGACCGGGAACTGATGCCAATTTTGACGACGGTGTGGACACAACAGATCGACCTCATCTCTACGAGAGATCAGGAACTGATGCCAGTGTCGATAACGGGGTGGAGAAAAGAAGGTATTCATACTTATCTTTATGAACATTATTTTCGTCAGCTAACAACGCACTCCAAGACAGACAAGGGAACATATTTTATTGCCTGTCATTTGGTCCCTCATTTTGTATGGAACGCTCGTCACGGTGAGCTTGACAATGCCCATACTATACCTGATATGTCGTGCCCTTTAGCGGGATAGAAATTTATTTCAAATCATTCTACGTCTTTTAGCCCTTTAGCCCTTGAGTCCGTAAGACCACCTCCCTCCCTCACTCCAATGTTACAATTTTTTCAACAAATTCAAAATCCAATTTTTTCAATCAACCGAAAATAGTTCCATTCGATCACAACGGCGCCGGCGAAGAACGAACCCGATGGCTGTACGACGCTCTGACAGAGTCAAATTGAAAACAAAACGTAAGTCTTATTAGGGAAGGTAATATTCAGTAGATATTATAGTTAAAACGTAATAGATTGTGGATTTTTGCACTATTTTACAGCAATCTCAATGATTGACACTGTCGGCAAGTCGGTCACTTCTGTCACTTCATCTAACAATATTTTCAAAATTATTTAATTTCCTAACAAATTATTTTGATTTTTAAATTTCGTATCTCAAAAGACCGAATCGAAGGCAGTACAGTGCCATCGCTGATTTTTGCGGTAGTGACGATAACAATTTCCATAACCTTATAGAGGTTTTCACGCTTAAAATGTGAAGATTGACAACATACTGATCGAGCTTTAGATTTACATTACTAAATCGTTGTATTGCTTCGATTAGATCAAATTGTTTAAAGAATTTTAACATTACTTATCAATGGGGCAAATGATGGAAACGGTACTTCTTGTGTGAAATTTGTCGATTGAGGCGCAGCCGATGTCGGTAATCCCAGAAGAAGTACCATTTCCATCAATTCAAAATTTTGAGGTAAAGTTTTGTATCCGTGCAGTAAAGGTTACTTTACCTCGCGTTTTAGAATAAAATAAATGAAGAATCATTCGTTACTTCCAATTAAAGATATTATAACTTCGAAACCCTCAAGCATAATATTGTTGTTCCGTAGCTGAGGGCAAACAAGAGTGCATTTGCTAACATTGTATTCATTTTATCATTTCAGGCTGCACAAACTACGAATGATGATGGGAAAAGTTTGAAGAGGTTGACGGTATCCTAAAGACTCTCAAGAATTTGAAGTATAATTTAGTAATTCAGAGTATGAATATCAGACGCGACACAATAAGGAAATTTTTTTTATGATTTTAAAGTTTTTCAATGTAAATTTAAAAAAAAAAAGAAAAAATACAGAGATGAGACACCGAAATGTTATTTATCGTCTGTTTTTTTCTCTCCAGACTAATAGATTGTGGATTTGAGCACTATTTCACAGGACTCTCAATGATTGACACTGTCGGCAAGTCGGTCACCTCTGTCACTTCATCAAACATTATTTTCAAATGTTTTTGATTTTTAAATTTCGTATCTCAAAAGACCAACTCGAAGGCAGTGCCATCGCTGATTTTTGTGGTACTGACGATGACAATTTCCACAATCTATATGCTTTTAACTTGTAGGTGGTTGTAATGGTGACATTACAGAACGAGATAATAGGTCACTAAATGAATCATACTTACTACCTTGTTCTGTCAAAATTATTTATAGAACAAGATATATAAAAGAAAGTTTCACCTACAACGTTAAAGCAGTATTTTGCACTACTCTACATTTGTTGTCGTTATTGCGGTCGTACATTTTTGAAAAAGGATTCTGGTGGAAAGATATCATCAAAAATAAACAAAAATCCAGCATCAAAAAACGCTAAAATGCATGCTTTTCAGCAAAGCACTGGTGCCTCTTAAAGTCATTTCCACACTGCCACATAGGACAGGAATTCACCAATGTGGGTCCTAATGCGGGCTGAAGAATATTAGGCGTACATTCAAATTTAAATTTAAAGTAACGGCATTCAATTCGAAATTAATGGAAAAACGTCCATTGGATTTGGCGTAAAAGAAAGTTATTGAGACACTTAATTGAATCCCTAAATGGCGATGGGATGGATTCTAAACAGTGAACTATTGAGCCAAAAAGGGTGTTCATCCAATCATTCACGATTTTAGTTCCTTCTTTCTTTCTTTTTTGTCAAACACAGAGGTACCCGAACCCAAAAGTACCTAAATAGGATATTTGAAATATCCATTCACTATGCACTAGTTAATGTTATGCACTCATCAGAGGCGTGTGTATACTAATATACTGTTTAAAATACATTCAGCGTGTTGTATACAATAAAATGGACTGCTGCAAATGTTCAAAGTGATAAACCTGCTCACAGATAACGAAACAATCAAATATTCAAAGTCATTTGCTAATTGTTATTTTTTGTTGTTAAATTTTTTATCGTAATTCAAGGTTCAATCATTTTGTTTATGTTTTATGGAACTCATTGGCTTAATCATTAGGTATTTACGGTTACAGTGTAATATAGATGTATGGAATGGATGCGTTTATTCGATATGATTATTACAGACAATTGTTCATTTAACCGAACAGCCTGAATCGTTCATCAAACATCAATTTTGGATTGGTGTACGTGTGAATACAAAAAAACGCCTGATTTGCTTTAGACACTGACCTGTTTATGCGTAAGGGTGAAAGCACAGCCCTGCTACTAGCATGAACATACAAAATATTCGGAGGCTGATGAAATCACAGTAGGTACAAACAATCGTAAGCGGTAGCTCTTATCACTAAAGCCTCAAAATTTGACACTTGTCAAATCAGTGTTCATGCTAGGAGCAGTGCTGTGGTGAAATCATTAATTATGAAAAAAAAACTACCACATTTTTACGACTTCTCCATATTCCATACTCCATATTTTCAACAATCGAGGATCAATCTTCCTGGAAAATCTTTTTACAAGTGACTAAAATTTCCCTCAGGATCGGGAACCGACTACCATAATAGAGTTCACTCTGCATACGAACATTTCAGTGCATCAGATAAATCAATACACGATGATGTTGCGATACACACAACTTTGATTTTTTTTTTGTCGGTGATTCATTATTCATCTGATTTATATCGATGCACTTTTCTTTCTATAATGAGCTTGTGTGCAATATTATAACACTTACACCTGCAGAATGCAATACTACCATATAGGTTAAAACGCATCTGAAAGCAATACCTAATGAACGAAAACACACATCCATTCCAAGTATAGAATTATATAAAGAGAATGCGCACAACATTCCCCCCCGTGTTCTATTGTGCATGTGTGTTCGTAACGTTAACTTCATTGATTCAATTTTTTTTCCATATACTTTAATCAGCTGGGTTTCTTCTTCGCTGGTATTGATTCGTGTGTATTCGCGTTTCATTGTGTATTGTATACAATGTATAGATGAGATAGTGTTCGCACAGATCGCGTATTTTCTTTGAAAACCAAAATATTGAAAAACACAACAAAACATCAGTTTGAAGTTGCTTTGCTATTCAACAGCACATAAAAATTAATTTAATTGGAATTTTGCATTTTGGATATTGCGCGCTATAATAGTTAGTTCAACAATAGTGACTGTGTTTAACTTGAACAGTATCTTTTCGATAAACTTTTTACAGTTTTTGGTAGAACAAAAATCGAAAATCCAAATTCGTTTTCATCACTCTAGTGTATTCGTGTACAGTGTGATATCAAATTATACCAAGTGTCCAAATTCAGAGTTCATACTTTTGAGTATATCCCAGTTCAAAGAAGAAAATCAATTTCAATTTAACAGAAAAATCGTTCCTGAAAAGAAAAATAAATGTGTGACTCAACAGAAAATGGAAATTTTGAGCAGAATGACAGTTTTTCCATAAACTTTAATCAAGATTTTACGTACGTATATCATTCGATTTGGCATGACCAATATATTTTTATGAATGTTTTTTTTTCGTGAATTTGACGCATTTACTAAACAAAGAAAAACAGTTGATTGATAGTGGAATCGTATATATATTGAGTTGAGTTCTTTGTTTCATACGAAAAATTTCTATTATCCGATTGCTTCTTTTTTTTTCAATGAAGTGCCTTATATGTGTGTTTTAAATATTAGTATATTATGGCGTACATATTATACTGACGATGATGCAATGTTGTTAAATAAATTTACATGAAAGAAAAACGTAATATAATCTCATAACAACAACTCATATTATTCCATTTTGTGTTTATTTTTCATGTTGTTTTTAAGAGTGTACGCATAATAAAACATATATATCTCGTTCATCCTTTTCTCGACTCGATTACTTGAATTTGTTTCCTGTTTATAACTTGAGACTAAACGACGTCCGTCAGGGCGAGGTAAAGGGCTGTTATGTTTTTTGTTGTTGTAATGGTATTGGAATAAAATTGGGGAAATGACATTAATTTGTTAATTTGTTATGCGAAAAATTCTTTGGAAAATTCTAAAAATAAATTCAGATTTAACTACATTGTGTGTTAGATGTTAGATGAAGAGTTTGCGCAGAGCATTATGTGTATCGTCATGGTCGTCATACGAACAAATACATCGACACAATGACGTTCTACTTTTATTTACATACAATCACGTAACATTATATTTTAGTTTCAGTAAAAAAACATGGAAAATATCATCGGAAATTTGACAAAAATGAGTATTTACTTTGACGAAATGATGTTTTAGACTTCCTTATGGGGCAGAGTAAATCCAATATTTTTGTGAAAAAAAAAAAATTTGGCCAATGATGGCTTGTCTATCATTATACAACATTTTTGAACTTGTGCACAAATTATTAAAATTTAAATTTTCCATATATTCAGAAGGTCTACACCGTCTACACTTTTCACATTGGTAGAATCTAATATGTTCACTAACCTTCAATCATTTTTATATTCCATGATTTTATTATTGAATTTTTAATTTATTTGTAACATGACCTGTTGAACAGAAACATTGAATTGTCAAGTCGATGCATATTATAACGTTTCACAGGCGGCAATTATTTGGAATATCATCCTTCCTTTTTTTGAATGATTTAGCTAGGGTACAATATTCATTTCTGAATCAAATGCAATTTATTGAGACAACGATATTTTGTGAAGGAAATCATATTCCACTATTTTCAGTTCAAAATTTTTTTCCTTGAAATTTATTTATAAAAAATAAAGTTAGTAAACAAAACCATTATCTGCTGTAGCTGTTTACAATCAATTGAATACTCAAAATCTTTAATTCATTCGAAATGTGCCTCATTTCATCTACCACACAGAATTGGTCCTTTTTATGACAGCGAATAGTTCTCTATTCATTCCACATATGTGTTGCCTTATGAGGAGAACATGATTACACGGACGTATATGTGTGCGTATGTCGATATAATTCTATCCAGGGCCTAGTGATGGGAATTTTTTCACTACATTTCACCAAGATGAAATTTTTAGTTAAATATTTCCCAATTTACTTAATCTTTGCATCATTGCTTCGATTTCACAATATTAGGCCATGAAATCTATCCCTTCAAAAACGTTGGCGATGTTAGAGTTAGAGCTCCGATTTCCATCTGAATTAGTTTGAAGAAAATCTTTCATTCGTATTCATCCATTCATTTAATCAACGCACTTCAAGCATGAGTGATCATAGCGATCAGCTGCAGAAAGTACTCTATTTTACATGGAAATGTTGTTGCAGTGTTTTACGTTTGTATGATACACTGTCCAGCTTCAGTACTCTATTTAGAGTACCATTCATGCTTGAAGTGCGTTGATTGAATGCATCGATTCGACAATCGAATTGAAACCAAAACAAAACAACGTAAATTCTACTTGTTTTTGTTTATAAAATGCCTAAAACTGTCGACAACAGGCAATATCTAATTGAAAACAAATTTAAAAATTTTCAAAATAAATGACGCAGTTCAGAAACACTTGAATCGATCAACGATTAGGTATGTTTTTAGCGTCAGGTTACCGACCTATATGGATTCTTTTTAATTATCTACTGTTGTTAGTGCACGATAGCAAGACTTATTTAAATTGCGTCACAACTGCGAAAAAATTGGAGTATGAGTTGTGTACGGACAATGTAACTTTTACTGTTTTCAATGCTGGAGAAATCTATTTAAAGCACAATTAAAATCTAATTCGATTTGCTGGTGGTTGGTGGTATATGGATGCATATGATTTCGTTATTTATGTTCATTAAGTCTCGTAGAACGTTTTGCTACATTGTTTTACCTATTAAAAGGTTTCAGTAGGGTAGGTGAATGTTAGATCAACATTGTGTGCAGTTTAAATTATGAAATAACTAAAAACTTTCAAAACCCACTTCCTTTTAATTCAATGCACACTTTTGGGTTAATATTTTCTTTGCTATATTTGGTTAGCATACTGGGGTCAGATATTCAGGGACTTAATATCCTGCCTTCTAAGGAGACAAAAACTATAACTTTTGGCGGGTGTTTTCTTGTAAATATTTGTTAAAACATAAGAAGTAAAAGATTGAGTATGAGAAAGTTGATAAAACAGATTAGCTGATTGTCTCGCTGATTGTACAGCAGGGACTAATTTTAGCAAAATGGTTTAACCATATTTTCTTGAATTTTCCCGAATTTTCTTATATTTTTCCAAATTTTTTAAAATAAATTTCTGGGAAAATTAGGGAATATGAAGAAAAATCTTTGAAAATTAATGAAAATTTAAGAAAATATGAGAAAACGTTTTCCCAAAAATAGTCACTGTTGTACGTTCATCGTTTGTATTTTTTTTGGCAAAACTGTTCCTCCTCCGCTTTACTTGTTAGCAAAACTTTTTTGCATTTGAATAACACGAATAACACTTGCTAGCCATGTGAACGCAATAATTGTATCATTCGATATAACACATGTTTCGAATTTACTGATCATTTTCTTAGAAGCACACAACTATACAATAAACTACTCTTGATTATATAGGTTAGAAAGACTCATAACAAAACAAATTTAATATTTTTATTTACAGTAAACAGACATAACTTTATTTGTAAAAGCATTTTTTTTGTTTAAGAAAGAAATGTTATCGAATGTTACTTTTGTTATCAGCCAAGCATTATAAAATTCGTTCATGTATAGGTATTAACATAGTCAAGTTTTAGGTGTGTTGGGTGGAATAGCCTTGAACTTATTAAATTGCATTGTAAGGAATTTATATCAATCAATTTCATATGATGGCGCAAGAACAAAGAACCAATTACTGGTCTATGTTTTCTTAATATAATATTGGAATTTAATTGAAAAAAAAGATTACCAATTCAATAGGTGGATTTCATTACTGTAGGTCAAACTGTGACGTAGAGATCATCTAATATATTTTTCATACTTAAAGCAGAGATGAGTGGGCGGACTGGACCAGCCTATGTCAAATGCCCAAGTTTTTTTTTAACAAATTCCCAGCCCATGCTCAAAGGCTACGTTCTTTAAATGCCCAGTTAATAGCCAATGCCCAAGACCAATAGGCCAAGCCGAAAACAGCTGCCCATTAAACTGTGAATTGCTACGCCATGCTACGATAAGTCTCTAATTAGTAGAAGTGTTCAGATGTTCAATGCATGCGCGTTAACAATAACTGAACATTTGCTGTTGTCCACGAAAACCCGAAAATTCCCAAGGACAGCCATTTACGGCCAATAAGAAGTGCAGTCTAGACCACACCGGCCAAACGTGATTTCCGAACCACGCCTCGAAGTATGCAAATATTCTCTGAGGAAAGTTAATTGATATCTTGCCTCACAAATTCATCGTTATTGGGTTGCGTCATAATTCAGTGTGTACATCGTTGCAGCCACCATACACACTACAACCATCCAATGAAGCTTGAGTGAACCTTAGGACGATACCAATGCGACATTATCGATAGAAAAATTTCATGTGGAATTATCGGACACGGGTCTCGAACCCGGATCATTTTGGTGGAAGGCTACGTATACATACGTAAGCACTGATCCATTCCGTCCTTTTGTGCAATTCAAAGGATCAGAAAATTAACATTTTTCAACAAAGCTCCGATTTATTTGTTCAATTTTCAATCAATTTTGACGCCTATAGGTTAGCAAGCCTTTAGGATTCTTCGTCTGGTGTTGATTATATCAGCGCCTAAAGTTAGACTTCACACCAATAGTATCACTAAAATCTCACGAACACACTAAAATATTAGAAATTCTAATTTAGAATTATCCCTGTACTGTTGTCATCAATTAATTATCCATAAAAAATAAATAAGGAAGCGTTTTACCAAACAAAAATAAAATCCAGCAAACATTTCGACAAGTTTTTGCAAGTTTTTTTGTTTTGTTTTGTTCTGGTATCGTTGTGTATATCTTACACACATTATTGCCGTTTCTTCAAGGCTACAACAGAATTAAATCTCGTGTCATGTCATAATATATAACAGCTATTTCAACTATCATACCAAGAGCATGTCTATCGATTGACTAAAACGATTGTAAATTTGATTTTTCTTCATTTTGGATTTTTCGTTCGTAAAACAATTAAATATTTAGCTTAATAGACGTTTACTGCAACTACACTTTTTCTTCGTTAAAGATGATAACATCACGATTCATAAATTAATATTGATACAAGAGTTCATGTCGACTGTTAGCAAAACATATCTAGCTCGATGGTTTATATACATCAACATTATTTAAAGGCCATGAAATGAAAATGAAAACAAGTTTATGTGCACAGATATATCTATCATGGTGTATTTTTAACAAATTCGAATTATATCCACCTACTTGTTGTGTTGATGAAACGAATAAAAAAAAGCGAAAAACAATCTTGATTAGAATATTAACACACTTTCAAGCGAGTATAACTGACCAATATATTAGACGTAAGGTAAAATATCGCGTTTTGTTTTGGTTTTTGCGAAATGGTTAAGTATTGGTTGTCTTAGCCATGGTTAAACTTGAACTTTAGTTATTGTTTGGCATGTGAGTGAAAACAATACATTCACAAAACATACTTGTAATGCCATAATGCTATACAAGTACATATAATCTGTTACTTCTTTTGCTATTTAACGTATTAGCCAGCGTTTGTTGTAAAATCTTCTACTTCAAAAGTTATAACATGCATTTTGCTATATAAGAGAGCACTTGGCAGACATCCTCATTTACTTTGTCTTCGTCGTTGGTGTCGGTAACAAATGTTTAGCCGCTGTGTGTTATAGTTTCTGGTTTTAGGCTTTGCCTAGAATTTATTGTTAAGTTTCACATCATATACTTAGGTCAAAGTCAAAAATATAAATCTAGTTCATCTTTTGCTGAATGATGTGGATTGTTTAAAATACAATTCCAACTACTGGATCAGTTAACGAGGAGGAAGCCAGTTTTCTTCGATTTAACTATACGAGAAATTATGTTATCATTGCATTGATTCGCATACGTCTAAGCAATTACTAATGTGATCTCTGTGCTTTTTCTTATCAATCAAGAAGCCAGTTTTGTAAGCAAAATTAATTAAACTTGAACATAAAAGATCAAAAGCCTTTAAATTGTAGGATCCATCTATGTTCTTTCATTCTGGTATGGGCTACCAGAATAAATTAATTTATTTGAAAATAAGACCGGTGATGATTCACTTTCGAATACTGTCACAGACAGTCGAACTGAAACATTTTACCTTACTCGTAGTTTCATAATGAACTTGAATTTTAATTTAATTCTGTAGTCAATTAAGCATTTGCTTTCAGTTTATGTGCATAATTCATTGGTAACTCAAATGTGAGCCATGAGCTTACAATTATAAATGAAAATTGATTATTGAGTAAGCAGTATGGATGATAAGAGGGATTAGAGTTACGTGTTTGTGCTGATCGTGCTGATCCAATTCTATTTCAACTAAGGAATGTGGCGCCTGTATAATGTTGTTAATGTTTATGCTTATTCTAGTATTTTTGTCCATTGTCCCACTAACTAATCGTTGCTCAATAAATTCATTTTTTTAAATTCTAGATCCATTTCTGTTGTCGGCAATTCGGGCTATCGCTTATTTACCCTAGCGTCAGTGGATAAAGTTGAAGAGATTTTCTGCAGTAATGATGAAAGCACGGAAATTTCGGAACGGCTATTCAGTAGTAGTTTGGTGGCGGTTGTTACTACGGCCGAGCCACATAAGTTGAAGGTATGTTTGTGGTTTGCACCTCGTTCTTTAATCCTTGTAATTCTAAAACTTTGCACTTTACTCTTCGATGCAGGTATGCCATTTCAAAAAAGGAACCGAGATCTGCAACTTCAGCTATCCGTCAAACATCCTATCCGTTCGGCTTAATCGGACTCGTCTGGTGATCTGTTTGAATGGCAGCATTTACATTCATAATATTCGCGACATGAAATTACTACATTCTATTCGGCATATAGCACCGAGTGATGCTGGCCTATGTACATTGTCGCTGAATTCCCATCTCGCCTATCCCATTTCGACTACCGTTGGTGAACTGCAAATTTACGATGCTGGCGATCTGTCCGTTAAAATTAAAATCAAAGCTCACGAATCACCGCTGTCGGCGTTAAATTTTTCGCCCAACGGTTTGTTATTGGCCACAGCATCCGAAAAGGGAACCGTAATTCGAGTGTTTTGTGTGGTTAACGGGCAAAAAGTTCATGAATTCCGTCGAGGCGTTAAGCGATACGTTAACATTGCATCGCTTACGTTCAGTAATTGTGCAACGTTTATTTGTGCCAGTTCCAATACCGAAACGGTACACATATTCAAAATCGACCTAAAGGCCGTTGAAACCGCTGAAAGATTGAATTGCAACGGAGACGATGGCGTCCTGACGGAGCATAACGATTCGAGTGGTGAATTGGATGTACAGGAATCTCGGTGGACGATGGGTTTTATCACGAAGGCAATGACTTCGTATTTCCCGAGTCCGGTGAGCGACGTTTTGAATCAAGATCGAGCTTTCGCAACCGTTCAATTGGCTCAAGCTGGACTTAAGCATGAATGTGTGATTGTTAAGTTGGAAAAGGAAACGAAAGTTTTGGCTGCGTGTACAGGTATGAATGATTGTTGTTTTTGAACCGTAATTGGGGTCAGTGTGTCATACAATTTTCGTTTTCAATTCACAGACGGATTTTTGTATATTTACAATTTTGACGATGTTAAGGGCGGTGAATGTAAATTACTTCGAGCCCATGATTTGAGGAATCCTTTATTTGGAATAACTGGTAAATACTTGCAGCCGTTTACAGTGGGAAAATAATGACTGGGCTAACAAAAATGTTTTCCATTTACAGAAGTAAACTTGGACTGTGATAAAAATGATTCAACAATAGTGATGAAAAATAGTGTTCAACCAGCTCCGGGCTCGTATGCCAGTGTTTTGAAGGGCCGAGACAAGGATCGAATGTCAGGTAATAAATGACCCAAAAAAGAAAGTGGATTCGACCATTTCGACTTTCCCGTTATATTTTCGGTTTTCCATTTATTTTTCTTTTCGTTCCATTAGCTTAAATCAAAACACAAAAACACAGGCCACCTCCAAAAATTTATCCAAAAAAATTATATCTTCTATTTAGCAGAATCGGATCGCTGCAGAGATTTATTGGAAGCGGTGTGTGAATATCCGCCGAGAAGTATGTTTGATGAGGTACACTTTCCGCCAGTGGCCGTTTCGACTAATTGACAATGGCGGAAAAAGCGTTCCGCTAAGTATACGGAGGATGGTTTTTTGTTAATTTAAGTTTAAAAAAAACACAATTTGTGTGTAACTGTATGCAGAACAAAAATATTTATTTTTATCGTTTTAAGGAATTCAATTCAATTTGTTTCGTATTTTCTTCACCTTCGTGTAAGATAACAAATTGTGGATTATATTAGCCAGATATTCGAGTAGAAAATGCCGTTGTAAATAAGTCTAAAAATTTGCCAACTATTCAAATTTCAAATATGACAACTAATTTCGGGCAGCAACGTTCTTACATCAAAGATGAGTGTCAAGACAGTCGTGTTATTAATTCGTATAGTAGTTATCTTGTAGTAAATGAGGTATCAGTACAAATGAAATCTCTTAATTTATCCTCATAAATTGAGCCGCCTTGCGGTTCATTACAGTAAAATATCGACTCTCTTATAGCTCTGAAATATGAGTCACAGAAGAGGACATTTTTTTTTTAAATTGAAACATCTGAGGTGTTATTCATGCATGCATTTCGTCAACATTCTTATTGTTTTATCGCTCCAATACTCAAAGAAGAGTGTATTGACTTTAAAAATACACAACGACTGTCCAAACACGAAAACGTTTGTTAAATCAGTTGACGAAAAATGTTCTGCATTTCAACAAATCATAAACAGTAAAAAGTCTTTGTTTTAGATTACCGGACACATTTTCGACTATTAAGTGAAAATAGATTGTTATCCGGGAGTTGTTTTTAAGCTTTTCCACCTCACACACTTTTTCAGATTCAGATTCAACGTTTCTTTAACCCTGAAATATTTGCCTTTTGGCCTCGAAGGACAAGCTTTGGGTGAATGTGGTGCGCCATGTGCATGCACCGATTTTCTAAGTAAATTCCAGACTCAATGCCTAATTGTAAAATGTATTGAAACGGAAAAATCTGCAGTCGTAGTTCTGTCAGTTGTTTTAGTCTACTGAAAATACTTCGATCGTTGTTTGAAACATTAAGTGCAAAGTACTTTATCAGGCTCTACCTAGATGTGTTATTATGACACGAGGTCGCGTAGCCCGTCTTCGAGCCAAATAATTTAATTTGCATCGAGGTTCATACAGCTGTTTATGCAACAGAGACATCTAAAGTTCGCAGTTTTCGAGTTGCATAAAGTACTTAATTAGGCTCACGATATATATATGACACACTGTAGTATTCCACACAGAAATTTACTGGAATGATAATTAAACGAAATTTAAAAAAAAACTGGACCTTCATCCTCGTGTCTGATCTAGAGCATAAGAAAGTACTTCACCATTATGCAATGCGATTATGCAAAAAAAAAGTACGTCAATGGATTTTCATATATTTACGCACTAGTGTGTCAAAGTGACATTTGTAAAAATGTGGATCCCATTTTGTACATAAAATCTCGTTTCTAACACGTTATTGTACACACACGATGTGTTGCTATGTCACATCTATTGAGAAACAATCCCCTTTCACTTACTTGTCATCAAAATAACTTTGTTGAACAAAAAGGAAGAATTTTGAGCAGAAATTGTTGATGAAATTGGATGAGGATTAGTTAGGAGTGTAAAATTGGCTTATATTCATAACAGATTTAAACCAGTAACCATCAGTAACGTTTACACGGCATTAAGGTAGATCAAAAACCTCTGAAATATTCATTTAAAACCCCAATACGAATTATTTATCCAAAGCAATATAAAATGTATGTCAAACCGATATAATCAATTCATATCTCCGAAAGCAATGATTCATCATACATTGATCAGACATTCAAAGATTTTACCTTACTACAAATCGAATTTCAAATTATATAAACTGCAATTATCTTTAACGCTGCATTGTATAGAAAAAGTAATAAACCAATCTGCAAATATTATTTTAAATCAAACAAACTCATCACAAAATCCCTAAATAATTACAAATATAAATGAAATTTATTTATTTTCAAATAGGCACAACATTTATTTTAGTGGTTATTATCAAAGGAATATCGTTATTGTGTTCTGACAAAATAGAAATCAATTTATAAATTTCCATTCCATGAAATGTTTTACGTTAAATGTGTCCGTGGGTCCATAGAATTAAAAACATTTTGATTGATATAACCACATCAGTCACACATTTTAGAAGAAAATAAAATTCACAAAAGGAAAACATTTTCTCTTTTGTTTAACTTACAAAGAAAAAAATCAAGAGATTAATATTAAATGTTTAAAATAGACAGAAAGGAAAATTTTCTGGAAAAAAAAAAATTAAAATCACATAAATCAATGTTGTAGACAGAGTATATGTGTAACGAACAATTAAAAACTTTTTTTTTTTGATAAATAGTTGAACACTTTCGATCGTCTCTAATTGACTCATTTAAATTTTATTTCTAATCGTATGGTTTAGTGTAAATATTTTGCCACACTTTTTTTAAAAAAGAAAATAGAAAAGTTCAGTGAGGTTTGCTCACCTCGAAGCACATCCATTTTTAATATGGTTTATTTTTCTCACATTTCACCGAATGAAATCGATTCACAAATTTAATTACCATAAATGATCTTAAGTCGTTCGGTTTGTTCAAAGCCAATTAAAAACGCCTTCACACAGTTATAACGTACAAAAAATGTAAAAAAAATGTTTTTTTTTGAGCTGCAATAATTTTTAAGACTACGATGACTGTTACTGAATATCTCGCATCGTGGGAACAAAAAAGTTCGAAAGCTCCGGTGTTCTCCGACTGAAACAGTTAAGACTAGTTCCTTTTTCAATTTCAATGCGAGATACTCGTTCAGTTTGTCAACATTCTAATCGTTATAGTGCAAAAATGGAGCAAAAAAATAATTATCAGATGATCTAATTAATTGTTTGTCGTTAATTAGTAAACAAAAATGGTAACATGCATTATTATTCTCATAATTTAATTTAAATTAAGTTTAAATTAATTTGTAAAAACCTGAAAAAAATACAAAAAGAAATAAATATTAAAATAAGATCCAAAAGCATTGTCTTTTTGTTGGTTGACCATAGTAGTGAACCTAGCCCAATTACGAGGGACAGCTATTTGTAAATCTTATTGACAAAGGATTTTCAAAACAGGCAATCCTCTGAGGATTTTCTTTAGTAAAAATTTGAAAGATTTTCTAAGGACTCTCCAAATCGAAACAAAAGAAATTGCTGACTCCATTAAGCTTTGTGTTTTAAAAAATAAGGTTAAAATGGTTAAATCTATCTGAATGAAAGAGGGGAGGGGTCTGTGATTGGCCTATAAAAGTTTGAGACATCTATCATATTCCATGGGTCCTACAATAAGTAAAATGTTTCATTGGACTTCAGATGCTAGATAATATTTGGTATTAGCTGAACAACGAAACAACGTAACGCGCAATGGCTTACCTTACTCTCATTAATCATGAGAATCATGATACGGGGGTGACACTCCATTTTATACAGTGTTAAAAGAGCGTAAAAACAGGGGAAAAACCAGTTAATTCAACTGATCTGGATGGGTGATATGTCAAAATTTCGACTCTCTTTAACACTGTATCCACAAATCGGACTACTTCACTTAAAATTCGTATCCGTGTGACCTCCCCATGTTGAATATATGTAGATTTAAAGCTTAGAATAATACTGGCTTAAAGAAACTATTTGTCGTTCCAGAGGACATAAAGATTCAGGCTTCGGACCGCGTAATGTTTAAGTACTTTTGTGTACATCTACGAAAACACTAAAAACACTAAATGTAGATAAAACGACAAACGATAGGTATTTCCGCTACCAATCCAGGGATAAAAGTTTATTAAAATCAGGTAAGCGAAAACGTGAGTTAGAGGTTCTAGAATTACTTATCAACCCGAAGTACATTTTTACATACAGCCTGTAAATATTTTTCATATGCAGAATGAGCACCAGCTGAATATCACCAGCTGGATCTGCTAACACACACTTATTGTATGATAAACAATCAAAACACATTCTTAACAATGTGTTTACTTCATTCATACGTGTTATGTGCGCGTAGATGACGTTAACGTAGAAATGCACTGTGTGTAGGTTGTCTTTGAATTGTATACAATACAAAGTGTTGTTGTTTGTACACCAGCTGGTGATATTCAGCTGGTGCTCATTCTGCATATGAGAAACATTTAGCAATTGTATAAATCGAATTATTTTTTTTCCGATTTTGTTAATTTTTGTTTTATTTGAAATGCAAATGAAGAATGTTGTTTTTTCGCTAATTTTTATCGATACATGAAACGTTTGTGCACAGGTGTTTTCTGTTGACGTCAATACTCGTGCAATAGTCTGATATATTCAATAATACTAGCTCCCAACATAGTGGGTCGGGTCCCTTGAGGGAAAATTGCTTAATTTCAAACACAACTTCACGAATTTTGTGATTTTTGCGGTCCGAATATATCCAAACGTTTTCCAGATATTTTTTTTAGAGACAGGCATAGGTTTAATAATAAATCAGTCTTAGTGCATCAGTGCATCTGGGATTTTGGTAAACGACAACAACAATTACTATGGATAAAGACAACAAAGCATCGGCAATTCGAGAAACAATGAATGCGACGAATGCATACTTTTGGATCCAGAACATTCAAAATACAATCAGAACACAACGATCAGACTCAGATCAAATAAAATTCGAAAATTCCTAGTCCACCGATTGCAATAGGCTACAACATAATGGTATTCAATATGGCTCTAAGTAAACCAGCTTAATAGCAAATTTTGTAAGTTTAATTTAATTGCATTCTTCAGGTGATATGCACGAGAAATAGTCACACAATCTGCATGTAACATCCAATTTTCCGTTAGTAAGATTTTGCACACATTATTCACAGTCTACTTCCCATATGCTTACGGTCTTCACCACCAGAAATACAAACAAACCTACATTTAGCAGCCAAAAAATACAATTGAAACTTTACGAAGCATACTCACACACTACTTTTCAGCCATTAACATTCGCAACGAACTTCAAATACATTTTACCGAAATCCAGTAACTTTTTCCATTCGAATTATTCATTCATTCATTCAAAGCTATTCATTTGAATACATAATACATAAATAAAGTACAAAAGTAAATCAAAACAATGGTTGAAATCACGAGGAAATAGAAATAATCTGTTACAGACCAGTACCTGCACATGACCAGTATTATTATCGGATCTACTACTTCCATCGTTCAAAGTATTTGTAAGCGGTCGATTTCAAATCTTGTACTTCAATTTTTGTAACATGCATTTTAAAGGACAAAATTACCCAGAGCTTGTCATTATTTTTGTCGTCTTTATCGATAAAAGATGAATAGCCGTACTGCCGTAACTTGCATAACGGACTTAACGTTTTTAGAACAAAAGAATTTCTATTATTCTGAACAAAGTTAAGTCCGTTATGCAAACTACGGCAGCGTATGTGACAGGTTAAAAAGAAAACTAAAAAGAAAAATTCAAGAACATGGCACCTCAAAGCAACAAAAGACTCACAATTCAAAGAATTTTTTCATAAATGTCGTCTTGAAAGTAAGTAGACTTAATTCAACGACATTTAAACTTCAAGTACTGATAGTGGTTCATCTGTTTAATGTAGTCAGGTGTATTCATCTGAAAATTCGTCGACATGCTCGGAAGGTAAAATGAGTCGACAAGATCGTGTAACAGCTTATAAAGCAAAATCTCATAATTTTCCAGTCGTCGAGAATCCAATGAATGTAGCCCAAGATTACTTAATCGTTCCTGGTATGGTCGCCGCGGCTGAGCAATGCAAATCTTGAAATACATCATCCTGCTGGACTTCCTGGACTTCCTTTGGACTCTTTCGTTTGCTCTTTGGTGGTTATGTTGACTCAAAACGGTAGAACAGTACTCAAGAACTTCCTACAATATTTTTTCTTTTCATTTAAAATGGCACTAGTTCGTGGCGATCATTCTTTTTTTACCGTTTAGTAATCAGTTTTGAAGATTGATTCAACATTATTGAAAAACCACAGTTTTTCGTTAGTTTTTAAGCATAAGACCCAATACTCAGAGTCAATGAATAATATTTTAGGGATTAGATTAAACCGTCTGATCAAAAAATGACAATGTCAGATAAAATTTATTTCTTTTTCATGCAAACAATTACGAATTTTAGTTCAAAAAAATTAATGTTTCAGTTTACAAAATAAATTTCGTCAGTCAAAAATTGACAAAGCTCAAACAAGGTACATAATTCAAAAACCAAAAACATCAGTTAAAATGAAAGCAAAATAAAATGATCGAGCCTGGTTTTTGACAATTGAATTTCAATTGTCAAAAACCAGACTCGATCATTTTATTTTGCTTCCACCTTAAATAAACCAAATTTGAAAAATGAAAGAAAAGTTTAAAAAAATTGCTATTTTTTATCTCATAATTTATTTCGTTTATCTGAGAATTTGCAATTTTTTATCTGAAAATTTAATTTTATTTACCTGCAATTTATATTTTTTGACTGTCATTTAATACGATCTTCGCACTTCGGTGCTTGACAGTGCTATAATACGATCTGTATTTTAATAAGAAGTTATATTCCATTTCAAGTTTCGTCATGAAGTTTGTCACTTATTTCTTTGCATCAGTTCTTCTTCTTTCACTGTGCAATTCTGAACCTTTGCTAAAACAATTAGGAATTATACCAATCACCAATTCAAAGTGTGGTGCTTCGGGCTCCCCAACAGTGGCTTGCGCTTTCACTGCAGTATTTTATTTCTACATAACATTGATATGTCGTGCCTTTTATTCGTCGGGCAATGTAGCCGAGATTGGATCATTTTTATTTGAGAACGTCCCTGCTCCATTGAATACCGTTTTTTCTAGTATTTTCGGTGGGATTTCAAACGGGGCTCTGACAACTGCAGAAAATTGTCCAATTACGTTTGATATTTGGAATAACGATCTGGATCCTCTTTGCCCAGTGATATTCGATCTCATATTTGATATTTTGGAAGCGACGTCACTTGGAGGTGAGTATGGGATCGTAGTAAGATTAGTATGATGATTTTTCTCTCCCAGAGCCATTGAAACCCAATGGAACCGAAGGAATTCCCGAACTTTCGTGCACAATCATTGCTGGTTACAGTTTGACCGAACGAGTGTTGTGTGCATTGGATTCAACTACCATAGAATTGGCAGCATTTTTGCCGTGCTTGCTGGATCAGCTACCTGTCGGTGTTAACAATGTTGCAACATCCGTAATGAATGGATTATTAATGGGTTTGAATATAACGGGAGAACCCTGCGCACAAGCGTTACAGTTTTTCGACGATAGTGTGGAATCACTGTGTCCGGCACAACGTAATCAAGTGAGCGAGACCTCCGAGCAAATTTTGAATCTAATAAGTTTTTAACACATTGTGAATTTCGATTAAAGAATATTTACTTCAGGCGAGCAAGTTTGAGATGCTTCAACAAAATAGAATTCTAATTGAGACTTAGGCCATTGAGTGCCATACTTTTCCGTCGAAATGGTACATGGTACCCCGCATGAACTATTTCGTTCGATCGAAATTTGTTTTGTTTTGTGGCATAAAGTTTGAAAAGAGTGGCTGCTATTGCCCGACGAAAACCGATGAGAAAGACCATCGAAATCGCAAAAACTCTTCAATTTACTTCAATTGGCACTCAATTTTTAAAACGACCAAGCAGACGCCATACAATTTTACATTAGATTTGGCACTTATAAGGCTTGATTTCCACTTATCAAAAAAAGTACTCCATGTGAGATGCAAAATTGAATTTTTCCAATTTACCTTTTTTTACTTAAGAGCTCTCTCTCTCTCTCTAACGGCTCTCACACGGAGTACTTGTTGGTGAGTGGAAACCATACTTAACACAACAAGTGAATTTTAATTTTCAAATTCCCGTTTGTATGAAAGAGAATCGACAGATCACATTTTGCGTCTCATGAATGCAAATAATTATACGTTAAAATGTCGACTTAATGATATAATTGAGCTGCTTCGTTTCATTATAGTTATACGTGCAGAGTCGAGGTATGAATGTGTGTGCATGATGCTGTGATAGAAGGAAGTGCTGGTTATAACAGTCCAGGTAAGTGCTTCGTGTTAGTAGTGTGTGTGATATTTTTTATCACATACGCGCGGTGTTCGGATGTCAAAATTACTTACCTAGAAGTTTAATTCAAAAATTACACTTCAGGTCTGTGTTGTTGTCTCGTTTTCGCTTATGTGATAAAATAGAGTACACACTTGTCACTATCAGTCTCGGCAAGCCTCGACTTCTCGAATTTAGGGTCGTAATTTCTCTAGGTAGTCTACCTCTATGGGTACGTGTATAACTTCGTGCACCTTATTAAGATCTTTAAGATTTTTTGTTTGTTTCACATTTGTTTGTTACATAGAGTTACACTCGAGAGGTGGCATGATGGCGCTGATGCTAATCGGCACCCAAAAATTACATGGGCTGGGCACCCAGACATGTTTAAAAATGACAGCGTCACCATGCCATTTAACTCTATGGTTTGTTATGAAAAGTTGTGAAACACATTTTTTTCCGGAAAATGGAAAATTTTCTTTCCCTCCTGAAAAGCCATTTATAAGTAAGTCAAATATCTCCGCAACTATAATAATATTTTTGAAAAATTTCTTCTGTTCTGGAAAGCATTGCTCGTTACCGATATTTCATGGAAGATTAAACTTAAACTGTCATTGATTAAAACAACCAATTTTTCATCAATAATCATGTGGAAGTGGAATACGCAACAAGTTTTTCATTGTTTCGCTCTGATTTGATTTTCCCTAAGTTTCTTGGACATCTTTACTTCGATCTCATTTATTTTGAAATTCCATTTCTGACAAAGTTAACGAACTCAAGAAACTTTAACAAGCGATGGTGGCCACCCTAACGAGCCATTACTGGAAGCCATTGAACGAAAATTTAAAGTGACAGATGATTCATCACATACATCATCAACATTGCAAAATAAAGACGTACAAAAACGCAAAAATATTTTATTGCAAATTAAATCTTTTAACATTAACATGGCATCAGCAGAAGTTGTATCAAACAACAAAACTGAACGATGGCGAAGGGTAAGTGTCTCTTGCCAATTATAGAATAACTGAACAGTTCAAAGTCTTGTGAAGTAGTTCAAAGTGTCGCGATTTGCATATTGTTTAATCAATAATAATTCAATTTGTACACTCCGACTAGACTGTGTCAACACAATATGTTCTTTGTGTTCAAAGTACCAATTTTTAGCTGAATGATCTCACTAGCAGCTACGTATCATTTCTGTTCACCCAATCTATTTTGTTGACAAAAGTACATTGAAGGTAGTGGTGGGCTCAAATTTTGTCTTTATTTAAAACGAATAAAGAGAAAATGCGAACTGATAACGATATGGTTGATAACGCACATGAGTGTCAACCGGGTATGTAGACTTTATCGAAAAAAATAAGAACTTAGTCCCGACGGTTTCTCTATAAAATATGACTTAATTCCACGGGAAAAATGTTTCAAGTAAATTAATTCGATCGCAGGCTCACCTAGGACCGTTGTCACCAGACTTTTTGAGAATTTCCACTCCTCGCGATATCCAAGAACAAGCAGATAGACAAGCGGCACTAGCTTTGTACCAACAACAAGCCGCCACGACATACATGGTTTGTATATCTGAAGGTGCTTAAAACCATAAGAAATTAATGCGAATGACTAAACAGGCACCGAACATTATCGGACGATTAAGTATTACAATTGCTCAAGCGAAATTAGTTCGAAATTATGGCATCACCAGAATGGATCCGTATGTCCGAGTCAGAGTGGGACATTTTGTGTATGAAACGCAAACGGATCCGAATGGTGGCAAAAATCCACGATGGAATCGCGTTATTCAATCCCAATTGCCAACCGGTGTCAATTCCATTTATGTTGAAATTTATGACGAATGCAGTTTCAAGATGGATGAGTTGATTGCCTGGACTGAGATAAAAATACCGGAAGCGGTTTTGCGTGGCGAAACACACGAAGATTGGCATCCTCTGAGTGGTAAGCAGGGTGAAGGCGTTGAAGGAATGGTGGACATTGTTCTGAGTTTTGCGGTAATTCAAATCGTTGATGAATTGATACAAAATGACAAATCAATTAAATGATCGCATTATTGTTCTTCAGACAACTGGTTCCATTCAAACTTTTACTTACCCACCCGCTGCTCCTGTCGTCATGGTGCCAAATGTTTCCGGTCCTATGCCTATTTTCATAGCACCACTGCAGCCACAAGCGGCACCAATACCACCGCAACCAATCTCTGAAGAGGATATGAAACAAGTAATTTCCTTCATTTTCGTTGGTGGACTTGATGTTCTCTTAACAAATAGTTTCTGTCTATCTGTTTAGGTGCAAGAAATGTTCCCGAACATCGATTCAGAAGTGGTAAAATCCGTATTCGAAGCTAACCGTGGAAATAAGAACGCAACAATCAATTCATTGCTACAAATGACTGACCAGTAGTTCATAAGTTGACGCCTTATATGTGATGATTGTTGATGGAAAGTATTTTTACCAAAAATTTATTATTTTTAATTCATTTGTTGAACGAAGAAAATGTCAGTAACAGCCATACATGAAGGCCATCGTTTGACGGATGGGATAACATTATTATTATACCGGTTAATTGTGAACACGTCAAAACTTTCATTAAAAATTACTTAACACTGAGCGACACATGTTTCGTTTATGTTAGTGTCGATCGACCTTCAACCTCGCTTCAACCGAAATGCCTCGTAAGTTGAGTCTAACTTCAACAGTATGAATCTTACATCGAAACAATCAGTAGAAAAATTGAAAAACCATCAAAAGGGTGGTGGCGAAAATTTTAGGCCGAATTTGAGCACTTTTTACTTCTCTTCTGGAGTGTCGAGATAAGCAACTTCACTCCTCAAAAGTTAACAGAATTTTAGTAGGAAGGTGTGGGAAAAGTAGGAAAAGATGCAGGTTTTCTTGCTTTGTCGCTGTTGTATGTCAAAGCTTAATTTTCTTAAAAATATTTTGTTTCGTCTCGCCAATATCTTTCATTGGACATATCACACACCATTTTTGAGCGAAAACATCCACAAATATGCTGGAAAAAATAGGGAAAAACAGGCAAAACACGCTGTTTTGGTTGCATTATCCTCGCCAATACCTACTGATCGGACAACCAGATTTTCCTAAAATTGCAATATTCTGATTCGTGTGCAATGTGTCAATTAAATAGTATTGCCGAGACGAAACAAAATATTTTATTCTCTCAACAAATCTTGTCTGTACATACAACAGTAGCTGTTGGCGAGAAAGCAAGAAAAACTGCATATTTTCTTCTTTACGTGTTTACCCGCACCTCTTAGCGGGAAAGCTTACTTCGACGAATTGAGGAATCCTTATCACATGGGATCACTAATAAGCTTTAAAGAGCTTTTCAGCTCAACGAGTGTAAAAGAAGAATGTCAAAAGGACTGTGATCCATCGAGGTCAGTTAAATTTACTGGTTTGTTCCTAATTAACTGGACTTTTACATACAAGTTTTGACATCACCTATCGAGACCCTTTGAGTAAGTGGTCACTCTTCTCTCTTTTTTCTTTCTCTTATCATTCTATAGAGAGTTAAAAGAGAATATACATTTTGACGTATTAAATAAACTGGTTCTTTACCCTTACTGTCTTTCGCTCTTTTAACACTCTAATAGGGCGTTTTAATCGAGATAGTTCATAAATATTCGAAAAAAGAGATGTATTTTCTGCTGTTGTTGCTGAAATTCATCGAATATTTTCGAACTCTTTCGATTTCATCGCTCTACTGAAATTTCTTTTGATTCAAATGTAAAGTAAACACAAAGCTCACAACGGGGCCCACTCGTTAAGGATTAGCTCAACAGCCTTTTCATCAAAATTTTTATGGATTTTGTTATGGTTGTTCCTTCGTATAACGTTTAAAAGAAACGAATTCTCACATCACCCAAACCGAAATCAAATCTTTTTATTCTACAAACAACATAACATTCGACACCATTATGAAGCTTAAAGCTCCCCACTTATTCCTTTACGGTTAAGAAGAATTGAACGAAAATCAGGATATACATACAACAACCAGCAGTAATCTGAAAAAGGCTGAACGGTAAATATGTGACGCATTTTCTTAGTGCATATCAATTTTACCGTAGCTAAAAAGTTCCTATCAATGGTAAAATATTGATTTGCGCTAATGCATATAGGTAATACATTGATTTGATGCAAAACTTCTTGTTTCAACTGATGAAGGTGTAAATTGTCGTTCGTCCAAAAGATAATTTGTTCGATATTTTGGACCAATAGGTTGATCTGGAATGACGGAACAATGTTTGTTAGATAAACAAAGTTTCAGGAGAGAATGTTTACAACTTTTATACCTCCAATTTACTGGATTGACATGATTCTACTAGAGTAAAGAGACTCACCGATCCGTATAATAATGATACGAAACCGTCTATTGAAAAAAAGAAGCAAAATAAATCTAACACAAAATTTACCTCAACACTGTCTTGTATAATTACCAACTACAGCCAGCAATCCCCAATTTAGTTGAAACGCCATAAATAACCAGTACATCTGGTATAAGTTGTAAATAAACGAGTTAATTATAACGAAAACGAGGTGTATCCCGAAAAAGTCATTTATCTCGACTGTTAATTTCCATAATTCCATGTGAAATGATTTGATATTTCTTAGAAATTGCGAGGAAGTCGAACATATCGTCGGATTTTGGGCTTGTATATTAACGCTTTTAATGAACAAAGCCAGAATATCTGCATAAAGTATGGTATGCGAAATGTGTATTGGATACAGAATTCGTAAAGAAGATATCACCAACGAAGCAGTCAATGATGACCATAGTCCGCTATCCATGGACATGACCCATACCTCAATAAATACCAAGCCTTGTGAACCGAAAAATAGTATGAAAATGATCAATATTTTGATTTTATAGCAACGTTGAAAGCGATAAATATGTTTCCTTGCTGATTTTTCGCTAAAACGTTTTCCAATTTGTCGAATTCGGTAATTGGCTTTACGATATGCGGACGTGGAAAAATAGCATTGATAATTTGCGCTGAAAATTGCAAAGTAAATGCTCCAAATATGGGAGAAATTGATGATTGTATGAACGGGACCCAGAGATTTGAAATGTGGGAATATAAACAGGAATACCGTTAAGCACAAACTGAGAATCGGTGATAATAACGTCGGTATTAGGTGTCCAATCTTTCGTGAATATTGGATATTTGTGTTTCTAGTATATGGCGCGATTCCAATGAATCGAAATATTGAAAATAAAATGCCAGATTGTTTCGGGAGTAACATTTTCTTTTGTTTCGACTAATTATGTGGTGGTACACATGTACGTGGGTTTAACGAGAAAATGGTGAATAAAATCTGGGTAAATTTCAGTCATGGTTTCATTCACACAGTTCCTTCACCAATAAAATGTTTATTAGGCAATAAAAATGTAAATAAATCGTACAAAAGAAGACCATAGCTTTACGTTAAATCCAAGTTAAGATATCGAAAGTTTGCGTAAATCTTGGTATAAATGGAACTAAGCCTTTCTTGCCCGTTTCAGTTCTACATACTCATTGAAGAGTGTAACCTGAATCATCTAGCCAACAATCGCCAATTTTAATTGAAGAAAACTATATGAATTTTAGAAAATATAATTTTGTTTCATTAATTCCGCTTCAAAAGCATTCTATTTGCATACGTCCGAATATAAACTGTGATCCACCTTTAAAACGATTCTCAGTCTTTTACAGACGACATCAAGAGTCTCACGATATTTTCATTAAATCTGTTACTTCTTTTGTTGAAAATGTTTTCTAATGTTTGATAAAAATCTTTTACTTCATTTGTTTTTACATATAATTTGCGAGATAAGACAACGTTTGTCAGAACTATTTGGTCTTTTTTGACGTCGTTATCGATAACAGATGTATAGCCGATTGAATGGCCGATTGTTCGTCTGTTATTTCAGAAATTATTAATCCGTACTTTCACTACGTTAGCAGAATTATAGTTGCTTCCCCCTCTATCTTAACCAAAATTAGCGATTGATTTATCATTTTATTAAACAATATTTGTGCGTGTACCTGCTTCTTAAGTTTTTATAATGATTTATTGTCCTTGAAAAGCAGCAATAAATGTAGTATCATATAAGTAAATAGAACGTGTTGTTGCAATATATAGGTCAACTAGGCGTTATGACCTCTTTCAGTGACATCGTTTGTCTGCTTCTGTAAATGTACACGCTCGGAATTTTAAAAACGGTAGTAATTTCGTAATCAAAAACTAAAGTAAAACATAGAAACAGATGTGTCGGTTTTCAAAATTCCATGCGTGTAGTACGAAAAAATTAGTCAGTCATCTAACGAAACTCTAATGATTCTATCGCTATAAACGATACGAATGATTTTCGGTCTTCAACTAATTGAGGGTCCTACAAAACAAGGTACGTTTTCGTCAATAAAAATTTATTTTTCAATGCTAAATGGATGCATGAGAACGATGTAAACACTTCCATTATCCATTAAAATGTACATTTCACGAAATAATAGAGCCCATTCCCATTTTTCACAGTTCGATGATTGACCAATTCTATCGAAACTACAGACTTTAACTCAAATGAATAAAGGAAAAAAGTTGCGGGAAATCAAATGAGGAAATCGTACTCAAAAAAAAAAAAAATGAGTCAGCAGTTTCATTTTTAAGCAGATAAGTACTATCGGGGGAAATTAGGTAGTTACAATTATCATGCCCAGACGTCAGTTAGCGGGCTTGACGTAAGGCCACTGCTACGAAAAATTTCAAAAATTGTTTGAGAAATAATGAACATAATTTCTATTCCAACAATTCCGACGCAGAATGCATCACCAACAGCGATATCCGTTATTTTGTAAAAGACAAAAGGAATTGCGTTACCTACACCCTTTAAGGATTTTTTGACTGATAAAATCCAATCAAAAATGTGACGTCTTTAATTTCTCCCGCCGTGTTGTATTGTGTGTATTCAGTATTCCCGCAACTTACATAAACTCTTAACATTTTCATTATTTAGTGTCTATAATTGATTTGTTTATTTAACTTTGCTTATACTCGCTTTGTATGTTTGATTGATAAGGATCTCTTTGAGTCAAATAACCATATTTCATTTCTTATATTTAGTAGCATTGAAACGGCGAAGGAAATACGTGCGTTATTATTACAAGAATTTCGGTCTTTTGTTCCATTGTATCGGAAAAGAAATGTCCATTTTAGAACCTTTCAAGCCTCTGATTTTCTTTTATAAAACCGTCGGTTTGGCTCCAATTACCAGAAAACCAGCAACTTCGTCGAAACAGTTGCTTTACATCCTACCAATCATATTATCGTCCATTGCTTGTTTATGCATTGCAACATTTCTTTTGGCTTTTCCACATTTTCAGTCATTCAGTTCCATTCATACAATAATTAATTTTGCTGCTCAAATAAGCTTCGTCATGATTTTTCTCTCAGCCAATTGTCAGTCCTTTTGCTGCAAGTCGACGTACCAAAATATCATTTATCGGATTCGTCAAATTGAGAAAAGAGGAAAAGAGAAATTTTGGTATAAAAGTCCTGGAAATATGAAGTTTAAGTATTTGCTGAAGGTTCTGTACATTTTTTGTTTGTTTTTTGTGTCGCAAGGACTAGTTTTCGTTGAAGTATTGGAAACTTCGACAGGTTCAAAACTGTGGTCATCTTTTTTTACTTCTGTACTCCGCTTAATAACTCCACTCGCGGCAATTCATGTAATTCTATTCGGTGATATTGTCACAATGTTCATCTTGGAGATCAACGAACAAATAACGAACTTAATCACGATCACCTTTTCCCATTCGTCGGTGAAGCTTGAAATTTTAAAAAGTATCAAATTGATGCACATGGACCTTTGGAAATTAGTTACGCAGATCAACATGTTTTTCGGTTGGAATTTACTGTTTCTGATCATCAATTCATTTGTGTATATAACGTATCAGTTATATTGGATTTTCCTCGCATTGGAACTGAAATGGAATACGCTGGCACTGATCGGTAGGTCGTATGCTGAGCTGGAAATAGTGCTTGTGTGAAGTTTGTTTATCCGAGCTGAAGCTGAAGACTCGGTCAATAATCGTTATACAAGTCACTTCGTTAATGTGAAAAGTATTTTTCATCCATGCGGCGTTAATAACCATATTTTCTCCACTCAAATGCGGTGAGAAGATAGCATTTTGTTGACAGTTCAGGTGAGAAAATTGCCATTTTCTCAACTCTTTTTTCCCCCCATAGGACAAGAGTTTTTCTCTTTGCAACAGTCACTCTGTTTAGGGTTTAAAAAATGATGAAATAAATTGATGTATTTGTTTCGTGGATAAAAAGGGTTATTCAGGCCAAGCTCGGATGAAATATTACGTGTTTTGGGGAGAAAATAGGAAATTCCAACCCGAGCGAATTGCACGTCTCGCTTCGCTCTAGGCAAAAACTTTCACTCTTCTTGGAATTTCCTATTTTCTCCCTTTGGTAAACAAATAACCATTACATCATTGGAATCACATAGTTTTATGTATAATTGTAGACTAGAATTTCCAGAATTTCAACAAAAATCAAAATTTAATTGTTTGAATCATTTCTAATAAAAATCGATTACAGAAGGTTTGCTCTCACTGTTATACGGAATGACGATGCTATTCATTTTAGTAAACTCGTGCCAGTCTAGTGCATTAAAGGTGTCCTAAACATTTCCATAATTTTATGTATTTATAAAATTTTACTGTGTGCAGATAAGGCATTTAATTGAAGGCATCGAATTGTATGCGTTTTGGGCGTCAGACCATACGCAGCTATATCATTTGAAACAGGAAATCTTCAGTCAAATAAATTCCCTGCCAATATACGTTTCAGGTAGCGGCTTTTTCACTATTGACCGACAATATCTGGCTGGGGTGAGTTTTTTAAGTTGTGAATCCGATGATTCCGTGAAAAATCATAAAAATTTCTTGTAGATAGCTGCTAGCTGCTGCATGTACATAATAATTTTCATTCAGTTTTTTGTATCGTCAAACGTATAAGGAAAGATCTTTCGAATTTTATGCAAATAAAATCAAATTTTTATTTTTTGAACTTAAAATGTCGTCTCATTTTCCTCATTTATTTTCTGTATGGCAATCTAGAAGAACTTTTACATTGGTTCAGGATTTGTTTGCATATCTAATCTGTTATTAAATCTTCGTTACTTGGTTTGGTCCACTTAAACCACTTAAAAGGATATGTACTGTTGAGGAAGTACATTATTTTATCGGTTACACGTCGAAGAAAGCAGCGTTCAAACGAATCGCTTTAGGTCATAGCTAGTGATTCAATAAAAATGACAATGGGCTTTTATAACGAAATATTTTTGTTGCTTCTTAAATACTTACATGTATTATGTCTGCGTACGAGGTTACACAAATATTTGTCAAATGATTCATTGTCGTTGGAAACCATCAATAAAAGTAGAGCCTGTCCGCAACGATATTATATCATTACAATTTCATTTCCTTTTTGTATTACACAACTCTGAACAGGTATTTAGCACAACGCTATCAAATGATGCGTTGTTTGCAGTCTAGAATCATTACCACGCTAGAATCGTTACATTATAATTATGTCCGTTCATAAACTACTGTACTTATCGTTTCTTTCTGTTTTTTCCACTGTACTTAGTATCTACCGATATATTTGACTTAATGTATTCAAAATCGCTAGAAGGTTATTCTCAAGGCTTTCCCGCAACTCTATCATTGCAAGCCAATTCATACTGTCAACATTTCAATTCTTTTCATTATTTGCTATCTATAATTAAATGGTTTGTGTAATTTTTGGTTTCGTAATATTTGATTCATCCAGGTGTTTCCGATTCAATTGAATCTAGTCGCATAGAAACACCAAAGAAAGTAGGTCCGTTTTCATTTAAAGTATTTCGGTTCTGCGTTCAGTTTTATTGAAAGAAATGTCCATTTTAGAATCTTTTAAGCTTCTACTTAGTTTTAACAGATTTATTGGCTTAGCTCCGATTACTAAAAGAGGAAAAACATATTTTAAACAATTCCTTGACCTCTTGCCGGTTTTTTTATCATCAATTGCTGGTTTATGCATCGTAACTTTCATATTTGTCGTTCCCCATTTTGAATCATTTAGCCCCATTCATACAATCATTAATTTTGCTTTACATTTAAGTTTTTTTCTGGTGCTTTTATCAGCCAATTGTCAGTCTTCTTACTATAAGTCTAACTATCAAAATATTATTTATCGAATTCGCCAAATTGAGAAAAGAGGAAAAGAGAAATTTTGGTATAAAACCCCTAGGAATATGAAGTTTCACTACGTCATGAAAGTTGTTTGCATTTTCTGTTTCTATTTTGTCTCGCAAGGACTACTTTTTGTCGAAGTTTTGCAAGCTTCGGATTCGACTCCGGTTAGCTCGAAATTGTGGTCATCTTTTCTAAATTCTACACTTCGACTAATAACTCCGTTCGCGGTAATTCATATAGTTCTGTTCGGTGATATCGTCACAATGTTCATCTCGGAGATCAACGAACAAATAAAGAAAACAAATTCAATCACCTTTTTTCATTCGTCAATGAAAATTGAATTTCTCAAAAGTATTAAATTGATACACATGGACATTTGGATATTAGTTACGCAGATCAACATGTTTTTCGGTTGGAATTTACTGTTTCTGATTATCAATTCATTTGTTTACGTGACGGCACAGTTATACTGGATTTTTCTTGCATTGGAACTGAAATGGAATACGCTGGCACTAATGGGCATGTATTTTTATCATTTTGACTAATTTTACATGGTACATGCGTCGAAACCATACTTTTTCGACCCTCTCGTCATGTAAAATCCATTACATAACTCGGCATAAAAGTGAAAAGTTTTGTTTTCGTATTTTTGTTTACACACGAAAACTCTACTTTTCATCTATTTATCCCTAGTTATGTAAAATACTATTATTCACCTATCGCCTGTAAAATATGCTTCACAGTAGAATAGGATGACAATAGTATGTGAACTGTAAAATGACTATTTACTCCACCTGTAAAACATATCCAGTGCCGGACTGGCTCAAGAAAGCCCTTCGGGCGTTGTATGGAGAAATTTTTCAAAAAGCCCTTCGTTGTCATTTATCCATTCAAAAATCAAAAGGCCTTTCGGGAATCGCCCGAACGCCCATAGGGCCAGTCCGGCACTGAACATGTCCTAGATACTATAACCAACATGGTCCATCTAAACAGAACAGTGCTTTTTATCAGTTCATTTGTTATCGACAAGGATGAAACACTGCTGACATTTTTGACAAGCAACGATCTCTACTTTATGCGGTCTTATATAGCAAAATTTATGTTAAAATCAATGAAGTAAAAGATTTTGCACTAATTTGTTGAAAACGCTCAGATCAAAAGAATTAGTAGACTTGGCAATTACTGTTGCATCTTTGGAAATGTTAATAGAAATTTAGATCATACGTTAAGTTGCACTGCATATTATTGACCATCTATGTACAGGTTTCATTTGAAACAGGAAATTTTCAGATAAATGCGATAAACGTCTTAGGTAGTGTCTTTTTTATATTAACCGACAATATATGTCTGGGGTTACAACGATTCCGTGAAAATTAAAAAAAAAATTGTAGATAGGGGCTAGCTGAATGCATATAAGAATTTTCATTCAGTTTTTTGTGTCGTCAAAGATAGATGGACTTGCTTCACGCCCGCTTACTAACGTTCTGGCATGATATGACAATCCTCCATGAACTTTATACATTTGCTCACGATTTGTTTGCATAATCTAATCTAAATCTATTACCAAAAGTATGCCGCTTGGTCATTTTAAACAAGGCTGAGGAGGTAAATTTTTAGCGGTTATCTGTTTACTAGTCAAAAGAAAACGGCATTCAAACAAAGTCATTTAAAATAGCTAGTAATTCAATAAACACGACAAAGAGCGTTTTTTACCGAAAAATATTTGTTACACTTCAAGTGCTGACATGTATTATGTTGTCTGCCTACGAGGTTACACAAATATTTGTCAAATGATTTATTGTCGTTGGAAATCATCAAGAAAAGAAAGTAGAAACTGTTGGTAAAAATATTGTAGCATTACAAATTGTAACAAAGTTCATAAGTTAAGGTACTGTTTATCTACCGTTATACATTGAAAATTTAAATTCGATAGAAGTTGTATTCGTACTCACATTCATTCGAAAGAAATTAAGACTTCGTTTTTGCATGTTTCCCGCTACTCACCCATTGAAAACCCATTCACAATGTCAACATTTTTGTCCCTTTCATTATTTGCTATCTATAATTAAACGGTCTGTTTAATTTCGATTTTGTAATGTTTGATTGACCTAGGTCTCTTTGATTCGATTGAATTTCGACACCATCAATTTCATTTAGTCGCACCGAAACACCGAAGGAAATAGGTCCGGTTTCATTAAAAGTATTTCAGTTTTATTGAAAGAAATGTCCGTTTTAGAATCTTTCAAGCTTCAATTTTGTTTTAACAGATGCATCGGCCTAGCTCCGATTACAAAAAAAGGAAAAAAATATTTTAAACACTTCCTTGACCTCTTGCCGATATTATTATCGTCGACTGTTGGTTTATGCATTGCAACCTTCATATTTGTCTTTCCCAATTTTGAATCGTTCAGTTCCATTCATACACTTATTAACTTTGCTTCACATTTAACGTTTGTTCTGGTGCTTTTATCAGCCACTTTTCAGTGCTTTTATTATAAATCGACCTATCAAAATATCATTTATCGAATTCGCCAAATTGAGAAAAGGGGAAAAGAGAAATTCTGGTATAAAGCCCCTAGAAATATGAGGTTTCACTACTATCTGAAAGTTGTGTCCATTTTCTGTTTGTATTTTGTGTCGCAAGGACTACTTTTTGTCGAAGTTGTGCAAGCTTCGGATTCAACTAACGTTGGCTCAAAGATGTGGTCGCCTTTGCTTACTTCTTCGCTTCGACTGATAACTCCGTTCGCGGTAATTCATATAATTCTGTTCGGTGACATCGTCACAACGTTTATTTTGGAGATCAACGAACAAATAACGAACACAATCACCTTCTCACATTTGTCAATGAAAATTGAAATTTTGAAAAATGTTAAGTTGATGCACATGGACCTTTGGATATTAGTTTCGCAGATCAACATGTTTTTCGGTTGGAATTTACTGTTTCTGATCATCAATTCATTTATTTATGTAACATCTCAGCTTTACTGGATTTTTCTTGCATTGGAACTCAAATGGGATACGCTGCCACTAATGGGCATGTATTTTTTTCATCTCGAATGCATAGCACTGCTCCTGCTGAGATTTGATCAGCCTCCGAATATTTTATATGTTAACGCTAGGAGCAGTGCTATGCTAGTAGATATATAGACATTGACGACAATTACAAGCAATAACTTATCTAGCAAAATTTAGATGATTTCGGTGAAAATGCTCAGGGCATCAATTCTCATGACATCTGTCTCCAAGTATTCGTAACTTGACAGATGCTTGTATAAAATTCCATAAGAACTGTCAAGTTACAATATCATGAAGTTACGAATGCATGAAAATCGGCGCCCAGGTCGAAAGAAGTAGAAGAAGTCTGTGATAGTCTGAAGAATTTTGCAAAAGATCTTGGTTGTTAATAGCTATCATTGAGCAATTGTGTTTTTGAAGTTTGATTTTAACACAGAAATCTTATGGCCCCTACATTTGTCGAAATAATATTTCTAATAAAAATTGATTGCAGAAGGTTTGTTTTCAATGCTTTACGGTATGACGATGCTCTTCATCTTAGTAAACTCTTGCCAGTCTAGTGCACTAAAGGTTTCGTAAACATTTTCTTAAATTTTACAAATTAATCTCATTCTACCACGTATACAGATAAAACATCTGATTGAAGGCATCGAATTATATGCATTTTGGGCGTCAGACCATGTGCAACTCTATCATTTGAAACAGGAAATTTGCAGTCAAATAACTTCCCTCCCGATATACGTTTCAGGAAGTGGTTTCTTTACTATTGACAGACAATATCTGGCGGGTGTAAGTTCTTTACAAGTTGTGAACCTGACGATTCTAAAAGAATCATTCAAATTTATTGCAGATAGCTGCTAGCTGCTGCATGTACATAATAATTTTTATTCAATTTTTTGTAACATCAAAGGTGTAAGGAAGGATGAATGAATTATTTACAGAATTTTATACAAATAAAATTGAGTTTTTAAAATTTTGAATTTCAAGATTAATTTGTTTTTTTATTGTATAGATGGAAAACAGACGATGCATTGAGAATCTGATAAAAAATTTTGTGGTTCTAATGTTACTTTTGGCATTCTCCACCCTTGGACGTTTTCACCACCTGGGTGAAAACAAACCTTTTTGTTCCGGGTGACATATTTTTCATTCAGGCTGATCAAAAAGTCACATTCCAAACAATACATAACAACAATCTACTTTATTATCAAACATTTTATTCATAACAATTGCATGAAATCCTTAGCAATACGCAAAAAGTGACGTGAGTGGGAACGAAAAGTGAAAGAAAATGTGAGAGAAAAAGTTGTTTTTTGGCTCTATTGGTGAGAGAATATGATGTTTTTTGGTCCACTTGACCTAAATAGTTTTTTTTATTGAACAAAAGCTTGTGGAAACCGATCTTTTCGAAATTGCCCATATGGAACCTTGGTTAGACTGTAAAGGTACCACAATTATTTTCAGTGCTACATTCTTTGCGCTCTATTTTAATAACTTCACTCTTGTCAATATCCATGAAATGTCATTTAGCAGTGAAGTTGGTTCAGTAGTAATTTTATGACGAAATATACTAAAAATGTGATAGAATTTTACGAAAATCTATTACTATCGAGTCTTAGTTTCCAAACAGCATTTCCCTATTATAGTAGCTAGGTATCTAAGCGCAATGAAAGTAGATAAGTAGGTATGGCCAGTCCATACAAGTCGGAGCACATACGAATTTGCATGGCGCCACCTCAAACGAACTCATTTCTAGTGGAAATTTGCACTAGAAATGAGTTCGTTTGAAGTGGCGCCATGCAAATCCGTATGTGCTCCGGCTAGAACAAATTTGAACGTTTGACCATACCTATATATTTACTTTCATTGTCTAAGCGTCTGTGTATCTAAGCGTACGTTGATTATGTCGTGGTAAGTCAATTTTTTCGTTGGAAATTTCATCAATTTTTACCAACTCCTTCAAAACTTGTAAAGTTCTGAAAGAACAGGTTAAGAAAACCAAGGTTCTGAAAGAACAGGTTAAGACACTTCTGATTTGATCACGAAGGCGGGTGACACGCAAATTTTGACAAATAGATGCTTTTTGTTGAACACATGCATTACAGATTGTTTGAAATGTCAACTTGACAAAAAGTTTCTTTTCTTCAAGTTGACATTTCAAACAATCTGTAATGAGTTTGTCCAACAAAAAGCATCTATTTGTCAAAATTTGCGTGTCACCCGACTTCGTGAGTGTCTTAACCTGTTCTTTCAGAGCCTTGAAGAAAACCACAGTGGTGGATGACACCAAATTTTAAAAACACACTCACTACTTATAGTTTGAGGAATCCTGTTCTTTCAGAACCTTGAAAACTTGAACTTGAACTTATTTTCTGTGCGGACACCTATGTTCTTTCATTTCATAAACTTTTTTATGAATGAAAGACCAATAGATGTTCAACAAGTCATTCTTGTCCGAAGATTGGTACGCTCACCCTACTAAATACTAAACAGAACAATAAATCCCTAAGAATATGTCTCGTGAATAATAGGTTGTGAATAGAATGAATGCATTTCATTCACGGTTATTCAAACAAACAAAATGTTTCATCACTGACAATGTCAACATCTGCTACATTTTTCAACTCATCTACAAAATGTCAATAAACCTGGCAGCACCGAGCGCAAAATGGCTGCGTGTCGTCGGTGTCGTCGTACGTTGATGATGTCGTGGTAAGTCAATTTTTTCGTTGGAAATTTAATCAATTTTTGCCTGTTCCTTCGACGAACTATTCACTTTTTCGGATAATAACACATTCAATAGTTCAAATCGGTCACATTACAATAAAAGTGAGCTGAAATATTTGTCCATTGTGTTAACTCTGCGGAGTTTAAAAGTTGAACGAACGAGGCTTTACATCAGTCTTGGATAAGAAAAAAAAATCAATAAAAAGACGAAAAATATTTTTGCTCGAAATATAATATCTATTTGGTGCTATCGGGAGTTAAACGGCTAAAAATACATCCAATCAATGCGATGCATAATTTTTTGATTAAACGACTATGCAACAGAGTTTAATGCGGTGTTCATTCAATGCGATTACTTTCCTCTACATCTGTAGAATGTAATGGTTGTCAGAAATTCAATATGATGGAAGGAATATACTTCCGACAGTGCAATTTTTTGCAGAGAAAAAAAAACTAATTTACTTTTTCGCCTCGGATCGAATATCAAATTGAACCGATTATAACGAAATTACCTAATATCCGGTATAATGTTGCCCGTGTTTTCTCCTCCTTGCAATTTATTTTTCAATTCAATTAATTTTTACTTCGAAAATATCGTCATGTAACTCCATATGTATAGATCTGCATATATCTATCCAATAGACGTTTCACCAATTTTGCATAATAAATATCAGTGTTGTATCTCTTCGGACGGTTAGATGTTTATTTGAGGAAAAAAAAAGTCCGGTTGAAAAATTGAACAAATAAAATATAGCGAAACTCTGGGGCGAGTATACAGTTGATAAGAACGTAATATTTTATACTCTCTTGTTCGCTGGTTAATCGCATTTCTGGTGCGGCTTAAATTATTCAATGTTGTGTAATGATAAGTTATCAGCTGTTATACCGAGACACTAAATTCAATTTGTTTCACTTTTTGCGTGTTTTTTGTTATTTACATTTTTTTCGTTGGATTATGAGTTTAACTCGATAAATTTTGATTTGACGCCATACTAGACTCCGTGGCAGAAATCGCTGACATCGCATTTTTCGAATATATTATGAGCATTTCGTTCAATGACTTCTCTCCTATCGGTATAGTAGCTGTATCGAAAGCCATTGGAAAATATATCCCAGCTCTTTCAGAAAGTGTTGACATTAGAAAAATTGATTTTCAAATAAGAAAATTTCATTTGATCAATCGATTCAATCGACTGTCTAGACTTAACATATTCATACAGGAAGTCACAGATGTATCTTGTGACCTTCATCGACCGATGCTAGTCCGTAAATTAGGATTAAAATCATGATTGTTTCATGAATTGCACTGTGCAATTCACAAGACCATCCGCTTGTGTCAGCCTATACATCTCTCTCATCCGAGGCGAAGATTTTTCTAGAAAAATGTTTCAATGTCACATCTGCTATCTTCACTTTGTTTGTAACCTTTAAGTTGACATCCTTCGATCCCGTCAGATTGAAATCTAGCGATAAGAAGATTCCAAAGCTATATTGAACATAAAAAGTTGAATTATTCTGAAGCGAAGTAGTTTCTGTCCGCTCTATGGTTTGACGATTCGGCGGTTGATAATTATTACTGTTTTTTTTGTACTGGAAAACCATTGCTATCGCGTCGAATCATCAATCAGAATGTAACTATTTTGCTCAGAGCCGGAATTTGTGGTTGTCCCTTTGTGTCGATATAATTTGCATAAATATTATTGAAGCATATGAAGAGAGATTTATCAGAACCCGTTAGGTTAAATTTCATTTTTCTTATAATTCACTAACACCAATGTTCCTTTATCTTGTAAAACAACGAATTCAACGTTACTTTTAATGTAATTGCCATAATAAAAACAATGGCAAAAGATTATGGTGTTATCAGCTGAAGACAATTGAAAATGTTTAGCGAATTATAAGAAAACTGACAGAGAACTTGACGGGTTTCGATAAATCCCTCATCTTATCAATTTTTAGCAGTTGAATTTATTCAAACGATATGTTTCCTTGTTTCGTTTCAGCTTGTGTAACTAATAACCTATTACTTTAGACTAGTAAATTTTAAAAGAAAATTACTGAAATATCTTCGAAGCAACAAAACAAATTAAAGTGACAAAACAACAACAACAAGAACGGATAAAAGAAATACATCAACCAATACCAAAACCACAAAAATTACTAATCAATCAAATCAAACCAAAACAAAAAAAGAAAAAGAAAAAAAAGAAGTATAGATTGCAGGCGCATCAAGTACGCTACAATTTTGTTTATTTCCTCTTCTCCTCATTGGAAGTGGGAAATTCAATAACAAACAAAATAAACAACAAAAAAACGGCAAATTATTATAATCGAATCCAAAAGTCTAAAGCATAGAGTGTATATTCATCAACGGCAAGCAGATATATGATTGAAAAACTGAATCATCTTTAAAACCAACAACAACAACCACCAAAATTTAAATAAAAGAAACAAAACTGTTTTATAAGTTCTCGTGTTAGAAACACAAAATTATTCGTAAGTTTAAATTAGATTTTTTTTTTGCAACAAAAAAACCACAGTGGAAGCATTAAATTAGTGATTTATAAAAGATAAAACAAAAAATTAAAATAGAAACTAGAACTAGTTCAAGTGCGCGTGGTATACACCCACTCCCCGAGCAAGGGTTTAAAGTGTAATTTAAGGAGAAAACAAAAACCACCCCGGTGAAATCCAAACGCTTTTAATTCGAACACAAAACAATATTTTATCATCAAAAAACTAATAATTTTACTTTGAAAATACTTATAATTCGAAAACCGCGATTTATAATACAACTAAAAGAGAAGTATAAATATTACGTGCTTTACAAAACATAAAACGTGCGTGGTGACTGTAAAAGACTGATCAGACAATTTACCTTATTTTAATTTTTTTATTTTTTTCGCTCTTCTGTCAGCCCGATGCTAATCAATTTCGGAAAGCATCTGTTGTGTTTTTGACGACGGAATAATTTTTAAGAAGAAAAAGACGACATCAGTAAACAACAAATTAAAAAAAAAACGAATTTATTATTAAAAAATCAACAAGAAACTGCATACGGTAACTTAAAAAGAAATTTAAAAAATTAAACAAAATACCAACTCAGCACGCATTTACGACATTAAACGTTAAATTAACAAAAAAAATAATTAAAAATTAAAAATAAAATTTAAAAAATTTACACCAAAACCTAAGGAATTCCAGCAGAAACATCGCAGAGTATTTTTTCTTCAATTTTTTTTTGTTCTTCTTCGGAACTCTAATTTTATTTGTGATCATTCGGAAACCAGAACAAGGAACGTTACAGTCTAATATTTTATCTTCTTCCTCTTTTTTAACGAAACAAAATAAAAAATTATTTCTCATTTCTAACCATTATTTTCGTTGTTGAACAATTTTCGTTCGAAGGAGATAATATAGAAATTATCGTCATAACGGTACAAGTGATTGAATTGAAATTTAAAATAATAATAACAGAACCAAATTTTAGTATAAATTAAAATAAAAATTAAAAAATTTAAAAAAAAATTAAAAACGAAAATTCAGTACAAAAGTGATCGAGAGACAATTTTCTCATTAAATTTTTTTTTAAATAAAAACAAATACAAAAAAAAACGGAAATAAATTTTGTGTCAAAAAATAATTCTTCCAACATTTTGAGAAAAAAAAATCAAGAAGATTGTCATACTTCTCCACAGACTTTGAATGGTTTTTTTTTTATTAAATAAACTTACTATACCGGCAATTCTTACAAAGACATTGTTGTGAATTGAACAATTTTTTTAGGCTTCACAATCTTCTGATATTTTAATTTCATCATCGATTTTTTTGAATACAAATTGTACGTATGTTTCTTGAATTTACTTGGAGATCTACTGGAGATTCTAAAATTATAAAACTAGAAAAGGAAATTATTGTAATAAAAAGAAAACAACAATTCTGTGATATATAAATAAAAAAAAGAAAAAAAAAAATTAAAAAAAGGAAAAAATATTGACTAATAATGAAATAAAAAATATTAATAAACAACTATACTGTGATATACGAATAAAGAAAAAGAGAATAAAGAGAAAAAAATGAAACTAAAAATAGTTGTAGCTTAAAAAAAGTAAAAACAAAAAACAACCGATAACAATAGAGTGTAGTACGATTCAAATGCAAAATAAATTAAAGGACACAAACAAGAAACAGTAAGGAAAACGATAATTTGATCGGTTTTTTTTTCATTTCGTTTTGTTGTAAATTCGTATAAATATATATTAAATGCACGAAAGACAATTATATTCATAAATTATAAATTTAAAGAAAAAGCAAGTTGTTGCCTAAAAGAAACTAAAAGCACGTAATTAACTAAAATAGGAAGTGACAAAAAAAAACATTTTTACTGCGCAAACGTACACGAAATAATTAGAAAGAAAAACAAGAGACCTACAACAAAATAAAAATTAAATAAGAGAAAACATTCAACACAAAGTTCTTAAACAACAAAACAGTAAAGTGGTAAAATAACGAAAAACAGAAAAACTAAAATAAAATAAAAAATTTCTTTCACTTTCCCATCAATCATAACATGAATAATGTCGAATAATTTCCTCGGTTTGGATAATAATTCAGCGATTTCCAAGAATTCCGCTGAGTGCCTGTTGAATTTGTTTCAATTCAATATATTGAATAACGGTGGCAGTTCGGGAAACGCGTCGTCGAATCATTTAAACAACATCATTGGAGGCGGCAACACCTCGTCGATCAGTAACGGGTTTGTGAACAACGGAGTGTCGAACACGAAGCCAATATATTTTGGCGGAACGGGCAAACCGGGCGGAAACACGGGACGAGCAATCACCAACACTGGTAATTTGGCGAATTCGTCGTTTGGACAGCAGGACGTCTTTTCGAAAGCGGCTAGTGAATTGATTGGCAACGACTACAAGAGTGGTGTACATCGGTTGAGCAACAGTAGCGGTGATAGTAGTATGGGCAGTCAAGCTAAACCATTTAACGATGGTAAGATATTTTCATTGTTTCTGTAGTCAGTTTATCCTTTCCTATTTCCTAATGTTCACTTTACTTGATTCATTAGAAAAATGCATTTTGACAATGCAACTCCAGTTACAGTCAGATACAGTAAAATTTCAGCAGTAATTTGCTTCAGCTGTTTTTCAGCTCATCCACACATTCAACCAAACCGTTTATACTTGTTTTATACGGTCGAAGCTGCTACACGCACGTAAAACTGTGTAAAAAGTTTTGATTTTTTGTGTGGATCAGCTGAAGCAAATTCATGCTCAAATTTCACTGCCTCTAACTGTAACAAGTTTTTGTCACTTATTTTGGTCGTCATTAGCTTTAGAACGAACGTGTTTGAAAAATAGAAAAAATTGTAAGGTGTGCCAACCCCGCTAATGTTTTCCATTTAATTTTCCAGCCTCATCATTTGGTGGTGATTTTAGCGATTTCTTGAATCGTGACCCATTTTTTGCGTCCATGCAAACACCGTCACCGCGTTTGAACAACATTTCAAACAATGCATTCCCTCCAATCGGTACATTCACTTTGGAGTCAACGAACACTCAGCCAAATCCAATGTTTGCACCACCAGCAGACTACTTCAATGCTTCTAACCATAGTAATAACAGTTCTCATATGAATGGTTCCGTCGGAAATGCTAGCAATCCGTCGAATGCATCGTCGGTGTTTAACTCTACTAACAACAACGGAGGCGATCCGAATCAAGCGACCAGAGAGACTGGCATCATCGAAAAACTTCTGGTTTGTTTCATTGATTTCAAATTGTCGATATGAGGCGTCGTATTTACTTTTAATTTATTCTCTTCCCCCGCACAATTTCGACACTTAAGCAGCACTCTTACGGATTCATACAATGCTGCGAAAGACAGGCCCGTCTATTCTTTCATTTCTCGCAATTCAGTGGAAACATTGAGCATCTGAAAATTGGCGATCCGGTTGAATTTGAAATGACTTACGATCGTCGTACAGGAAAACCTATTGCCGTAAGTGAAGAGTTTATCATTGTGCTCTGAGTCGTCCTTTAAAAATGCCGTTCGATTTTCAGAGCCAGGTAACCAAAATCGCTCCCGAAGTAGTCCTGTCGGAAGAACGAGTGACTGGAACGGTCACCACTGAACTGAAGTCTGATAATTCGACAACGTCTACGGGTGGCGAGACAACGACTGGACGCATCAGCTATGAAAATCGCGGAGAATGTTTCTTTTTGCCATATAACAAGGACGACGTTGAAGGCAATGTTACATTGCGAGCTGGCGATAAAGTAAGCTTTCAAATAGCTACGAATCAGCGTGGCAATTTGGGTGCCTGCCATATTCGGTTGGAGAATCCCGTACATCCAGTGAAATATCGAGGTGTCGTTTGTTCAATGAAGGAATCGTTCGGATTCATCGAACGTGCCGATGTGGTCAAAGGTTGGTTTTTTAAACAGTCGGAGTGGTCAAAGCGGGAATTGTAAACTTTATTTCTCCTTCCAGAAATTTTCTTTCATTTCTCTGAAGCTGAAGGTGATATTGAACTTCGCCCTGGTGATGATGTCGAATTTACAATTCAAACCAGAAATGTGAGTTACTTAAATCGTAAGATTGGCGTTCCCGGAGTGATGACTATTTCTCTCTTCAAATTGTAGCTATCACCAGAACAAGGTAAAGAAGTCGCGTGCAATATCACACGTCTGCCACCAGGTTCGGTTGTTTTTGAAGACATTGGTACGACTCTTCATACGGGTCAAGTTTTGAAGCCGCTAGATCGAGCCAATCCTCAACGCCACAATAATGATCCCCTTCCCGGAAGAATCCGTTACCGTGCACAAGATCATTCTGAAGTTGAAGTCCAATTTGGCGATAAGGATCAGGTAACACGAAGGCAAAACGAAAGCCACTTCATCAGTCTTACACTACGAATTTCGATTGCAGAAAGGTGATTTTACACTACGCCATGGCGATTGGGTACAGTTCCTGCTCGCTACCGATCGTCGTGACCAGTTGCAACGCGCTACATCAATTTCACTTATGGACCAAACGTTTGAGGTTTCGGGTGAACGTCGCGAACAGGGTGTTGTATTTTCGCTAAAAGATCAGTTTGGATTTTTGCGCTGCGTCGATCGAAATGTTCGTTTATTTTTCCATTTCACCGAAGTCTTGGACACCGTAAGTCACATAGCTTTGCACCAGTCATAGTGAGATTCTTCAATGCCTTTTCTTATCGCTTTCAGACCCGTGAAATATGCGTTGGCGATGAAGTCGAATTCACAACCATCTCCGATCCAAGTGCAAGTTCGTCGAATATTCGTTTCAGTGCCATTCGAATAAAACATTTACCTCCCGGAAAGGTTCAATTTGAGACGCTAATGGAGAAGAGCGTTGAAGGTTTGTTTACCATTTTCTCTCATCAGATCACGATCTCTCATTTATTGCGATGCTATGGATCTCTAGAATTGTCACTTTTTGACTTTGACCTTTGAAAAACGGCCGTGATTATCATCAAATCTCGATTATCGCATCTGAACTTCCGCATCATATTCACAATAACATTTTTAGAATCAACAAAAGTTTAGGCAAAAATGGTGAAACGGCAAGCATATCGGAACAGAATCATTTGTCTAAAATATCTCTTAGTGTTTGATACACAATCTTTTACTTCATTTGTTTTAACATTACATCTTGTTATATGGGATATTGTGAAGTTATTTGCGTTATAAATTTCGTTCTTCAAACTGTACTGTGTAGACTATGGGCTATGATTCGCGGTAACAAATCAAATTCATCTTTGTCCACCTAAACTTGTAAACTGCGAAGTAACTGTGTGTGGTCGACGGAGTTGTCACACCAACATTTTGTTATAATTCAGCCGTACAACAACCATTTTGCATACACTTTGGTTTTCCTTGAAAGCTATTAACACGCCCAATATGACGTTTTTTATGGGTATTCAACGAATACTATTCGTATATTTCGACAAAGCAAAAATTTAGACATTTTCATGTGGCATTTCAATGTCAATCGAAAGAATTTTTACGGTGAAAAAGTTTCGTAGTTGTCGTCGACTCCTACCACATCGTGTCGTCGATACACAAAAGTTTTACTCCCAAAATACGGGCCATAAAAATTGGCTTGAGAATGAATCCTCTTGATGTTGTTGTTTTCTCTTATTTGTATTGAGGTCCAGCTGGACCATGTTCGACCAGTTCACGTTCTAGTGTGTACTAAATTGTTCTTTAAAAGTCTAATTTCGCTGATCGATAATACGCTCTTATCACTCGATATTTTTCAATTTTCACTTCTTTCAGCAAGTCTGTTAGCGAATTGCTTACATTAAACGTCTTCACCCCGCAAAGTACTTGAGAACAATGAAAGTGTAAAACAGGTATGATCTATTGTCCGCGGCTCCTTTACAGAATCCGGATAAAAAAAATGCGGACAAAAAAAACCGGACAGAAAAATCCGGACGAAAAAAATCCGGATGATAAAAATCCGGATTTTGTAAGACCACCATTGTCCGCCCGGATGACATAAAAATTTGATTTTCGTACTTAAACGCACTCATTTTCATATTATTTTGACATAAAATATGAGTGCGTTTAAGACGAATTAGCCGATCGACCATACCTGTTCTAGACTTTCATTGCTTGAGAGGTTCTCAATCTGATCAAAATTCTGATCTCGTCCCCGTTCAATTTTAGCCCATGGTCTCGTTCTTATTTTACCTTGCACTTTGAAATGGTCCTTGCTGATAGTTGACAATTTTCCATCCACGTACTTAACATCTTCTTTTTGATTTCACACCAAGCATCAGAGAGGGTAATTGTCGTGTGCTCCGTGAATTCTATTCGTGTAGACGTCAGCCAGTTCATTTCCCTTAATTCCCACATGACTAGGAATCCATTGTATCTTAAAGTTTTCGTCTCTCATATTGCCAATATTTTCTCTGATCTGGTGTACCAGGTAATTGTCGTCGAGTCCTTGAATTAGGCTTCCGCATCCATTCATCGAGTCTGTTAGTATCACCACTTTAGCTGCTAGTACACATTCATAAGGTTGGACTGCTTTCCATATCGCCACTAACTCTGCGCTGGTGATCTGGAATAGCTATAACAACCTCCTACATATTCCGAATCCTCATAAATTTTGTCGCATAAATCAATTTTAACTTTTTCGAAACGTCGAGATTATGGCGATAGAATCATTGAATCTGTTACTTCTTATGTTCTGTGTTTATAAAATCTTTTACTTCATTCGTTTCGAGCATTCATTTAACTGGTATAAAAACACATTAACCGGATGCTAGCAATGATTTGAGTCGTTCCAGTCGATTAACAGTTAATCAACACAACTTTTCTTCCAAACAGGTGTTGTGACTAGAGAGGCACCGAAAAGTCCAATCAAATCGCAGGAACGAATGGAGGGAGGTGTGATTACGTATGCTCAGGCCAATAACAAAAAGACTATAATGTATTTTCTAAAAGACTGCGAAAAACCACCGAGAGTCGGAGACCATGTACGCTTCGATATTTGTCAGGTGAGTCGTGCACTCAATTCTATATTCAACCCAGCAAATTTGTTAATCCAACGATTATTTATGCAGGTTAAACGAAACAAAGAGCTAATAGCCGTCAACATCACCGATATCAATGCAACTCAGTCGACCAACGCCATGAACGGTTCAAGTCAGTCCAATGATAATCAATCGATAACGGACGAAGTTCCGCAGCATCGTTCGAACACGAATAATGTAACACGTGCTTCACAAAACAACAAAAAGTCGGAAGATTCCAATGGGACTACGTACCAAGGCTTCATAGCAGTGCTCAAAGAAACGTTCGGCTTCATTGAAACGGTCAAACATGACGAAGAGGTGTTCTTTCACTTCAGCAATTGCATCGGTAATCCGAATTCGTTTGAGCTGGGACAGGAAGTGGAATATACGTTGGCCAAACGAAATGCTAGCAGTGGAGGAGCGTGTTTGCCCGGGGAGAATGTGAAAATTTTGGAGAAAGGAACTATTCCGCAACCGGCTGTTATTGATAAAATTTACAATGGCATTGTCACGAGGCCATTGCGCTGCACAAATCCGAATCAGCAGCAGTATTCGGGATTGATTGACTGTTTGAACGATGCGGGCGAGACGGTGTCCACTCACGAACTGGGCATCACTAGTTTGACCAATAAGCGCGATTTATTGCAAAAAGATGACTACGTTGTTTTCAAAATTGACGATAGTGGCCGTGCCGCTGATGTAACAGCCGTAAGACAGAAGAAACGCGCCAACGTTGATTCGATTAAAGGACAATTTGGATTTTTGGACTACGAGGTCGAAGAGGGGAAGAAGTTATTCTTCCACATGACCGAAGTACATGGAAATGCAAATAATTTGTATGCTGGCGATTCGGTGGAATTTTCCGTTGTTACGAATCAGGTGAGCAAGGTTGGATCCCAATCGAATCGATTAATTTCTTGATTGAAATCTTAATTTTGCGGATCTTAAAATATTTGTTTGTATTCGCCCATGCAGCGCACTGGCAAGTCATCGGCCTGCAATGTCGTCAAAGTCGACAATTCATCCACTCGGCCATCCGGACTATTCATACGCAATAAATTGAACTCTATCGATGAAACTGTGCCTCGAATGATTGCAATTCGTCAGCCTAAAGGACCGGAAGGGAAAGGATTCTCGAACGCATGCAGAGCGATTCGTTTACCCGGTAAGAATACTGTTTGCGCGATTAAATGCACTTTTCGGTTTTACTAAAATTTTCTTGCATTGCAGGCGTCTCGGTGGAATAAACACAAATTATCAACAAACAAAAAAAACAGAAAATTTCTTATACTCTTTAATGTCCAAAGATTCACAGAATAACAATAAAATATTGATGCGAAATGATTTGGCTACACTGTTTTTCATTGCCTGAATAGAGAAAACGTCTGTATTTACACAATACATATTTTGTCCCTGACGATCTACTAGGTCGACAATGGAATTTCATATGACGAACGAAACTTCAACGGAAAATAGCTGGAAATCAATCAAACAAGTCTTTGATTCTTCTGAAGTCACTTCAGTAGTAGATCAGAAAAAGTTCGATGAAGCCACGCTCCAAGAAAAGTCTTTTATTAAAAATGGAATTTCATTCATCACGGGACAGGTTTCACCATACCGTTTATTCTTTAACGGCCACACTTGAATGCGCGGAATGATTGCTTTGAATTTTTGTTAAAGTGATTTCGTTTCTTTTTGTGCAACGTCTCAGTCTGGCAAAGAAAACGTTTATCGTGATGAAAAAGGAGTACTAGTCCTAAACTTGTCCTAACGGGGTGAAGTCGATTAATTTTTGAAAGCTATACCCAGTCTAATATGTCAATTTCCTTCACCTCATAATAATCTTTCACTTTTCATTCTCTAAAATTTGCTATTAGTCGGGGTTCTTATGTCAATCCACACGCTAAGCGTTTCCCGAGTTTTTCAGTTATAGCATTCGATTGGGCTTGAAAAATCATGAAACATATGTCTTTTTCAAAAATAGTCATTTTTCATACATTTTTTGCGCGCGGACTGGTTTTTTTTAACATAAGAACCCAGACTATATTTACTAGAACCATTTCCAAGTAAATCGTTGTCTCGTTTCCCCTTTCAAGAAGCTTGGCTAAGAATCGGGACAATAATTTTTATGCATGAAGATTGCAAGACACTTGAAAGCAATTCGGAACAATAATTTTTAACACACAGCCCTTTCAAGATGTGTCCTCCTGCATTAGTTGAATAGTTTCTTTGATGTGTTGTATAAGTGTATATCACTTATCACATGATTGAGGACGTGAAACGATTTTCACTTACCTTGTTAGCATGCCTGAGTGACATCCACCATTTCGTACGCCTGACGTACCACACCAGAAAAATCGTCTGAATTTCCTGAAGTTCTATAGTTCTAGGATAGGGAATCCAGTGGACCATGAAGACGTCTTTTACCTTTGGTGACTTTAAACTTGTAAAATGTCCAAATGTTAGTCGAAAAAATTGCCAAAAAAGTAAGGAATGTCTAGTGGCTGCTGGAACGAAGAAGTAGCAGGAACGATAGGATTCGACATTATTTTGGAAGATAACTCCATAAACAGTCCCAAAAATATTTTCATCGAGGAAATGAACCAAATACACGAAAAAGCTGTCGTAAAAGTAAATTGTAATTTTCATAGGGAAAATCGCCAATAACATCCCGAACATTCCATAATCCTTAAATTTAAATCAAGGAGAGAGGAAGTAGTGACGAAATGTCGATACAAGAAACACTAAAACTAGTATAACTAGAAATGAGCCATACTTTACAGAACAGAAGAAATTTGTTAAGTAGATATTGTATTTTCGGAGATATTCGACTTTGAAGGTCGAAAGAAAAGCAAATTTCAATTTTTAAGACCTTAAGGCGCACTGAGCCTTTTTTTACATAAGAACCTGGACTATATTGACTACATTAGGGGGGTCCAGAATCGTATGGGAAAATAAAGGTTTCGAGAAAGTTGGCGGACCCCGAGGAAAACGAACCTTCATGACCCACTGATAAAAAATGTATATGGGGCCGATGTGATCCGAGACGATTTATGGGTCGCTCAAGGACGAAATATGTGAAAAACCACGAAAATGAGGGTTAATGAAAAATTGAACGTAACTAACAGATGCTGAGGTCACTTCTTAAGGTGAGTTGGATTATTTCACTTCAGAATAATCCAAAGAGACCGATTTAATGATTTGTAAGTGCATTCGCATCTCCCAAGTCAGTCAAAGTTTCCCAATCTGTTGACCCAGTCTTTGGGTTCTTCCAAAACATTTATGGGATGTACATCGGATATATTCATATCTAACGAGAGCTTATGGCATAAGCTTTCATCGCAAAAAGAAATTTTTTCGAAAACAATTTTTTGAAGCTATATAGAAATCGATTTTGGTGCAAAAATGTCAGGGTCGTGAACTCAGACAATTTTCAAATGACTGTTACGTCAAGACACCAACTTGAAACTTATTGTGTGTGGGCTCGTTAGAAAGCCACTGTCATTACCTTTACAACGACACCTAACACTTAATTTAAAGAGTGACTTCGCCTGACTTTGTATGACTTGGAAATTATCTGTCGATTTTTGTATATATCAATATTGTTAGGTGTGCCCAGACGATATAAAAATTCCAAAAAATGAAAACAACGCATTTTTGTTGTTATTGCATCTAATCTAAGTTGTCTGGACCAAAAAAGTTTGATATTGTCGCTAAAAATTTTTTTCCATAGAAAGTAATGGAAAAAATGTATGGAAAATCACAGCGTTTTTTCACATTTTTCGTCCTTGAGCTACCCATAAACCAACTCGGATCGCATCGGCCCCATATACAATTTTTATCAGGAGGCCATAAAGGTTTGTTTTCCTCGGGGTCCGACAACTTCCTCGATACTTTAATTTTTTGGACCCCCTAGACTACATGCTTGGCTCAAATGCGTATAAGAAAAAGAGGTAGTTGCAGACGACAGAACTGGGTAAAGCTGAAAAAGCCAGCCAAGGTATATATGGGCGGAGGTGAGGTAATGCCATTCATTTGTGTTTCACAAAATGTTGTGCCTATCACAAAACAGATAGCCCAGGTTTCTATGTATTTCTTTGATTTTAATAAAGTAAAGAGATGGCGTTTGCATAGAACTTTCGTTTTACCGCACTTCTGATTCTATTGCATTATCTCAGCCCAGATACCTTGGAAAAAAAACGTCGGTAAAATTCTCTAACCATTTTCATTCATTCAAGCAACTCATGTTAACATAGAGACATACCTGAGACATAACGTCATCAACGTTTATATGAAACCCGATCTTTATGAATGGAATAGTGTTCGTTCGGCAAGTGAAAATTCGTGTTTACAGTTATTCGGAACAAACCTGTATTTACCATAATTATGCTTTAATATTCTGTCGACTACATCAATGGCTATAGATAGACCATAAATACATACATCTGCAAAACGGTATGTGCATTTTTAACGTACCTGAGGTATGAGGTATGCATTTATGATACTGCCCTTAAAAACATCTGCATGTTTTCACATTTCTTTGAATGTGTGTGTGGCAATGTCGAGGAACACGTGCAACATTTAACCTTCTTCATCATTTTGTTCAGTTTACTGTCTTAACTCGTTATCATAAGAAGTTATTGAGAGAGCGACCAACCAAGTATCGAATCACATAAATCGTAGGAACGTAATCATTAAAAATGATCAATTAAAGTGAATGGTGTGTGTTTGGTGAGAGAAGTCTTATTAATTTTGTCAAAGGAAACATTCTTGAGGACAACAAAATGCAACTGAATTTTTCTTGGATTATAAAACTATGGAATCAAACAAAGGTTTGTTGTTAAAGAAAATATTTGTTGACCTTGTAATCCTTGACTGGCGTGCAGTGCCGGATTTTACCTTTTGTGCCTTTTTTCTGGTAACAGTTTTTTCATATGGAAAAGGCGGCACTGTCGATGTTCCGGAAACAATAAAATCTACAAACAAATGGTTTTTTGATTTTTTTTTGACTCGAAGACACGCACTTCAAGCATGACTGGTACCGTAAATAGAGTATTGAAACAGAACAGTGTAACAGTGTTTCATATAAAACAAAAAGTACTCTGTTTGACAGCTGTCATTGGAAACCCGTTTGCTTGACAGTCGGTGCTTAATGCTGAAAACAAACGAGGCATTGAAAACGTGTTTACATGCTTGCTAAGCGGGGCGAAAAAGAAATGTAAACCCACGGGGCGAAAGCTATCGCTTTCGCCCCTTGAATTTGACATTTCTTACTTTCGCCCTGCTTAGCAAGCATGTAATAGTACATTGAATGACAAGGGGCGAAAGTAAAAAAATTCAACCGTGTGCGAGAGTTGGAGCCCGCGCCGAAGGCAATAACACACACAAAAATTAAGATATAACTAACAAATCATTCAGTAACAAAAAGTATCAACTTTGTATGCTAATTTCAATAAGAACACTGGCGCACAGTGTTTTACAATTTTGATCAAAGTATTCTGCATAATATGAGCGGATTTTGTTGACAACTCGACTCATTTCTCTCATTTTCTGTGACGTCAGTCACTTTCGCTGTTCGTTCAGTTGCGTTCGCTCTTCGTTAAGTACTTTCTCCCCGTGGGATGCATTTTTTTACTTTCGCCCCTCATATGCGGGGCGAAAGTATCATTTTTCAATGTTGGTATCAAAAAAACACGTTTTCATGCTTCGGGGCCGAAAATGAGGGCAATTTTTCGAATTTTCTCGGGTTTCCGGCCCTCTGCATGAAAACTCACATGTGCACCTGTTTGGGACGGTTGATTTAAGGCACTTTCGCTTGTAAGCCTCACTTCGTTCGGCCTACAATCCGCGAAATTGCCTAAAATCAATCGTCCAAAACAGGTACACAAATGACTATTTCAATGCCTCGTTTGTTTTGAGCATAAAGACTTCAAGTTGAAGCGTAAAAGAAAAGATGAAATGGTTATTTGTGTACCTGTTTTGGACGATTGATTTTAGGCAATTTCGCGGATTGTAGGCCGAACGAAGTGAGGCTTACAAGCGAAAGTGCCTTAAATCAACCGTCCCAAACAGGTGCACATGTAAGTTTTCATGCAGAGGGCCGGAAACCCGAGAAAATTCGAAAAATTGCCCTCATTTTCGGCCCCGGGCATCAACTCTCGCACACGGTTGAATTTTTTTACTTTCGCCCCTTGTCATTCAATGTACTAATGGTACCTCTAGTTCTGCATGTATATACATTTGGCATAGATTTGTGTACTTATACTGTGACCTTATATTCTTGATTGACTTTAAGCTTTTAATTTTTTCTTTCCATTAAACACTTGCAGACAGACAAGACGCCAGCTTCAAATTCCATTGCTTTGCTGGACTTGAATGAGCATTGTTTGCGACATATTGGACGTTTTCTGTCAATGGAAGATGCCTATTCGTTTGGACATACCTGCACACAACTGTTTGAAATTATGTCGAAATTACGCGTACCCGTGACGATAAGGGATTCGAATGATTTCAGATATCTGACTTTTTTTAAAGCAGCAGCTAGCGATTTGACGGTGGACACGACAGCAGAGGGTCGAAAATCCACTGATCTTAATCAAAGAAAATTGTTATCAATCATGGAAACGTGTCCGAAAATCACCAATTTAAAATTATTGTCCTTAAATTCAATTATTCTGAGTAGCAAATGGTTCAACAACATTGCTCATAAATTATTACATCTGTCCTTGATAGAAGTACCTAAAATCTGTTGGCCGAAGTTTATTGAATCAATGAGAGAATGTGAAAATCTTACCAATCTCTACATTGCAGATTATGAAGAAACTTTCAGGTTTTATTCGGATGAGCTGGAAGAGCTATTTTCCATTGAATTCCCCAAATTAAAAGTTTTCTGTTTCGATGCTCTTTTCGACAGTACATTTGTACCAATAAACACATTACTCCGTCACAATAATCGATTGAAATCAATTGAAATAGCTGCACCTTTATTTGAAGTGTATCTGGATGCTTTACTATTGTGTCCAAACTTGGAAAAAGTCACACTTCATCACGAAAAATCAGTGGTGGAAGTAAATTTGATGGCAAAGTTATTGGCTCTAAATAAATTACCCGCGTTAAAGTATACATCATTGAAGTTTCCTATGCATGTTAACACAAGCCTAACACCAATGGTACAACGGATCCAATCTATAAAAGAACTGATTATAACGTGTACGCTATGTGAAAATTTCATTCAAGATATTTTTCGCTGTCCCCAAATCACATCGTTGCAATTAATTATTTTGTTACCTCTCAACACTACGTCCCTCATTTCCTTCATAAAAGATGTATTTTTATCTCGGAACGGGTTTCCGAAAGTTGTACAACGATTACGATATCATGAGCAGAGTTTAAAAAAATTAACGAAATTAGACCTATCCCACGTCATAACTATCATCGTCACAAACAATGATTTAACTGAGTTCATCAAATTCATAATAAATTGTCCAAAAATTGAATTGATCGAATTTGATCGCTGCTTTCCTATTGATCGCTTTTACAAACAACTATTGAAATACGAAAAGAATTTCGGCCACCATGCCAGAGAAAAGACATTGCATTTGACGATTGATTCCATGCAATGGATTCCTGGCTATTCCGATGGTAGACGAACTCATAACATTATCGTAGAAGACCGTCATGGTCATGAAGTCAACAAATCAATTTCTAGCATTATCTGGTGTGTTTACGAGAACATATTTCGTGAAACACCATTATTATCTCTATGCATGGCCTTTTTTGCAATTAATAATTTGATAATCAATTTAGTATAGTACTTTTAAACGTTGTATACAATTTTCGAATAAATGCTTATCAATACTTTTTTTCGTTTCGTATCATGACCTAAGTGAACACACTCCAAAAAGCAGGCAAAAGAACAAAGTTCCATGCGAAAAATTGCACGCTGAAGAAAAATTGCATCGGAGTTGCACGCTGAAAAAGAGTTACATTGGAGCTGAAAAAAAGAATTTGAAAAGAATTGCAAATCGAGTGGTTTGCTCCTCGGGGTAAGCCATAGCATCTGAACCATCTGTTCTATTGCTTGGTTCAGTGCTATGGGTAAGTCCATATCTCAGGCGATTTTGTGTTTGAAAACAAGTGATATGTTGTGTCTGCTAAGAGAGGGAAGAAGGCTTCTGCACTTCATTTAAGACCTAGGTAATGCAGACGATTTATTATTCCTCCTAAGAACTTGGCTGAATTAGGCTGCCAGAATAAAGTCAATAAATGGCAGGAAAAAAAATTTCGTGCGTCAAATAACACATGAAATTTAATAATTTTTTTCGCGCGTTTTTCCTAAGTTTTCCTTATTAGTCGGTATGCCAAGTTTCAAGTCTCTAAGACTTTCCGTCTGGGCTCCTATAGAGAGGACAAACAAACTAACAACAAGAACGTGCTGCCTCCCCTTCCGGTAGGAAAATACCATCGCACTAGTAAACATAAAACTTTAGAAGCATGGAAGCATGAACGTTTACTTGCTGAAGACGTCGAAGAATTATTTGAGACAAGATAAGTACGGTATGATATTAGCCATAGCAATATTGCTAGCATTAACACTTTGGCTCTTCGTTTTCGTGACGTTTCCATTGTTTAGATGACTTTGTTTTAATTCCAACTGTCATGTAAACGGCTGAAAAACGGCTGTAAAGTAAAACGGACGACTCACACTGTGAAAAATGTAGACGGTTGGGGCATTAATAACAAATCTGATTGAAAATATTTTTCATTGCTCTATTTTCTCTTATTTCATCTAAAATTGATCAAAGTATGCAGTAAAACTGTTTTTTGTAATCATCCACTAAAAGATGGACGGAGGGGGTGGTCAAAGTCAATAGAAATTATTAAATTTTACCTTTTTGCTGCCAGCTAGTGTCAACATTTTTTCATTTAATTTCTTGTTTAGTTTTACATTTAGAATTGGTCAGGTATGATTAAGGAAGCAGTTATTAGATGTTAACCCTTTAAGATGGGTGAAAGGGGTGGTCAAAGTCAGTAAATTTAATTGAATTTTACCTCTTTGCTGCCAGTTAGTGTCAACATTTTTTTAAATTCAATTTCTTGTTTAGTTTTACATTTAGAATTTATCGGTAGTTAACCACGACTTTCAGGCATCAACTTTTGAAATTTGAGATAGCTTATATTTCGATTTGTTAAAAATTTTGCAAATTTCCTCTCAATCAGCAAAAGTTTTTAATCAAGTGGAATTCCGAATTATCGAGAATTCTCAATTCCCAATTCCCTTAAATTCTTAATCACCGTCAAGTTTAAATCGCCTAAAATTCTTAATAACCGGGAACTCTTAACCACAGAAGATTCATAATCACCTCGATTTACAATGCACTGAGAATTCTTCACCGAGTAGACGCTGTGCACCGAGTGACGCATGGTGCACCGAGTGACGCGTTCTGCACCGAGTGACGCGTTCTGCACCGAGTGACGCGTGGTGCACCGAGGTGACGAGTGGTACACTGAGGTAGACCGATTATTATTATGTATATGGAGACAGAAGATTTAGAATAGGTCAGGTATGACTGCGGAAGGAATTATTACATGTTCACTCTCTAAGATGGGTCGGATGGAGTGGTCAAAGTCAGTAGATTTAATTAAATTTTACCTCTTTTTTGCCAGTTAGTCTTAACATTTTTTATTAAAATATTTTCATGGTCAGACTAATAATGTTTTTAATTACTACAAAATTCATTTATAAAAAAATTGCATTTCAACATCTTTCGGTACAATTCATAAAATATTTAAAATAAAAGGTTTTCGTTGAAAATTAGTAATTTAAAAGAAAAATCGATTTTGAAAAAAGATTTAAAATAATTTTGAAGTTTAAAAGAGTTTAAAAGAGTTTAAAAAAATGAAAAAAAAAATGAAAAAAATTTAAAAAAATGGAACGTAAAATATAAATCACAACTCAAGCAAGTCTAAAACATCGGACCCAAACTCTTGGTTGGGTTTCAGAAATGGTGTTCGAAGGCTGGAAATCAATGGATCAGATGAAACCAACAACCCGTGAATTAGATCCTCGTTGGTGAGGACTCTACTCATTTTTCGAGTGTGATGCTCTCGTATGTTTTTGAAATCTTTATTCCGAGATTCTGAAGCTTCCTCCGAGTAAACTCCGATTGGTAATACAAGAGAGTTGATTATATCGGCTCCATGAATAAGTACTTTGTGGACGGAAGGTGGCATTTTGTACCAATCGAAAAGCTTCACGAAAAGCTTCGCAGTGGCATTCGTATATTCACTGAATTTCTTAATATTGATGTGTTTCCCACTGCTCAGACAAGTCAAAATCCTTAAATTTAAATCAAGGAGAGAGGAAGTAGTGACGAAATGTCGATACAAGAAACACTAAAACTAGTATAACTAGAAATGAGCCATACTTTACAGAACAGAAGAAATTTGTTAAGTAGATATTGTATTTTCGGAGATATTCGACTTTGAAGGTCGAAAGAAAAGCAAATTTCAATTTTTAAGACCTTAAGGCGCACTGAGCCTTTTTTTACATAAGAACCTGGACTATATTGACTACATGCTTGGCTCAAATGCGTATAAGAAAAAGAGGTAGTTGCAGACGACAGAACTGGGTAAAGCTGAAAAAGCCAGCCAAGGTATATATGGGCGGAGGTGAGGTAATGCCATTCATTTGTGTTTCACAAAATGTTGTGCCTATCACAAAACAGATAGCCCAGGTTTCTATGTATTTCTTTGATTTTAATAAAGTAAAGAGATGGCGTTTGCATAGAACTTTCGTTTTACCGCACTTCTGATTCTATTGCATTATCTCAGCCCAGATACCTTGGAAAAAAAACGTCGGTAAAATTCTCTAACCATTTTCATTCATTCAAGCAACTCATGTTAACATAGAGACATACCTGAGACATAACGTCATCAACGTTTATATGAAACCCGATCTTTATGAATGGAATAGTGTTCGTTCGGCAAGTGAAAATTCGTGTTTACAGTTATTCGGAACAAACCTGTATTTACCATAATTATGCTTTAATATTCTGTCGACTACATCAATGGCTATAGATAGACCATAAATACATACATCTGCAAAACGGTATGTGCATTTTTAACGTACCTGAGGTATGAGGTATGCATTTATGATACTGCCCTTAAAAACATCTGCATGTTTTCACATTTCTTTGAATGTGTGTGTGGCAATGTCGAGGAACACGTGCAACATTTAACCTTCTTCATCATTTTGTTCAGTTTACTGTCTTAACTCGTTATCATAAGAAGTTATTGAGAGAGCGACCAACCAAGTATCGAATCACATAAATCGTAGGAACGTAATCATTAAAAATGATCAATTAAAGTGAATGGTGTGTGTTTGGTGAGAGAAGTCTTATTAATTTTGTCAAAGGAAACATTCGTGAGGACAACAAAATGCAACTGAATTTTTCTTGGATTATAAAACTATGGAATCAAACAAAGGTTTGTTGTTAAAGAAAATATTTGTTGACCTTGTAATCCTTGACTGGCGTGCAGTGCCGGATTTTACCTTTTGTGCCTTTTTTCTGGTAACAGTTTTTTCATATGGAAAAGGCGGCACTGTCGATGTTCCGGAAACAATAAAATCTACAAACAAATGGTTTTTTGATTTTTTTTTGACTCGAAGACACGCACTTCAAGCATGACTGGTACCGTAAATAGAGTATTGAAACAGAACAGTGTAACAGTGTTTCATATAAAACAAAAAGTACTCTGTTTGACAGCTGTCATTGGAAACCCGTTTGCTTGACAGTCGGTGCTTAATGCTGAAAACAACGAGGCATTGAAAACGTGTTTACATGCTTGCTAAGCGGGGCGAAAAAGAAATGTAAACCCACGGGGCGAAAGCTATCGCTTTCGCCCCTTGAATTTGACATTTCTTACTTTCGCCCTGCTTAGCAAGCATGTAATAGTACATTACTTTTGCCCCGAGTCGTTCATACTATTTTTTTTGATACCAACATTGAAAATTGATACGTATCGCAAACATCGCAACAAAATGTTGAAAAAAAAGGCATTTAGCCAGAAAATGCGGGGGTCCAGGGGGCGGCAGCCCCCTGGTATATGAAAAATTTAATAATTTAGCCATCACAACAATAACACACACAAAAATTAAGATATAACTAACAAATCATTCAGTAACAAAAAGTATCAACTTTGTATGCTAATTTCAATAAGAACACTGGCGCACAGTGTTTTACAATTTTGATCAAAGTATTCTGCATAATATGAGCGGATTTTGTTGACAACTCGACTCATTTCTCTCATTTTCTGTGACGTCAGTCACTTTCGCTGTTCGTTCAGTTGCGTTCGCTCTTCGTTAAGTACTTTCTCCCCGTGGGATGCATTTTTTTACGTCCCAAACAGGTGCACATGTAAGTTTTCATGCAGAGGGCCGGAAACCCGAGAAAATTCGAAAAATTGCCCTCATTTTCGGCCCCGAAGCATGAAAAGTTATTTTTTTGATACCAACATCGAAAGTTGATACTTTCGCCCTCGAAATCCGGGGCGAAAGTAAAAAAATGCAAGTTATGTGTTTTAGCGGGGAGAAAGAAAGAATACATAAAGTGAAAGTCAATATACATAATGCGAAAGTCGACTACATAATGTAATTTTCATGCTTCGGGGCGAAAATGAGGGCAATTTTTCGAATTTTCTCGGGTTTCCGGCCCTCTGCATGAAAACTCACATGTGCACCTGTTTGGGACGGTTGATTTAAGGCACTTTCGCTTGTAAGCCTCACTTCGTTCGGCCTACAATCCGCGAAATTGCCTAAAATCAATCGTCCAAAACAGGTACACAAATGACTAAGTCGACTCTTGTCAATAAGTGTACTGCGATCAAAATTGAAATAAAGCGTGCGCCAGTGCTCTTATTGAAATTTACATACGAAGTTGATACTTTTTGTTGCTGAATGATTTGTTAGTAATTTGTTAATTTTTGTGTGTGTTGTTGTTGTGATGGCTAAGTAATTAAATTTTTCATATACCAGGAGGCTGCCGCCCCCTGGACCCCCGCATTTTCTGACTAAATGCCTTCATATTTCAACATTTTGTTCTGCTGTTTGCGATACGTATCAACTTTCGATGTTGGTATCAAAAAAAATAGTATGAACGACTCGGGGCAAAAGTAAAAAAAATCAACCTGTGCGATTGAGGCCCTTGCCTTCGGCGCGGGCATCAACTCTCGCACACGGTTGAATTTTTTTACTTTCGCCCCTTGTCATTCAATGTACTAATGGTACCTCTAGTTCTGCATGTATATACATTTGGCATAGATTTGTGTACTTATACTGTGACCTTATATTCTTGATTGACTTTAAGCTTTTAATTTTTTCTTTCCATTAAACACTTGCAGACAGACAAGACGCCAGCTTCAAATTCCATTGCTTTGCTGGACTTGAATGAGCATTGTTTGCGACATATTGGACGTTTTCTGTCAATGGAAGATGCCTATTCGTTTGGACATACCTGCACACAACTGTTTGAAATTATGTCGAAATTACGCGTACCCGTGACGATAAGGGATTCGAATGATTTCAGATATCTGACTTTTTTTAAAGCAGCAGCTAGCGATTTGACGGTGGACACGACAGCAGAGGGTCGAAAATCCACTGATCTTAATCAAAGAAAATTGTTATCAATCATGGAAACGTGTCCGAAAATCACCAATTTAAAATTATTGTCCTTAAATTCAATTATTCTGAGTAGCAAATGGTTCAACAACATTGCTCATAAATTATTACATCTGTCCTTGATAGAAGTACCTAAAATCTGTTGGCCGAAGTTTATTGAATCAATGAGAGAATGTGAAAATCTTACCAATCTCTACATTGCAGATTATGAAGAAACTATCAGGTTTTATTCGGATGAGCTGGAAGAGCTATTTTCCATTGAATTCCCCAAATTAAAAGTTTTCTGTTTCGATGCTCTTTTCGACAGTACATTTGTACCAATAAACACATTACTCCGTCACAATAATCGATTGAAATCAATTGAAATAGCTGCACCTTTATTTGAAGTGTATCTGGATGCTTTACTATTGTGTCCAAACTTGGAAAAAGTCACACTTCATCACGAAAAATCAGTGGTGGAAGTAAATTTGATGGCAAAGTTATTGGCTCTAAATAAATTACCCGCGTTAAAGTATACATCATTGAAGTTTCCTATGCATGTTAACACAAGCCTAACACCAATGGTACAACGGATCCAATCTATAAAAGAACTGATTATAACGTGTACGCTATGTGAAAATTTCATTCAAGATATTTTTCGCTGTCCCCAAATCACATCGTTGCAATTAATTATTTTGTTACCTCTCAACACTACGTCCCTCATTTCCTTCATAAAAGATGTATTTTTATCTCGGAACGGGTTTCCGAAAGTTGTACAACGATTACGATATCATGAGCAGAGTTTAAAAAAATTAACGAAATTAGACCTATCCCATGTCATAAATATCATCGTCACAAACAATGATTTAACTGAGTTCATCAAATTCATAATAAATTGTCCAAAAATTGAATTGATCGAATTTGATCGCTGCTTTCCTATTGATCGCTTTTACAAACAACTATTGAAATACGAAAAGAATTTCGGCCACCATGCCAGAGAAAAGACATTGCATTTGACGATTGATTCCATGCAATGGATTCCTGGCTATTCCGATGGTAGACGAACTCATAACATTATCGTAGAAGACCGTCATGGTCATGAAGTCAACAAATCAATTTCTAGCATTATCTGGTGTGTTTACGAGAACATATTTCGTGAAACACCATTATTATCTCTATGCATGGCCTTTTTTGCAATTAATAATTTGATAATCAATTTAGTATAGTACTTTTAAACGTTGTATACAATTTTCGAATAAATGCTTATCAATACTTTTTTTCGTTTCGTATCATGACCTAAGTGAACACACTCCAAAAAGCAGGCAAAAGAACAAAGTTCCATGCGAAAAATTGCACGCTGAAGAAAAATTGCATCGGAGTTGCACGCTGAAAAAGAGTTACATTGGAGCTGAAAAAAAGAATTTGAAAAGAATTGCAAATCGAGTGGTTTGCTCCTCGGGGTAAGCCATAGCATCTGAACCATCTGTTCTATTGCTTGGTTCAGTGCTATGGGTAAGTCCATATCTCAGGCGATTTTGTGTTTGAAAACAAGTGATATGTTGTGTCTGCTAAGAGAGGGAAGAAGGCTTCTGCACTTCATTTAAGACCTAGGTAATGCAGACGATTTATTATTCCTCCTAAGAACTTGGCTGAATTAGGCTGCCAGAATAAAGTCAATAAATGGCAGGAAAAAAAATTTCGTGCGTCAAATAACACATGAAATTTAATAATTTTTTTCGCGCGTTTTTCCTAAGTTTTCCTTATTAGTCGGTATGCCAAGTTTCAAGTCTCTAAGACTTTCCGTCTGGGCTCCTATAGAGAGGACAAACAAACTAACAACAAGAACGTGCTGCCTCCCCTTCCGGTAGGAAAATACCATCGCACTAGTAAACATAAAACTTTAGAAGCATGGAAGCATGAACGTTTACTTGCTGAAGACGTCGAAGAATTACTTGAGACAAGATAAGTACGGTATGATATTAGCCATAGCAATATTGCTAGCATTAACACTTTGGCTCTTCGTTTTCGTGACGTTTCCATTGTTTAGATGACTTTGTTTTAATTCCAACTGTCATGTAAACGGCTGAAAAACGGCTGTAAAGTAAAACGGACGACTCACACTGTGAAAAATGTAGACGGTTGGGGCATTAATAACAAATCTGATTGAAAATATTTTTCATTGCTCTATTTTCTCTTATTTCATCTAAAATTGATCAAAGTATGCAGTAAAACTGTTTTTTGTAATCATCCACTAAAAGATGGACGGAGGGGGTGGTCAAAGTCAATAGAAATTATTAAATTTTACCTTTTTGCTGCCAGCTAGTGTCAACATTTTTTCATTTAATTTCTTGTTTAGTTTTACATTTAGAATTGGTCAGGTATGATTAAGGAAGCAGTTATTAGATGTTAACCCTTTAAGATGGGTGAAAGGGGTGGTCAAAGTCAGTAAATTTAATTGAATTTTACCTCTTTGCTGCCAGTTAGTGTCAACATTTTTTTAAATTCAATTTCTTGTTTAGTTTTACATTTAGAATTTATCGGTAGTTAACCACGACTTTCAGGCATCAACTTTTGAAATTTGAGATAGCTTATATTTCGATTTGTTAAAAATTTTGCAAATTTCCTCTCAATCAGCAAAAGTTTTTAATCAAGTGGAATTCCGAATTATCGAGAATTCTCAATTCCCAATTCCCTTAAATTCTTAATCACCGTCAAGTTTAAATCGCCTAAAATTCTTAATAACCGGGAACTCTTAACCACAGAAGATTCATAATCACCTCGATTTACAATGCACTGAGAATTCTTCACCGAGTAGACGCTGTGCACCGAGTGACGCATGGTGCACCGAGTGACGCGTTCTGCACCGAGTGACGCGTTCTGCACCGAGTGACGCGTGGTGCACCGAGGTGACGAGTGGTACACTGAGGTAGACCGATTATTATTATGTATATGGAGACAGAAGATTTAGAATAGGTCAGGTATGACTGCGGAAGGAATTATTACATGTTCACTCTCTAAGATGGGTCGGATGGAGTGGTCAAAGTCAGTAGATTTAATTAAATTTTACCTCTTTTTTGCCAGTTAGTCTTAACATTTTTTATTAAAATATTTTCATGGTCAGACTAATAATGTTTTTAATTACTACAAAATTCATTTATAAAAAAATTGCATTTCAACATCTTTCGGTACAATTCATAAAATATTTAAAATAAAAGGTTTTCGTTGAAAATTAGTAATTTAAAAGAAAAATCGATTTTGAAAAAAGATTTAAAATAATTTTGAAGTTTAAAAGAGTTTAAAAGAGTTTAAAAAAATGAAAAAAAAAAATGAAAAAAATTTAAAAAAATGGAACGTAAAATATAAATCACAACTCAAGCAAGTCTAAAACATCGGACCCAAACTCTTGGTTGGGTTTCAGAAATGGTGTTCGAAGGCTGGAAATCAATGGATCAGATGAAACCAACAACCCGTGAATTAGATCCTCGTTGGTGAGGACTCTACTCATTTTTCGAGTGTGATGCTCTCGTATGTTTTTGAAATCTTTATTCCGAGATTCTGAAGCTTCCTCCGAGTAAACTCCGATTGGTAATACAAGAGAGTTGATTATATCGGCTCCATGAATAAGTACTTTGTGGACGGAAGGTGGCATTTTGTACCAATCGAAAAGCTTCACGAAAAGCTTCGCAGTGGCATTCGTATATTCACTGAATTTCTTAATATTGATGTGTTTCCCACTGCTCAGACAAGTCAAAATGACTCGAAATCGATCGATCAGTGTTTCGTCCACACCAGTGATCTCAGCAGACAGTTTCGGATTTTTGAAAAATCGCCTTGCCGTGTTGCCATCGTTCGTAGTACCTGCACCCGTTTTAACAAAATCTAGTAGAAGTCCTGAAAACAATCGATTCACTGTTGTAATTAAGCTCAAATTGCTAAAAAGTGGCTTAATGACCTGTTTGCTCTTTGAAATCATCTTGAATCTTCGTTTTTCGATCTTTAACAGTACCTTTATCGGGTCCTCTGGCATCTGTACGCGCAATTTCCAATCGGTATGCGATATGGAGAACACATTCCATGAATCGTATCCAACAATGTAGTGTGGAGAGTCCGAATTGAAAATGATTTTCGTTGATGCCGAGCTTTTTCAATCCCTCCAATCCATTCATTTGAGTAGGTTTCGACCCACAAATATTACAGTTGCTGGAGCTTGTTTCGGTTAAATGATCCACTACCTTCCCATCAACCATCGTTAATTCGAGTTTGTGTGTGGCACTGTAATTTTTTCCATTTACTAATAGTGCACTCGGCTCGAGCAAATCGATCTGATTTTTTATGAAATTCCACAGTTCAATGTTTCTTTCTTTTGTTTCTTTCTCGAATTCGAAAGAAATTGGTCGACAGTATCGTGTTGATGAAGGTGCCGGATTGAGCCATATCACAGTCGGACCTGATTTCACTTGTAATGGGACAAGTGATGTCATCAAAACGGATTTGTCACTGGAGTCAGCACGACGGAAAAGTTGCTTGTATGTACTTTGTCCAGAAGCTCCATCATAGCCCCATTTGTAACGGACTTCTAAATCCAGACAATCCGCATTGTGTGGCTCTTGAATCGATTGCATCAATCTGTCGAGAAACAGAACTTTGTGAGCAAAACTCAAAATAATACACAAGAAACTTAACTCGAGAAATGACCACAGATAATTTGTAAACGAAACTTAAGTTTCTCACGTAAATTAGAACAGAATGCAAAACGAAAATAGAGTGACCGAAATTATTTGATTTTGTAAAAATTAAATAAATTACAATAAATTTCCACTTAAATATTGTGTTCCGAAGGTTTCACTTATAATTGAAGTCAAACGTGAATGGAAAAGCTTCAAGCTTTTAATACGAAAATCCTGGAAAACTGTTGGTTTGCATTTAGGAGATACAACAAAGTATTAATGTTCAATGCCAAATGTTAATAAAAATGTGAAAGTTAATTTACTGTCAAAACAATCAATTATAAGACTTGATTTCCACTTACCAAAGAAGTACTCCGTGTAAGAGGCAAGTTTTTTCAACTTTTGTTTTGTTTACTTGACAGCTCGCTCTCTTACGGCTCTCTAACGGAGTACGTTTTGTTGAGTGGAAACCATACTTAATAATAAAAGCCTAAATGAAGCAATTATTCTAAATACGTGTTAACTTTGAAATTCCGCTTAAATATAGAAATTGAGTGGAAATTTCGGAGAAAATTTAAGTGGAAATTTGAAAGAAAATCTAAGTGGAAATTTCTACTGATAATATAAACATTAACTACGAAACGAAAATAAGTGAAAATCAAAAGCGAATGCAGTTCGTATGGCTGCAATATGTATACTTGTTTTGTTTTCGTCTGGTATATAAACGAGTGCTAACTAACAAAAACTTTCATTTATACACGTACCTTGCAGACGTGTGGTCCAAAAGGCCTTGTAGATCAATATTTACACCAGTGTCCGTTACGGTTATAGAATCCTTCGTTGGGTAGCACAGTTTTTTCGCCTCTAGAACTTTGTAGTATGGCGGATATATATTTGCGTTTCTGGCTTTTGCTTGCTGTTGGATTATACTGTACTGATGAGTTGACAATTGTGTGTCCATCATGAGTGCCAAAGCTTCATTAGCAGTGTACGGTAGAATTTCAACACCATCATCTAACATGGCGAGAATTTTAGCTTTTCGGTTCGGGCTCGCTGATCTCAGTTTTTTGACGATTTTAGCTTCATTCGACATATCAATACTTTGCAAATAGCTTAGATACATGGCACTCAATTGATTTTCGCCCATTTCACCGCTCATTTTTACGCATCTTCGTCTTTTTGTTCGTCTTGAACATTGATCGAACGGTTTCAGATTAGAAACGTTCGATTTTTTCACGCTTTTGACTACGCGTCGACGTTTACGGGATCTGTATTCGGCTGCAACGATTCTACGTTTCTTGATATGAGCATTCAGAATTTGGTTAGCTTCCGGAGCTGTAACCGGTTCTTCTTCACAAACATTGCCAGTACTGTCGACATTCGTTTCATTGTCAGCACAGGTACTATCGACGACATCGACAGCCGTTGCCGATTGACTTTGATCCACATTTGACACAGCACAATCAAAAATCAATTCCCGTTCGAGCCAGTTTTTGTTCTTCGACACAAAAAGGTCGTGCTTGAAATGACATTGTTTTTTGTATTTCAAGTCATGCGAAGTTACAAAACGATCAACCTTTTGTTTCGCGATGAGATTAAACCTTAGAGTAATTATAACTAGAGAGGAAACTTCGAACAAAATTACGTAAAATATGTGGTCCCAACATCAAATACGAAATGTTTGGTAGTATGTGTTTGCCCTCTTAATTAAGAGGGCAAATTTCGGCGCATAAAATTTGAATTAAGTTACCAATCATTTTTTTTTTTACTTTTTTCTTGCGAAAAATCTATACAAAAATAAGTGATAGCTGGACTGTCATTTTCTGTGATTAAGAACAATGGCGTTTAACTTAAATTACGATCCCCCAATATCTCAAATTCGCTTGGAAATTTGGTATACAAGACAAGTAAACAGATTCTGTCGGAATTTTTCATTATTTTTTAACAAAAGTCATTTTTGCATAGATAGTTCACTGTCCCTCGAATAAAGTTGTTTTTATAAACAATTGACGGATATAGTTGAATTAAATTATTTATTCTGAAGATCCGACCTATTTGCTAGAGTAAAGACAAACATTGAGACAAAACGCAACCACATCCAACACGTGGATCTGTGATTAATTCTATTGATGTCACTTTCCATTAAGTGATTTTCATATACTCTGGTGTGTTTGTAACATAACACTGCTGATTGTTTAATTGAAGAATTATTTCTTTCCATTTTTTTTCAATCGGTTTGATCAGACGGAAAACTATGTCAAAAAAAAGCTGAGGAGACAACATGCAAGAATGAGGTTATGTGCACATCAATTACTAAAAAAAACTATGTTTTCTGCTTCGCAGTACTTCGGGACATACACCCTTTGATAGAACAGGAGTAGACCATCACAATTTTATTTATTTTTTGTTAGTTTCACCGGTGAAATTTAAAAATAAATAACATTCAACGCATAAGACTGTTTAGATAAACAACGTCAATAAATATTTTGACAGAAATCTCAAATGTGAGTGTGTTGGTAGAAGCTCTACGTAAATCATTACGTAAATGTATCTTATACACATTGATGTCGGGACCGCTTTTCGTAGTGCGAATTTCCTCTCTAGGTATAATTACTCTAAGGATTAAACTGACTTTCACTAAAATCGAAACTGTCTTTAATAACGTCCTTCAAACTATTTCCTTCGATAAGACATTGACTCAAAATGGAATATCTAATTCTCAATTGAGCCATTAAAAGAAAAGTAAAAATAAATTTGGATACGAAACGAAAGCCTGGAAAATTTTGGCGCAACTGGTGTTTGTTACACAAGTTGTCATTGAGATGACCTCGCACATGCAAGAATTTAACTTCTGCCATTCTAGATTCGATATCAATATATTGATAGAAATCTGGCAATTCTTGTTGTGGTAAAAACAGATTCTCGCACATGTATGTCGAATCGGCAAAGCGATGAAAAAAATGTATTTCTTTCCTATTCTAGATTCAATATTAACTTATTAATAAAAATCTATAGCTTTTTGCATTGGAGTGAACAATTTTAATTTCAGTTTGAGAAACAAAAAACTGATTTTTTTAAGTGAAGCAGTATCATATATAGGTAAAATAGCTAACATAGATGTGGAATCTTCGCTACCAATTTAGTTTGTGTAGCTTTTTACAGGATGAAATGATAACCAAAAACTATGACACATCATTTATAGAATGTTGAACCTTTTTTTTACGTGCTCATTGGAAATACTTTTCAACTGTTGAAAATTAAAATAAATGTTTGTACACAAATGTCCAAAAGTGGAAAGTTCATGAAAATCACGAAAGCTTTCAAAAAACATAAAAATTTACGAAAAGTAGTAAAAATGTAATTCTTAAACTAGACTCTGACCCAAGTTCTGTGGGGAAAGCTCTTCGCTGTAAATAAAAATAGTATGTTACAGTGATCATCCACATTAATTCTCAAAATGTGTGAAACATTAACTATTTTTTTATAAATATTGGATTTTTTCTATTGTAGGAAAATCTGAATCCAAAAACCTTAAACAACCTTAAATAAACTTATAATTGTCTATCCCATAATAACTAAAAATAATACCCTAAATCAGTATTTGGCGTCTTGTTGCCCATATAAGTTATCATTGAACCCTTCCACATATTTGTAAAATTCAGTATATGACTGTCCACATTAAATTCTCATAATTTTACAGAACTCAGTAGATTTTTTTTCAGGAATTTATTACTAGGCCCCACCTCTTGGGTGGGTCGGGTCCCTTGACTGACTTGAAGAAATGTTAATTATTAAAATCTGTAATTAAGATATTCTTTTATACATTGGTATTTACGAGTAGAAACACTTAACCCGATTTTGGGCTACTGACTTCAGTTTAGAAACATGTAGTTGACAAATAAATCAAAAGCAAAGTGTGGGAAGTGGCTATTCCGTTCTTAAAGCAAATCGTGTTCAAAAATCATTCATTATTTATTGTATTAACAATGTAATGACAAATTCAATGTGAAAATCATTTTTTTATCTCTTGTTCGTACCAAGTCATCATGTCTTGTGCAATTTTGATATCTGGACTTGGTATGAACAAGGTATTTTGTGCGATAGTAATGGTTTTCGATCCATTATATTCATTGAGAATACCATTGTGGATGAGCACAGGTGTCCCTTCAGATTCAAAATCGTTGTATGCAGTGCCCCACAAAGTCAAGAGAATGCATTGCTTTGAGTAGTCAGTGATGGTCAAGTCGCGCTTGATCTTGTTTTGACCGACAGATTGAGATCCCCAATTACGCGCAATGATTCCAATAAAATCTAAATGAAATTAGGGACAGGTTAATTCCACACTATTTTCAAATTATTTTTATAATAACTTACCACATCTGGAGCTTTTCTCAAACAATTTGATCTCTTCTATCTTTGAGAAATTAAATCGTAATTGCGATACGGACGAGTCATCAATTTTCTCAATTTTTGATGCACTCAGCAAGCAAATGTATAGACCACATCCAACAAATAATGGGAAATCTTTGGATTCATTTTTGACATTGAAGTTGGTGAGTCTATATGCTTTGTTGAACTGTAGATATATAGAAAGAAAATTGCATTTTAGAAACAGTACATAATCTGGCTAGTTGTACTCTTATATAGCGAATTATGTGACGAATGAACAAGTGACGAAATTCGAAGTATTCTGTAAATAGTGATTTTGGTAGAAGAAAATGTGTTGTAATATCGGAAATTGTGTCTACGAATGACTACAGCTGTACTAAGATAATAATTTCAGCCAATGAAGCTAGTTATAGCGGTTAGTGTGAACCAACATCAAAAATGACCGATCGAAATGACTTGTAAGTTCAATATTGTGAATACAGTGGTACCTTTCATATAGCGTTCAACAAACAACAAAACAGTCTTTTACTTGCCACCCGAAGATGGCATCTCATCTAAGTGTTCTTGCAACCTTCGGGTGGCAAGTAAAAGACTGTTTTGTTGAATGAAATGGTCAACTTTGCGGTAATTTTTGATGAATACCATTCGTTTGTTAAAAGTTAAGGTAGAAAATCTCACCTCAACAACATCGAAGAACGTTTCCGTTTGCTGAGGAAATACAGTGACCTGAACTTCTTGATCTCCATCCATCGCATGGAAGACGAACATGTCTCCATTTTTAGTGGGGCGTTTTTCTGATTTAAATGACACTCGGAATGTTACTGGACGGTTGTTGCTATTAAAATATTTCCTTAAAGATTTTTGATCGAAAGAAGTAGTAGTTACGTACCTCACGCCTACCGATAACTCAGACAATTGAATTGGTGATTTTTCACTTGTCTCTTCAGACTTATTCCAGACATTGTAATCGTATTTGCTGCAACTTGATGTTGGCGTTTCCGGTGGTGTAATTGGTTGGTTGTTCCACGGATCAAATTTTACTTTCTTATTTTCGTTTTGATTGTTATTATCTTGATAAAGAACACAAGTCGGTCTTCAATCGTTTATTTATTATTCGCAATATTCAAAAAGTACCTGGCTTGCGTTTCGGCGGCATCTTTAGATTTTTTACGAGAAGCAAAAATTAAATATTTTTCTTTGAAAGGAAGAAAATTGAATGACTTTCTTGAAAGGCTTGCTAAGAGAAGAATGAATGAATTTCAATTCTATGCTCACTAAGAAAATTTAGACGAGTAAAGTTTTTTATGTGATAGGTGAAAAACGTAGTCTCACGTCACAATAGATATGAGACTACTTATTTCGAACCTTTGAAACTTTCGTTTTTCACTAGGGATGTCACTGAAAGAATAGAAAACTCTCGGGTCAGTCAAACATCAGGGATGTCACTGAAAGAATAGAAAACTCTCGGGTCAGTCAAACATTTATCATTTTTTCTTTTTGAAATTATTGTGAGCAAGCATTTTCCTTATGTGACTTGTGGATTTCGTAGGGATTACGTCTCACTGTACTAGTAGATTACATTGTATGCTACGGAAGTAAATCAATAATGAAACAAAAGGTTAGTTTTATACTTCGCCTTCGGTTCAGATGTATACAACACTACTTGTATAGTGAGTTTTTTAAGTACCAGTCTCGAGTGAAAAAAATTTTGAAGTGAGATATCTCAAAAGCTAAATCTGTCGAAATCAGATATCTTAAGTCTCATAATCTATTGTTCTTCTAGACTCAATGAGACTTGAGATATCTGATTTCGACAGATTAGACATTTGTGAGACCTTATTTTTACTTGGGACAAATTTGTTTCCGATTGCAGCATTCAACATATTCTGAAAAATGAGGAATAAGTAACGAAAGAATTATGGTAAGGTTTGATTTGAGTTTGTGCTGCATGGCAATTGCAATGTTGATCAATTTTTCAATATTTATGAGAGTGGGTTTATCGTTATTATGAATAAAGTCCTGGTCAATAAACATTATTAAAAGGACAATAAGCGCAACAATTTTCACAGTAGTTTTCCAAAGAATTCCAATTTGTATACTGTCCACATTGAGGCTACTTGACATTACTGTGGACACTTGGGTAAAAGTCGACAATTTTGATGATATTTATACTGTTTAACAAAAAAGCCAAATTTGTGTCTTTGCAATTAGCCAATATTTATTAATTCGTTTTTAAATGTTTGTATTCATCGCTTTTTATAAAATGGTTGTCTTTTATGTCCATGTCCATTAGTTCGGTCTCCGTGAATCGAATTCCGAATTTCATTGCTTTTCGCCTGCACGTCTTTATCGACGTGCTTCACTTCTGATTTGTAAAATCGTCCATCTGATTGAGAAGAAATTTTTGTTCAACGATGTTCAGAGGAGTGGAGAAAATTTGAAATTTTTTTGCAGAAGAGCTATAATAGTTAGGTGCATTGCCGTAACGAAATGATGATTAAGACACAATTACAGATCGTCGTTAATCTTAAGGAAAAACTTATGAAAAAAAGACACGAAATTGTCACTCTCAACATGTTTGTCATATTTGAAAAGCGAAAGGAATATGATGGCACATTCTAAAGAACGGAAATTCGAAAAAGTTTCTGCACACAATTAGGAAATTAAAATACCTTCTTCAGATATGGCATTTTCTTCAACTGCGGTATCCGTCAAATTGTAAAAATTTCGTTTCAATTGATCGTATTTCTTCGACAACAGTAAATATTCTTTGAGGGCGATATTTCGTCGTTCACCAGTTTCCGCAATTATTGTCTTTCGTTCTTCGTATCCTTGTTCGTACCAATTTGTAGGTTCGTCCATGGATTTCTTAGCAAGATCCTCTTCACTTCAATTAAATTAAAACAAATTCAACTAATGTACAAGACTACACACTTTTATGTAATATTGCTGTACTTACGACATAATGCTTTGAATTAAATGTAGATTTTCAATCAATTCTCAGTTTTTCTGCTGACTGAACGCTTAAGTATTTTTAAAATGACGAAAAGAAAATTCAAAGGCAACTAATTGTTTTTAGGGGGTCTTACTAGAATATAATAGAATTATACGAAAATCAATTACATTTGATCTTTAGTTTCCAAGTAGCATTTTTTCCTATGGAAAATCGTTAGTTGATCTTGTGAAATAGATTTTGATTTTTCGAATTTTTAATCTGAATTGAACCTTTGAAAAATTGTACATTAGATCGTTTACGTAAATAGCATTGATAAGCACTAGAACAGATATTTTTAATGGACAATTGTCTCGCTACAACGCACTTCAAGCAAAAGTACAAGGATTGACAGGTGACAAATGGAGGAGTTTTTTGTATAGATTTAATATTTTATAAGGTGAGAGTTTGGTGCGATGATCAGCATCGCGGAATTTTAAAATCCCATACAAATTTTATTTCTAACAGTGCACAGTCCTGTTTCAGAACTTTGTTTATGGTATCGCATATGCTTGTAGTGCGTTGCTATCTTGTAAAGTAAACTAGAACGCAAGCAATGCAGTGGATATCCTAAAATAAATTTACATAACAATTTTAACTACTGAGGCACCCCCTGAAAATTTACATATAAAACGATACTGTTTGGCAATCTTTTTTTTGTTGACATTAGTTAAAATATTAAAGATATTTAATTTCAAACTTTGATTTTGTGTGATCATTTAACTTATTAAGTCGTTGAATCTCTGCTTTTTGTTCTCGTGTTGGTGGAATTTGAATGTTTGAAAGAGGAAAATCTCTACAAATAGCTAGGTCATCCATTACTTTTACGCGAGTTAGTGGTACGTATGATGTAGCTATTTCCCTGGGAAATGGTGGTGGGGGAAAGTTTAAATCAACCACAACTTTCTTTATGGTTTGACCCTGACTTTTATGTGAAGTAACACCAAAATATGGTACTATAGGAAACTGCTTTCTTTTTACCTTTACAATTGGTGCTCTCATACATCTTTTTCTTAAAGGAACTGGTAACATTTTTGAAATGTCAACACTAAATTCTTGTTCCTCTAATGGAATCGGTACTATTTTCGGTGGTAAGTTTTCTAAGTTTGGAAGATTGTCTGTATTATTAAATTCTATCAATGCAAATACTGGTTTATGAATGTAGACAGAATTTTCTGGAAATATTTTCGTATTAACATTTTCATTATTTTCTGAATCTAGATCGTCATAAATTAATTGTTTGAAAATTCCGACTGCCCCATTGCTTACTCCTAGTTCTGTATATAAGCTTCTTGTTAACGTGACATACATGTTTTCTACTAAAGGTAAATAGCCAGGTAGATTTTGAGTTTTGTTATCATCTAAAGATAAAATGTACTGTGCAATTTCTTTATTTTTCTTTGAATTAACAGAAAATTTGTCATTTGCAACACAAACTATCAGTGGAGTTTTATTATCCTTTGCTAATTTTTCAGCTGCTTTATTGTTTATACGAGTCCTTAAGTCATTTCTAAATACTATTATAGGTGCATTATTCCAGGGTGACTCGTTCAGTGATTTTACTTCATTGTCAATTCTAACAATACGTTTTTTTAATTCATTATGGTCATCTTTATTGGCATTCCCCTCTCGGATTCTATTTTGAATATCTAATAAAACTTTGTCGGTTGTTCTCATTTGCTCTTTCAATATGACAACTTCATTTATTTGTAACCATAATGCTCTTCCAACTTTTTTTCTAATTAGTGAATTATTCACTTTTGGTAGTTTTATGACTTGTCGTTTATCTTTCTTCGCTTGAATATTTCTTCTTTTTGTTTTATTGTGTGTTCCTCTTCTAGTTGTATTATTTTATCTTCTTCTGTTAGATTTTCGATAAAAATTTCTTTTTTATTTTTTAATTCATATCCTTGTTTCAGAATGTCTGCGTAAACCGGTAGATCCATTACTGGTTTATATTGTAATAAATCACCAAAAAAAACTATATTTTTACCACCAAAAGGTAATGTTGCATCTGCCCAATCTTCCTTTGCTATACTCATCAAACGACTTAATTTAGCTAACGTGTCTAATCCTATCATAGAAACTTCATCAAGGAAAACGTATTTTATATGTTTCCATTCCATTTCTATGTTCGATTTTTTAGTTTGAGATATTTTTGTTAGTTGTCGACAGTGTAAAAATGACTGCATTGTTAAACCGTCGATACCCATTACGTTAGCTGCCGCAGAAGTTGGCGCTAATTTCCTAAGAATTGACAATCGATCAGTCATTTTGAAGTATTCAGTTAATGCTTTGGTCAAGTGAGATTTTCCTGTACCAGCTGAAGCAGGAATACACATTATAAGTTGGTCTTGCCTATTTGCATCATTATTGAAAGAACATTTTCGTCTAAATGATCAGTTATGATTATAAAAGCTCGACGTTGTTCTTCATTTAAACTGTAATTTTTTATAATTAAATCTTGTGTGGTAACATTAAAAGAACGAACAGCGACTTCAGGAATTTTATTGCTGTCATCACCGAATGATTGATCAAAATGAAAACTGTTAGAATCATTAGTTTCATCTGAAGTACCATAAAGTATTGCCTTTCTACGTTTTTCTTTTTCCAATTTTAATGATAGTTGCCATTTAATATTTTTTTGATGTAAATCATGTGTGGCACATATTAATGGCTTTAAGTTGAATTTTGCACTTCTTGAGCGAGTTTGATTTGCAGTGTTTTTAATTATTTCATCAGGTTCACAGTTAAAAATAAAATTTTTATTTTCATCTATTATAAATCTATTAGTTTTTGACAGAGCTTCTATTGTCGAATTGATGTATTCACAATCTTTTTTATTATAAATATCATTTGGTTCTTCACACATATCAAGAAGATTTGATAATTCCTCGTCTATTTCTTCGTCAGATTCAGATTCTCCGTCTAATCGAGTATAGAATGGTGGCTCTGCATTTACTTCTTCCAACTGCTCTATTAACTGGATTAAATGTTCATTTTTTTCTTCTTTGCACTCATGTAAAAGTTCTATATTATCAATGATATTTTTGTGGGAAAGATATTTTCTTTCTCTTTCCATGACTCTAACCAACTTTCATTAGGAGAGCAAAGATGTGTATATGTTCTCCAAGGAAAAAATAATGTTAGAATAGATCTACAATATCTTTCTTGAGTAACTTCTCGATTTTTTCGAGGAATTTGTGGTCCTACTAGCACTGGTATTACTGTTTTAACACGCTGTACTAATATATGTGTAGATGTCTGTGGATGACATTCATCGAAAAGATATCTTTTTTGTGCTGGCCTGCCTTTTGTTTTTTGTGGCACATCGTCTATGTCTATATCTAAGTTCATTTCCTTAAACATTTCTTGTTGTTCTTGCTCTTTTAAAAGTTTTTCATCTGATTTATCTTTTTTTTTCTTTTTATATTTTGAAACAAATTCATATAAACATATATCATTTAATTCTGTTGGTCTGAGTTCATAGTCAACTCTCTGGTTAATTAGAACGAAATTTGTCTTGTCAGCGTTCAGTTCTAATTCGAATTGTTCCTCATTTTTTTCTAAATTTATGTCTTCTTCCAATGGAACGTCGTTTTCATCTAGTTCTATTATCGATTCCCTATTTTCTTCAGTTAAATCATTGTTTCAATTTGATTTACTCTATCTAGGCCGGTTTGTATATAACGTTCTATTCCAATAAGAAAGATATTTTGAAAGGTTTGATTTGTAAAATGATCTTGATAATTCATTAAATAACTAGCTACTTTGAACACCCAGATAATTCAATTTTTACTAGCTATCGTGTTATAACATTTAAAATTAGTTTTCTGGAAACGTTCTAGTATGTCTATATTTTGATCTGAATTATTAGACGATTGTTCTTCAAATGTATTTACAGCTTTATGTATTAATGAGAATATATCATAAAAAGACAGATTACTTTTAGTAACATAATCTGTAATATAATAGCATAATGCTTTTGCATCTTTACCGCTGAAAATATATTTTATATCCATGTTACATCGACATGCCGAAATAATAGTCTCGTTATAATTATTTAGCCATTCATTTGTTCGCTTCATTTTCAATTCTCCAGTATCTGGATCTATTGATGATTTTTCTACTTTTGCTCGTGGGAATCGCATTCTACAAGTTGTTTTTTTATCTGTTAATTTGGCATATTTGTAGCAGGTTGCATTGTGACGATGAATATTAGTTTCAGTGACTAAATTAATTAAGTCTTGCGGCAAATTTTTGTTCATAGTTTTAAATCGCGCGGATGAGGTGTAAAAATGCAGGCAGCTGGTAGATCCCCTTTTAAGTACTTCCAATTTTGATAAGGGATTTGGTTTTTTCAGATTTGGAAGTATTATCAGACATATCATTAGACAGATTTTCATAATCAGATTCAGAGTTGACCATAATATCATCATATTCGTCGATATGGTCTCCAATCGTCTCTTTAACAATATTTCCAAGTATTTTATTAAATTTTTTCGAAATTCTGGGTCTGCTATCTTTTCCATCATATCTTTTGGTCTTAGCTTATGTAAGAGCCAAAGGAGCATGTGTACATGAAGGCTTCCCCTTCTTGACTTTCTACAGGTCCAAAGTACGAATCCATTGGTCAAGAACGCCGCCCATAATCAATGCAGATATTATATTTTCAATTAAGTAATTAAAAAAAGTTGCTGTTGATACTGGGTGTGATGCAGTTATTTGCGATCTAACATATCCAGATGGAAATTTATTAAAACATTTTCAAAGTCAATGTCTACACCACAAATATAGAGTGATATGGGATTGCAGGTGTCTGCAGGGTTTATTGTTAAAAAAATATGAGGTAGGCCTTGTTATATATCAATTGAATGTAAATTGACTCGTAATTTTGAGCGTGCTTGAACGCTTCCTTGTACATTTCCACCTACAGCCTTTACTTGTTTTACTAGCCTATTTACATCTGGATTTACTTTGAAAGTAGTATTTTTGTTTTTCTCTGAAATTATTTTAGTGCTTCTCTACATCAGTTGATTTTACATTGGATATTTGTTGCGCGTAAGATTGTGAATATGGTTGATTCATCATGAGTTTTGCAGTATAACATGCATTACGGCGTTGTAATATATTAAAAACAACAAAAATAAAACTGTGGTGCCGCTCAAATCTCTTATCTTGATAGCTGAGTAAATACTGTATGTGCATTTTATAAGAGGTTTTGTTTTTTCTATCTGGATTATCTGGCCCTCCTAATCCGTAGGGAAACAAAGTTGGAAACAATCCTAACAGTAATAAATGGTTATCATATTGGTTAACGAGCTTTTCACTGCGAGGAATCATATAGTAGGTATTGTCTGTCGTGTTAACTTGTTTTTCTGGAAAAGTATTATTCAAAATATGATCTTGAATATCTCCAGTCGATGTGTCTATACCATCAACATCAATTAGAGCGCTACTACTTAATGAAATCAATGTTTCTCCAATCTCATCAGTTTCATTAGAATCTGATTCATGATTTATTGTATTAAATTTAGAGTCATTCATAGATTCAGTGTTATCTAATTTAATAACAATTTTAACTACTGAGGCACCCCTGAAAATACATATAAAAACGATACTGTTTGGCAATCTTTTTTTTGTTGAAACATTAGTTAAATATTAAAGATATTTAATTTCAGAACTTTGATTTCTTGTGGTGAGTATATTAATTCATTTAAAGTCGTATGAATTCTGTACTTTTTGTTCTCGTCGGTTGGTGGAATTTGAATGATTAGAAGCAGGAAGAATTCTACAACATAGATAGGTCAGCCATTACATTCCTTCCGCGACGTTAGTGGTACGTGATGATAGTACGCTATTTTCCCTGGGAAATGGTGGTGATGGAAAGTTTAAAGCAACCACAACTTCTCTTTATGATGCTTTCTGACTCTGACTTTTTAATGTTGAAAGTAACACCAAAATTATGGTACTATAGGAAACTGCTTATACTTGTTTACCTTTACAGATTGGTGCTCATATAATCTTTTTCTTAAGGAAATTGGTAACATTTGAAATCAGTAACACTAATTCTTGTTTCTAATGGAATCGGATACTATTTTCGGGTGGTAGTTTTAATTTGGAAGATTGTCTGTATTATAATTCATGATCAATTGCAAATACATGGTTTAGAATGTAGACGAATTTCTGGAAAATATTTTGTATTAACATTTTCATTTATTTTCTGAATCTAGATCGTCATAAATTTAATTGTTTGAAATTCCGACTGCCCATTGGCTTATCCTAGTTCTAGCTATTATACAGGCTTCTTGTTAACTGGACATTACATGTTTTCTTATAAAGGGTAAATAGCCATGGTAGATTTGATGTATTTGTATCATCTAAATAAATGGGAACTGTGCAATTTCTTTATTTTTTCTTTGAATAAGCAGAAAAATTTGTCTTTGAACACAAATATCAGGGAGTTTTTTTATCCTTTGCTAAATTTTTCAGCGCTTTAATTGTTTATAGCTAAGTCCTTAAGTCATTTTCTAATACTATTATAGCGTGCATTATTCCAGGGTGGCTCGTTAGTGATTTTAATTCATTCTCAATTTAAAACAATACGTTTTTTAATTTATATGGTTCATCTTATTGGATTCCCTCTCGGAATATCTATTTTGAATATTAATAAAATTTGTCGGTTGTTCTCATTTGCTCTTCATTATTGACACTTCATTTATTGTAACCATAATGCTCTTTCCAACTTTTTTTTTAATGGAGTGAATTATTTACTTTTGTAGTTGTTATGGATTGTCGTTTTATCTTTCTTCGCTTGAATATTTTCTTCTTTTTAGTTTTATTGTGTGTTCCTTAGTTGTATTATTTTATCTTCTATCTGTATGAGATTTCGATAAAAATTTCTTTTTTTATTTTTTAATCATATCTTGTTTCAGAATGTTCGCGTAACGGTAGATCCATACTTGAGTTTTTTGTAATAAATACAAAAATAAACTATATTTTTTACACAAAGGTAAATGTTTGCATCGGCCCATCTTTCTTTGCTAAACTTCATCAAACGACCTTAATTTAAGCTAACGTGCTATAATCCTTCTGAAACTTCATCAAGGAAAAAACGTATTTTATATGTTTCCTTCCAATTTCTATGTTCGATTTTTTAGTTTTGAAGATTTTTTGTTTAATGTGCGCAGTTTTTTGTTAAGACTGCAAGTTGGTTAAACCCGTCGATACCATTACGTTTAGCTGCCGCAGATACGTTGCGTAATTTCCTTAAGAATTGACAATCGATCATATTTGAAGTGATTTCGTTAATGCTTTGGTAAGTGAGATTTTCCTGTACGCTGAAGACAGGGAAATAAATTATAAGTATTGGTTTGCCTATGTTGTCATTATGGAAAGAACATTTTTATCGTCTTAAATGATTCAGTTGCATGATTATAAAGCTCGACGTTGTTCTTCATTTAAACTGGTAAATTTTTTTAATATTGGGAACATTAAACAAGAACGAACAGCGACTTCAGGAATTTATGCTGTCATCACCGAATGATTTATCAAAAATGAAAATGTAGTAGAATAAGGGGTCTAGTTATCTGAAGTACATTAAGTATTGCCTTTATAGTTTTTCTTTTCAAATTTTATGATAGTTGCCATTTTAATATTGTTTTGATCGTAAATATGTGTGGGCACTTTAATGGCTTTAGTGAATTTTGCACTTCGGTTGTAGCGAGTTTGATTTGCAGTGTGTTTATTATTTCATCAGGTTCAGTTAAAAATAAAATTTTATTTTTCTAATGTATAAATTATTAGTTTTGACAGAGCTTCTATGTCGAATTGATGTATTCACATACTTTTTTATTATAATATTCATTGGTTCTTCTCACATTATCAAAGAAGATTTAATAATTCCTCGTTATTTCTTCGTCAGATTCAGATTTCGTCTATCGATATTAGAAGTGACCATGACGGCTCTGCATTTACTTTTCCAATGCTTATTAAACTGGATTAAATGTTCATTTTTTATTCTTTGCACTATGTAAAGTTCTATATTATCACATGATATTTTTGGTCGGAAAAGATATTTTTCTTTATCTTGATAAAGAACACAAGTCGGTCTTCAATCGTTTATTTATTATTCGCAATATTCAAAAAGTACCTGGCTTGCGTTTCGGCGGCATCTTTAGATTTTTTACGAGAAGCAAAAATTAAATATTTTTCTTTGAAAGGAAGAAAATTGAATGACTTTCTTGAAAGGCTTGCTAAGAGAAGAATGAATGAATTTCAATTCTATGCTCACTAAGAAAATTTAGACGAGTAAAGTTTTTTATGTGATAGGTGAAAAACGTAGTCTCACGTCACAATAGATATGAGACTACTTATTTCGAACCTTTGAAACTTTCGTTTTTCACTAGGGATGTCACTGAAAGAATAGAAAACTCTCGGGTCAGTCAAACATCAGGGATGTCACTGAAAGAATAGAAAACTCTCGGGTCAGTCAAACATTTATCATTTTTTCTTTTTGAAATTATTGTGAGCAAGCATTTTCCTTATGTGACTTGTGGATTTCGTAGGGATTACGTCTCACTGTACTAGTAGATTACATTGTATGCTACGGAAGTAAATCAATAATGAAACAAAAGGTTAGTTTTATACTTCGCCTTCGGTTCAGATGTATACAACACTACTTGTATAGTGAGTTTTTTAAGTACCAGTCTCGAGTGAAAAAAATTTTGAAGTGAGATATCTCAAAAGCTAAATCTGTCGAAATCAGATATCTTAAGTCTCATAATCTATTGTTCTTCTAGACTCAATGAGACTTGAGATATCTGATTTCGACAGATTAGACATTTGTGAGACCTTATTTTTACTTGGGACAAATTTGTTTCCGATTGCAGCATTCAACATATTCTGAAAAATGAGGAATAAGTAACGAAAGAATTATGGTAAGGTTTGATTTGAGTTTGTGCTGCATGGCAATTGCAATGTTGATCAATTTTTCAATATTTATGAGAGTGGGTTTATCGTTATTATGAATAAAGTCCTGGTCAATAAACATTATTAAAAGGACAATAAGCGCAACAATTTTCACAGTAGTTTTCCAAAGAATTCCAATTTGTATACTGTCCACATTGAGGCTACTTGACATTACTGTGGACACTTGGGTAAAAGTCGACAATTTTGATGATATTTATACTGTTTAACAAAAAAGCCAAATTTGTGTCTTTGCAATTAGCCAATATTTATTAATTCGTTTTTAAATGTTTGTATTCATCGCTTTTTATAAAATGGTTGTCTTTTATGTCCATGTCCATTAGTTCGGTCTCCGTGAATCGAATTCCGAATTTCATTGCTTTTCGCCTGCACGTCTTTATCGACGTGCTTCACTTCTGATTTGTAAAATCGTCCATCTGATTGAGAAGAAATTTTTGTTCAACGATGTTCAGAGGATGTGGAAAATTTGAAATTTTTTTGCCAGAAGAGCTATAATAGTTAGGTGCATTGCCGTAACGAAATGATGATTAAGACACAATTACAGATCGTCGTTAATCTTAAGGAAAACTTATGAAAAAAAGACACGAAATTGTCACTCTCAACATGTTTGTCATATTTGAAAAGCGAAAGGAATATGATGGCACATTCTAAAGAACGGAAATTCGAAAAAGTTTCTGCACACAATTAGGAAATTAAAATACCTTCTTCAGATATGGCATTTTCTTCAACTGCGGTATCCGTCAAATTGTAAAATTTCGTTTCAATTGATCGTATTTCTTCGACAACAGTAAATATTCTTTGAGGGCGATATTTCGTCGTTCACCAGTTTCCGCAATTATTGTCTTTCGTTCTTCGTATCCTTGTTCGTACCAATTTGTAGGTTCGTCCATGGATTTCTTAGCAAGATCCTCTTCACTTCAATTAAATTAAAACAAATTCAACTAATGTACAAGACTACACACTTTTATGTAATATTGCTGTACTTACGACATAATGCTTTGAATTAAATGTAGATTTTCAATCAATTCTCAGTTTTTCTGCTGACTGAACGCTTAAGTATTTTAAAATGACGAAAAGAAAATTCAAAGGCAACTAATTGTTTTTAGGGGTCTTACTAGAATATAATAGAATTATACGAAAATCAATTACATTTGATCTTTAGTTTCCAAGTAGCATTTTTTCCTATGGAAAATCGTTAGTTGATCTTGTGAAATAGATTTTGATTTTTCGAATTTTTAATCTGAATTGAACCTTTGAAAAATGTACATTAGATCGTTTACGTAAATAGCATTGATAAGCACTAGAACAGATATTTTTAATGGACAATTGTCTCGCTACAACGCACTTCAAGCAAAAGTACAAGGATTGACAGGTGACAAATGGAGGAGTTTTTGTATAGATTTAATATTTTATAAGGTGAGAGTTTGGTGCGATGATCAGCATCGCGGAATTTTAAAATCCCATACAAATTTTATTTCTAACAGTGCACAGTCCTGTTTCAGAACTTTGTTTATGGTATCGCATATGCTTGTAGTGCGTTGCTATCTTGTAAAGTAAACTAGAACGCAAGCAATGCAGTGGATATCCTAAAATAAATTTACATAACAATTTTAACTACTGAGGCACCCCCTGAAAATTTACATATAAAACGATACTGTTTGCAATCTTTTTTTGTTGACATTAGTTTAAAATATTAAAGATATTTAATTTCAAACTTGATTTTGTGTGATCATTTAACTTATTAAGTCGTTGAATCTCTGCTTTTTGTTCTCGTGTTGGTGGAATTTGAATGTTTGAAAGAGAAAATCTCTACAAATAGCTAGGTCATCCATTACTTTTACGCGAGTTAGTGGTACGTATGATGTAGCTATTTCCCTGGAAATGGTGGTGGGGAAAGTTTAAATCAACCACAACTTTCTTTATGGTTTGACCCTGACTTTTATGTAAGTAACACCAAAATATGGTACTATAGGAAACTGCTTTCTTTTTACCTTTACAATTGGTGCTCTCATACATCTTTTTCTTAAAGGAACTGGTAACATTTTTGAAATGTCAACACTAATTCTTGTTCCTCTAATGGAATCGGTACTATTTTCGGTGGTAAGTTTTCTAAGTTTGGAAGATTGTCTGTATTATTAAATTCTATCAATGCAAATACTGGTTTATGAATGTAGACAGAATTTTCTGGAAATATTTTCGTATTAACATTTTCATTATTTTCTGAATCTAGATCGTCATAAATTAATTGTTTGAAAATTCCGACTGCCCATTGCTTACTCCTAGTTCTGTATATAAGCTTCTTGTTAACGTGACATACATGTTTTCTACTAAAGGTAAATAGCCAGGTAGATTTTGAGTTTTGTTATCATCTAAAGATAAAATGTACTGTGCAATTTCTTTATTTTTCTTTGAATTAACAGAAAATTTGTCATTTGCAACACAAACTATCAGTGGAGTTTTATTATCCTTTGCTAATTTTTCAGCTGCTTTATTGTTTATACGAGTCCTTAAGTCATTTCTAAATACTATTATAGGTGCATTATTCAGGGTGACTCGTTCAGTGATTTTACTTCATTGTCATTCTAACAATACGTTTTTTTAATTCATTATGGTCATCTTTATTGGCATTCCCCTCTCGGATTCTATTTTGAATATCTAATAAAACTTTGTCGGTTGTTCTCATTTGCTCTTTCAATATGACAACTTCATTTATTTGTAACCATAATGCTCTTCCAACTTTTTTTCTAATTAGTGAATTATTCACTTTTGGTAGTTTTATGACTTGTCGTTTATCTTTCTTCGCTTGAATATTTTCTTCTTTTTTGTTTTATTGTGTGTTCCTCTTCTAGTTGTATTATTTTATCTTCTTCTGTTAGATTTTCGATAAAAATTTCTTTTTTATTTTTTAATTCATATCCTTGTTTCAGAATGTCTGCGTAAACCGGTAGATCCATTACTGGTTTATATTGTAATAAATCACCAAAAAAAACTATATTTTTACCACCAAAAGGTAATGTTGCATCTGCCCAATCTTCCTTTGCTATACTCATCAAACGACTTAATTTTAGCTAACGTGTCTAATCCTATCATAGAAACTTCATCAAGGAAAACGTATTTTATATGTTTCCATTCCATTTCTATGTTCGATTTTTTAGTTTGAGATATTTTTGTTAGTTGTCGACAGTGTAAAAATGACTGCATTGTTAAACCGTCGATACCCATTACGTTAGCTGCCGCAGAAGTTGGCGCTAATTTCCTAAGAATTGACAATCGATCAGTCATTTTGAAGTATTCAGTTAATGCTTTGGTCAAGTGAGATTTTCCTGTACCAGCTGAAGCAGGAATACACATTATAAGTTGGTCTTGCCTATTTGCATCATTATTGAAAGAACATTTTTCGTCTAAATGATCAGTTATGATTATAAAAGCTCGACGTTGTTCTTCATTTAAACTGTAATTTTTTATAATTAAATCTTGTGTGGTAACATTAAAAGAACGAACAGCGACTTCAGGAATTTTATTGCTGTCATCACCGAATGATTGATCAAAATGAAAACTGTTAGAATCATTAGTTTCATCTGAAGTACCATAAAGTATTGCCTTTCTACGTTTTTCTTTTTCCAATTTTAATGATAGTTGCCATTTAATATTTTTTTGATGTAAATCATGTGTGGCACATATTAATGGCTTTAAGTTGAATTTTGCACTTCTTGAGCGAGTTTGATTTGCAGTGTTTTTAATTATTTCATCAGGTTCACAGTTAAAAATAAAATTTTTATTTTCATCTATTATAAATCTATTAGTTTTTGACAGAGCTTCTATTGTCGAATTGATGTATTCACAATCTTTTTTATTATAAATATCATTTGGTTCTTCACACATATCAAGAAGATTTGATAATTCCTCGTCTATTTCTTCGTCAGATTCAGATTCTCCGTCTAATCGAGTATAGAATGGTGGCTCTGCATTTACTTCTTCCAACTGCTCTATTAACTGGATTAAATGTTCATTTTTTTCTTCTTTGCACTCATGTAAAAGTTCTATATTATCAATGATATTTTTGTGGGAAAGATATTTTTCTTTCTCTTTCCATGACTCTAACCAACTTTCATTAGGAGAGCAAAGATGTGTATATGTTCTCCAAGGAAAAAATAATGTTAGAATAGATCTACAATATCTTTCTTGAGTAACTTCTCGATTTTTTCGAGGAATTTGTGGTCCTACTAGCACTGGTATTACTGTTTTAACACGCTGTACTAATATATGTGTAGATGTCTGTGGATGACATTCATCGAAAAGATATCTTTTTTGTGCTGGCCTGCCTTTTGTTTTTTGTGGCACATCGTCTATGTCTATATCTAAGTTCATTTCCTTAAACATTTCTTGTTGTTCTTGCTCTTTTAAAAGTTTTTCATCTGATTTATCTTTTTTTTTCTTTTATATTTTGAAACAAATTCATATAAACATATATCATTTAATTCTGTTGGTCTGAGTTCATAGTCAACTCTCTGGTTAATTAGAACGAAATTTGTCTTGTCAGCGTTCAGTTCTAATTCGAATTGTTCCTCATTTTTTTCTAAATTTATGTCTTCTTCCAATGGAACGTCGTTTTCATCTAGTTCTATTATCGATTCCCTATTTTCTTCAGTTAAATCATTAGTTTCAATTTGATTTACTCTATCTAGGCCGGTTTGTATATAACGTTCTATTCCAATAAGAAAGATATTTTGAAAGGTTTGATTTGTAAAATGATCTTGATAATTCATTAAATAACTAGCTACTTGAACACCAGATAATTCATTTTTACTAGCTATCGTGTTATAACATTTTAAAATTAGTTTTCTGGAACGTTCTAGTATGTCTATATTTTGATCTGAATTATTAGACGATTGTTCTTCAAATGTATTTACAGCTTTATGTATTAATGAGAATATATCATAAAAAGACAGATTACTTTTAGTAACATAATCTGTAATATAATAGCATAATGCTTTTGCATCTTTACCGCTGAAAATATATTTTATATCCATGTTACATCGACATGCCGAAATAATAGTCTCGTTATAATTATTTAGCCATTCATTTGTTCGCTTCATTTTCAATTCTCCAGTATCTGGATCTATTGATGATTTTTCTACTTTTGCTCGTGGGAATCGCATTCTACAAGTTGTTTTTTTATCTGTTAATTTGGCATATTTGTAGCAGGTTGCATTGTGACGATGAATATTAGTTTCAGTGACTAAATTAATTAAGTCTTGCGCAAATTTTTGTTCATAGTTTAAATCGCGCGGATGAGGTGTAAAAATGCAGGCAGCTGGTAGATCCCCTTTTAAGTACTTCCAATTTTGATAAGGGGATTTGGTTTTTTCAGATTTGGAAGTATTATCAGACATATCATTAGACAGATTTTCATAATCAGATTCAGAGTTGACCATAATATCATCATATTCGTCGATATGGTCTCCAATCGTCTCTTTAACAATATCTTCCAAGTATTTTATTAAATTTTTTCGAAATTCTGGGTCTGCTATCTTTTCCATCATATCTTTTGGTCTTAGCTTATGTAAGAGCCAAAGGAGCATGTGTACATGAAGGCTTCCCCTTCCTTGACTTTCTACAGGTCCAAAGTACGAATCCATTGGTCCAAGAACGCCGCCCATAATCAATGCAGATATTATATTTTCAATTAAGTAATTAAAAAAAGTTGCTGTTGATACTGGGTGTGATGCAGTTATTTGCGATCTAACATATCCAGATGGAAATTTATTAAAAACATTTTCAAAGTCAATGTCTACACCACAAATATAGAGTGATATGGGATTGCAGGTGTCTGCAGGGTTTATTGTTAAAAAAATATGAGGTAGGCCCTTGTTATATATCAATGAATGTAAATTGACTCGTAATTTTGAGCGTGCTTGAACGCTTCCTTGTACATTTCCACCTACAGCCTTTACTTGTTTTACTAGCCTATTTACATCTGGATTTACTTTGAAAGTAGTATTTTTGTTTTTCTCTGAAATTATTTTTAGTGCTTCCTCTACATCAGTTGATTTTACATTGGATATTTGTTGCGCGTAAGATTGTGAATATGGTTGATTCATCATGAGTTTTGCAGTATAACATGCATTACGGCGTTGTAATATATTAAAAACAACAAAAATAAAACTGTGGTGCCGCTCAAATCTCTTATCTTGATAGCTGAGTAAATACTGTATGTGCATTTTATAAGAGGTTTTGTTTTTTCTATCTGGATTATCTGGCCCTCCTAATCCGTAGGGAAACAAAGTTGGAAACAATCCTAACAGTAATAAATGGTTATCATATTGGTTAACGAGCTTTTCACTGCGAGGAATCATATAGTAGGTATTGTCTGTCGTGTTAACTTGTTTTTCTGGAAAAGTATTATTCAAAATATGATCTTGAATATCTCCAGTCGATGTGTCTATACCATCAACATCAATTAGAGCGCTACTACTTAATGAAATCAATGTTTCTCCAATCTCATCAGTTTCATTAGAATCTGATTCATGATTTATTGTATTAAATTTAGAGTCATTCATAGATTCAGTGTTATCTAAATTTTCGTTAGCATATCCAGAACGGCATGAATTAGAAGCATGTACGTTTGTACTCGAATCCATTGTGATCCATAGAGAGTCAGGTATATCATCATTTGGAAGACTGTTTAAATTTTTTTCGGAAAGTTTAATGTCTTTATACAATGGGTTATTTTCAATCAACCATTCTAAGGCTGTTTTAACCTTTTGCCGCCTAACTTTTAAAAGTTTACTTGTTTCAATTTTGGATGGAGGATTTGACCCAACAAAAATTATTTTTATACTATCACAAAGACTGTCTTCAGTAAAGGGAAGAGTTTTAGCTATACTACTTATATTTTGTTCAAAAACTATTACGTTTCCACTAATTTTAGATTGTTTTGTGGATGCATCATACGTTCTAGCTTGAATTTTAATAATACACTTGTTATGACGATATAATGATATTAACTGTTCTTCTGGAATAGTTAGATTTTGTAATACTTCTGGAACATCCCCTATGAACGAATCATTTGCTGGCGAAAAATCTGGAGTTGTTGGTATTTTTCTATTTAAAGAAGTAATACATTTTGAACAAATATTACATAAGCTATCGTCGGTCATGGAACAATTTTTTAAATCTATTCCAGTTTTGTATAGTATTGTATTTTTATAGCAAAAATAAGTGAAGTCTTTGTTTTTGATTTCAGTATTGTCATTGGTATTTTTACCTTGTAATAAATTCTTCATATATACTGATTCTTTATAGGTAGAAAGCTTTTTGTTTATTACTGTTGTATCACTAGATTCTTTACATATAATTACGCCTGGAATACTATTGAAAATGTTTTCTTGTATGCCGTAAGTAGCATATTTTTCTGGCGCTTCCTCATTTTTTTCATTTGTTTGCTTTATTTCTTTGGACAAGACTTGAAGACCTGGAATATGTGGTAATTGTTGGTTCGATTGTAGTAATTCCCTGTTTTTTATATCTGAGAATTTAACTTGCTTGAAATCCTTATTGAATCCTACTCTGTTGCAAATGCTACATGTTTTCTGTAAGATTTCTTTTTTAGACATTTTATCAAGAAAATTTTCTAAACATTTTTTCTTAATAGTTTGATCTATTGGCGATGGCCATTCGTAAGGAATTTTCATATTATTTTTTACTCGTTTTTGTTTTTTTTGGTCAGAATTTTTTTTTTTAGTTTCCTCTTTTTCCGTTACGGACATATTTAAACGATATTTTTGTATTCTACATTTATTATGTTCCCTGGTTTTATTAGATAATTTGATACGCTTTATAAGTTGATCATTGGAATTTTCTGTTGATTTTCTTTTTAGTGTAATTCGTGTATTCGTGACGTAATCTGATTCTGTAGAAATATGTGAATTTTGAACCTTGTATCCATGTTCAATAATAAAAGGAGTCAAAGTAAATTCATGATTAATATCGTAACCACCAGAGCGACGTAAATATTCATACAGTGACTTTATATTCGGAAAGAAGAAAATGTTAGATGTTCCATCATTTTGTGGAAGTCCTTTTGCAGATCGTGCATGTGGATCAAATACGACATATTCACCACACATCCTATGAAGTGCTATAGATAATGAGGAACAGATAAATATTCCGCTGTCATAATCTTTGAAAAATCTTTCTATGTATACTTTTGCAAATTTATTAAAATTCCCAGAATATTCCTTATCAGATAATGGTTGGGAAGAAAGTTTAAATTTTTTTAGCTTGAAGCGATCAATGTCCACAAAAATTTGTTTTTCAATTTCATCAGCAGCTAAGTGTGGATTTGTTATTTGTGATTTCGTTAATGTTGGTTTTTGTGATCTAACTTTAACAGCTTCATTATAGGAAACTGCGTAAATTTGATCTCCTATCATCAGAATTGAATCAAGGTCAACGCTGCTGATTTTATGTTTCAAAATTGTGATAAAAGCTAAAAACAAAACAGAATTTGCGGTACATTGTTTGTTCCGTGAATTCTTATTAAAACGAATATCATTTTGAGCGAAACTTCCTGAAATAACTTTCAATGCATTGGATAGTGTTGGTTGATATAATGAATTATTGCTTTCGTTTTCAGTCATATCAATAAAATGCAATGGTACTAAAATTACTTTTACAGCATCTTCATTATTTTTGACAATATTTGATTGTAAAATTGACTGATTTTCTTTTAAAAAAAAATTGATGAAATGTGTTGCATTTTCAAAGAATATAATTGCTGATTTTGACCCATTACTGTTACCATTCAATGTACGACCATGAGAATCAAAAAATGCATAATGTGAAGAGCCATCTACATTTTGTAATCTTATCAATCCATACGATTGTTCTTTACATGTAATTATTCCATATGTAAATTGACATGATTCGAAATTGTGAACAGCATCAACGAAAAAATCTTTTACCAGTCGTCCCCGCGACACTCAGTTAAATTAACAAACATATCGATTTTTCTTAAAGAAAGTTCTACATTTGGAAGTAAATGTATTGCTTCTAAAAATGTATCGTTATATTTCGAATTTAAATCAAATTGATATAAGATACATTTTTCGTAATAGGTTTGACCTTCACGAAGTATGCTATTAAGATCACGAGAATTCCAAGAAATAACGGGTTTAAAAGTAGCAGTTGCTAACGCTAACGCTGCCATTGCAGTACATTGGTGATGGGGCAACTTAAATTCGCTTGAGAATTGAGAAAAGTCGCCAAGAATAATTTTATAAAAGTGGTTATATCCTTTGAAATCGACTTCTGTTACTGATTTTTTCATCAAGGTGGTGTCTACGATGTCATTACGGGTGGAGCTTGCTGAATTATCGGAATTATCTAAAGAATTTTCTTCATTGATCAACTTATTACGTACTTTCCTCATCGATACTGCTTTTTCCTTAATTTTTTTAGCATATGATTTGTTCTTAAGTTTCGGCATTTTTAGATTTTTTTTCTGTTTACAAATAAAATGACTTATTTGTGAAAAATAAGGGAATCTTGACAAATATATGAGGTTTACGAGATGTTCAATTATAATTCGTATCTGTGATCATATAAATACAATTAGTTTTAAAAGAGGTGGTGGTGAGGTAATGTCTTTGCACTGACTATTGTTTAATGTACAGTTTTCTTTAAAATTCGATTTTTGGATTTTTTTTACTTTCACAATGCCTGTCGTTAGCACTGACCAGTGTTACATGTACTGGATTTTCTTACTTTCACAATGCAGTCTTTAGCACGGACCAGTCTTCAGCGAACTGGATTTTATTGCTGTCACAATGTTGCCTTTAGCACTGACCAGTTCCAAATGTACTGGATTTAATTACTTTTACAATGCTGTCGTTAGCACTGACCAATCAGATGTTCTAAAGTACTGGATGTTTACTGTAACTTTTATGGTGAGTAGCGATAGTAGCGATCAATGTGTACAAATGGCTCTAGCTCATATATTTTCTTTCAGAATTGATACACGAAGCTGTTGACCCATGAAAAATGATCCAGAACCTTTATCACAATATTTTTACTTGTAATACAAGTAACACTGATTAATGAAACTGTTTTGCTATTGTTATTATATTAATATAATTACTGTAGCACAAATGTTTTATTTAAAATTGTTGAGAAATTTGTTTACAAGAACTTTGTCAAGTAATAAAACAGAAGACAAAAGGAATACGTCTATGGGTGCGTTGTTTTTTATAAGGCTGTGATTCTGGGTGGTAACACCAAAATCCATTTATTAGGTGTAGTGCATTGAATTACTACTTTTGATGAGAAGGAATGGAAGTTATTTTTTTCTGAGGACGACTTTACGTCAGGTGTGTGGCATTATTAATTTAATTAAGTTGTCGTTCAAGACGGAAATATTTCAAAGGAATGAATCTGAAGGACGGATGTTTGTAAAGACGAGGTATAAGCCCAATGTACCACCAAACCACAGACCACCTAAGCCCATGTCTTTATTAAAGATATGACGAACAATTTGTATCACTAACTAAATCTATGTTCGTCTTTCAGTAATTTTATGTGTGTGAAAATTTATTGGTAACGAGGAAACAATGTTGTGTTTACAATTACTCTCACCTCACTTCTTCAATGTTGCCCATCTACGAACTTAACCTCATGATTTTCATTCTCCGTCGATTAAAATAAAAATTTTGAAAATCGGTAAAGAATTACTCGAGTTATCGAGTCCACAAGAAAAAGCGTCTGTGTTGAATTTCTGGTATCTCGTTGTACTCACATTATCCATCTGCAAACTCAACCTCAAGAATTTCAATCTTCGTCGAATAACATAAAAAAATTGAAAATCTGACAAGAATTAGGGAAGTTATCGCGGTAACAAGGAATAAAATTCTATTGAGAATTACTCCCATCTCATTATTCCAATATTGCCCATCTACGAACTTAACCTCATGATTTTCATTCTCCGTCCATTAAAACCAAAATTTTGCAAATCGGTTAAGAATTACTCGAGTTATCGAGGGAACAAGTGTACGGACGTTTTCTGTATTTAACGTTTTTTGCCAATGTAGAACATTTTCAAAATATCATAGTGAACTTAGCGTTACGGACATTTAAGGGTATTTTCTTTCATAAGACCCTGACTTTCAGTCAAGGGAATAATATATAGATGATATAGATATATCTTTCGTAAAATTCTAATGAATTTTGAAAAATTCTGAGAAAGTAATGTGAACAGCCATGGATTCAGCCATATATTTTTCAAGCAAGGTAAATTTCAGTAACTCAAGTAAATCAAATTCTTAACAATAGATTCTGCAATATGATGACAATCAGACGGATTTATTTTGATTACAGATCATCTTAATACTTTCGATTCAACTAAGAATATTGTGGATAGTGTCAAAACGAGCAAATTTTGATTATGTGAGTGGAGGAATACTTTATATATATAATCATTGATTTATTTTGTGTTCACTCATGAGGGGAGAGGGGAGGTATGGGAAAAATTGTAATTTACGAAAATGAGGTGATATCGAGAGGGAGGAAGAGGAGGAGAGTTGCATTTAAGAGAAACACACGAAAGAAAATTTAATAAGCGAAGTAAATTTTGCTATCATCACCTCCAACTTGCAACAAATCAGTTAATATATTCTTTAATCGGCAGGAATGTGCTGAAGGGGATGCAAAGAGGGGAAAGGAGAGGTACATTTAAGGGAAACAAACGAGAAAAAAATTAGTTGTCGATTATTTGCCGAATAATTTGCAATAATCACTCCAACTTACAACAAAATTAGTTAATATGTTCGTTAATTGTCAGTAATGGGTGGGGATGTTCGGTAGGGGTAGAAAGAGGGGAAGAAGTTGCAGCTAAGATATAAATACGACCAAATTTTAATTAGCGATTACTTAACAAATAATTTTGCAATCATTACTCTAACCTACAACACATAATAATATATAGTCAAAATGTACATTAATTGGGTGGGATTAGAGGGTAGGGGACATTAAAAAGGGGTAAAGGCGGAAAAAAAATGCATCATAGTTTTACTCTATGGGCTTCAAAGTACACATTTCAATAAAAAGAACATTGGGAAAGCTCCGTCAACTATGATACGAAAAGTTGACCCACCACAAGAAAAAAAATGCAGTGTGCGACTGTGAATTCAACTTGACTTACTTCGAAAACGATTAATGACACGACAGAGTAAAGTGAACCAGGCAGGAGCGCTGATTTGACTAGGGACGTGAATAATCTAGTAGCCCTATATTTTTTGCGAATAAAATTTTTCAATTTATGTCAGTGTTCATTTGAGTTCATTTTCATACAGTGTATTATGGTTAGTTTCCTCTTACCAAAAAAGTACTCCGTGTGAGAGACAAAATTGATTTTTTTTTTCAATTTTTCCTTTGTTTTTTTGACAGCTTGCTCTCTCCCGGCTCTCTCACGGAGTACTTTTTGTTGTGTGGAATCAGTGGAATAGACACTTTAGGTCCCTTATTTGACGTTTCGATAATGAACCGCTCCTGCCTGATTCATTTTACTCTGCCGTGTTAACGAGCAAAGTTAGTGTCTGAAAGATTACAATTTAATTAATCTAGGGATTACTCATTAAGGGATAAGTTTAAGTTTGTGGGAATTAAATTTTAACTCTAAAAAAGATTCATTAGCGTAAATGTGGTGTCGGGGAATCTCGCACACGCGATCATAGTATGCGTCCTTTTACGACATGTAACGAAAAGTCATGACTGTGCGAGATTCACCACTTAGATGTGAATCTCGCACACCATGAATTTGTGTGGTGTGCGAGATTACCCTACCCCGTAAATGTTAATCTCAAAAAGATTTAGATCTATGTCCAACTGCCAAAAAAGGTTGTCCAGACAAGAATTCAGTCTATAACTGAGAAGAGATATGCTGATATGCATGAACCGAAAAAAAATTATTTGGGAAATGTCTTTTTGAGGGGGTTAGTGCATAACTACTCAACTGATGTATACCATCCCATTAAACAAACTTTTTAAGTTTGGGAAGATCACTTTAAAAGTTCTTTCTAGTCGTCTGTTTTCGACAAAAAACGGCTGGCGGAATCTATGGATGTTCCCAAAAGTCGTAATTTATTTAAAAAATTCACTTTCTCACATTTTAAGCGCACTTTTTTGCGCCGCTTATAACGTATATGGTGAATTTAACAATTACAATGTAAGGCTCTGTTGATCAAACGTTCTGATATGGAAGAGATTGAATATTAAACAATATTTCCTTTATTTATATACGTGAAAATATGTGAGAATATGAGAAACGTGTAGGAAAAAGTATGAACTGAAAAGGCAAAATAAATAAAATTTGCCTGCAGATATGACAATATTATACATGGATGCAAACAGATTTTATATTTAAGGAAGAACGTTTAACTAAATTCCGAATTGTGAAATGCGTAAAATATTTTTGACAATTTTATGTGTGAATAATTTAGATTGTTTCAGAAAGTTCCATCTTTTATTTTCAACCATTTTTTTTTTTGATCCAATGTGGGTGAAACATATTGAAAAATTGTTCCTTTTATTCATCTCAATGAATTTAATGGGAATTGGAAATTGAATTGCTGACTTGGAAATGGAATGTGTAGACAATTTTTCTGCCGCAGAATTTTTATTTTACCTTTGTATCTTTGACCTTTCAACAGAAACAACCTTTCATAGACGACAAACATAATCACCAGTTTAATTATCGTGTCTATTAGGGATCGTTCACAAATCCCGTCCTCACTTATTGCACATTTTTAGACTCCCCGACTCCCACTCCCCTCTTGCCCTCAATTTGTTTATACCTTATAAGCATGTCCCACCTTCGTCGTGGTATACCTTCTTCCTCTTAAGAGTACGGCATTTATTGATGGCTCCTCACATCTTTGATAGATTGAAAGAAAATCTTTAACTATCGGGACATATTTCAGATTTTTTAGAGTTTTAAAAGTCATCAACGTTCCCAGTCATTTAAATGTTTCCCGGTTATGACATTTTAGCACAAAATCTCAAATGTCTTAAATATCTTAAACTAAGAATCACTTGATTGACTTGATTGGGAACGTCGATGACTTTTAAAACTCTGATAAATCTAAAATTTTGTTTTCTAAAGGTGAACAAACTGTGGTTTCAACATGCATTTTCCCACATAACAACACATTAGCTAATATCACAGTAGGCTGATGAAATCACAGTAGGCACTGCGTTTCTGTAATACATATAGATGACTTGTTTTCGTTGTATGAGTTAAAACGTACAATACAAACAATCGTAAGCTGTAGCTCGTATCACTAAAGCCTCCAAATTTGACACTTGTCAATTCAGTGTTCATGCTAGTAGCAGTGCTGGGCTAATATTCATCGTATATTTTTGTCGTTGGTCGTCGCCTGTCCATAACAGATGACATATCCGTTCGAAAGAGGATAATTTATGCCACAGTGTCTGAAACAATTACCTGCTCCCTGGTTGTAAAGTGTAGACTCTGCAGCGAATCTACAACCATGATTTTCTCTAAAGTCAATATTACCGTCCAGGGTTACCGCTGCAATGCCCACACTGACAAAAAAGATTTGAAAATTTATCTGCAGGAAACTTTGCCTTCAGGTAATACACAATATCAGAAACAGCTCTAGCGCAACTGTGACACAAAATTTAGATTCTCTGGACACAATTTTTCTGTCAGTTCAAAACTAGTGGTTCCTCCATAGTTATGACGCCTCGGGGGCTTCCTCGTGTCCCCAATAGTAGCAGATTCTTCAGAGCTAAGTGCAATAAAATCTGAAATTGAACTCGTGGAGACATCTATACGGTACCGTGTCTTCTTTATCCTCATACCATTAGAATAGTTTGATATCCACTCGATAGCATACTGTACAAAAAATAGTTATTTGTTTAACGAGAGGTTGAAAATTTAGAAATTGCATTTCTAAGGTTTTGCTCATACGCTCTGGTCAAAATGCAACACGAGAAATAGTACATTGAATGACAAGGGGCGAAAGTAAAAAAATTCAACCGTGTGCGAGAGTTGGAGCCCGCACCGAAGGCAAGGGCTCTAATCGCACAGGTTGAATTTTTTTACTTTTGGCCCGAGTCGTTCATACTATTTTTTTTGATACCAACATTGAAAATTGATACGTATCGCAAACATCGCAACAAAATGTTGAAATAAAAAGGCATTTAGCCAGAAAATGCGGGGGTCCAGGGGGCGGCAGCCCCCTGGTATATGAAAAATTTAATAATTTAGCCATCACAACAATAACACACACAAAAATTAAGATATAACTAACAAATCATTCAGTAACAAAAAGTATCAACTTTGTATGCTAATTTCAATAAGAACACTGGCGCACAGTGTTTTACAATTTTGATCAAAGTATTCTGCATAATATGAGCGGATTTTGTTGACAACTCGACTCATTTCTCTCATTTTCTGTGACGTCAGTCACTTTCGCTGTTCGTTCAGTTGCGTTCGCTCTTCGTCAAGTACTTTCTCCCCGTGGGATGCATTTTTTTACTTTCGCCCCTCATATGCGGGGCGAAAGTATCATTTTTCAATGTTGGTATCAAAAAAATGCAATTTCCAACTTTTTCCCCGAATTGAACTCAATCTTGTTCACAACAAAGGCTTCCTTAGTTTCAGCGGAGAAAAAAAAAACTTCTTTTCGCATTCGCACTTTTGCAAGCATCCAAATGCTTTTTGTTTATATTTGATGAGGAGGTTGGTGTGTACACTATTTAATTTTCACATCACAATCGTGGGACAAAACACAGCTTTCGCACCACAAACGTGAATAGAATTCAAGTGTTGAAATGTCAGTGGGTTATATGTGGGTTATATAACACATAAGTTGAATAGATAATCAATTTGAATATCCCGAAATAAATAATTTATAAAATATGAATAATCCAACCGATAACAACCGCCAGACCATTTCCCATCGCCCACTAACATTTTCATTGGTTTTTATTTTATCGCAAACTATATGTATGTATAGCCTAGTCCTAAGGGGCCTTTTTTCAAGAACTTTTGTATTCGTTAGTCTGTTAATCTTTCTTCCAAAACCCAATCTAATTTATTATTTTGACTAATCTACCACACATGTGTCCCAAGATTGTCTAATTAGGTAAATTCATTTAACACTTAAAATTTCGTACTTGACTAATTATCCCATAAAATTAACTCATGAGACAATGTTAAATGTAGTCAATTTAAGCTCTTGGCATGTATCTGAACAATAAACTTTTTTTTCCTCGATTATACATAGCTTCAGAATACCTTACCAATGGCGTTAAGTATACGAGAATAGTACATAATGTATTGTATATAGCAAACAATGAATATGAGGAGGAAAAGTTTTAAATTGACCTTACGGATAATATATGTACTCATGTACTTCACAGTAATTATTTTCCCACACAGTAGCCAAACATCGTAAACATCACCTTATCCCTGTTAGTACGAACAAAACCTCTAATAACTCTGCATTATATTCCATTTTCGCACATTGTTATTCAGGATCCATAATATGAGCCAGACAATAGAAAGCCAATTACAGTTTTGCAATCGTTCGATGTATAACACACAAAGCTTCTGCAATGCATAAGTTAAATTCAGCGAAGTACTTTAGATTTTACATTTTGATAGAGAATGTTTTGGGTTCAGATTTTGCATTGAGCATACACTCACACACACAAACAATTTGAAATCTATGGTAACGTAATGTGCAATATGTCCATCTGAATTAATACCTTAACCATATGGTAAAATCTCAACTATTTCTGTTAGATGTTATACACAGAGAGGGACGATGTAACAAGAGATTAAATTAGATTATGAACTTTGTAAATTCATTCATTTCAATCGTCCCATGCACCACACACCACAGATATATATATAGGAAGCTATTTATGTTTGAAACAAATTCAGAATTTGGCCTCAACTACACGAAACTTGCATTTTTATTCAAATTTTGACAACTTAGTAAAACATGTTGGATCATCATTTTCCAGAATCAGATTTTATCCAACGATGGTTTTGCGTTATGTCGGACGTGCCAGTGGACGTATTATGGAAGGGTATGGCCCGGCCGTATTAAACCAGTGGGACAGCATAAAGTTTGATGCTGAAGTGCATGGTGGCGTTACTATTTCTCTAAGAACGAATGACGTCATTGTCTATAAACTCAGAACTACTTAATAATACCTCTTTCCTTTGTATCACAAATTTGGATGCCATCGTGCACTGTAGCAGAGAACTTAAGAGGCAGGGATGCTTTGCTGAAAAAGTTCAAAAATGTTAAAAAAATTACAGCAAACTGCTGACTTCTCTCAAAGTCAACCCGTTCGTGGTCGTTATTGCGGTCGTACATTTTTTTAAAAGGAGTCTAATAAAAGAATATCATCGAAAGTACAATACGAAACACTCAAATGTAGGCTAGAATTTTAGCTAAGCATCCATACCTCTTAATGCACATTTTTTATATAGAAATTTTCAATGCGGCCATATCCACCTAGTTCACTGGTATTAGCGACTCCTTGAAGCCTGTTCCCAGTCAATAAAAGGTGTTTCCAGGTTATGATATTTTGGCACATTGAAAATCTCTTAGCGAATTCAAATTTTGCGACAAAATATCATATACTGGGAATCTCTTAATTCACAGGGAACATCAATGACTTTATAAGGCTGATAAATCTAAATCTTCTCCCCTTAGATATTTCGCATTTGTAACTCAATTTTTTTTAGAGGAAAATTATATTTGACCCAGAATACGTCAGTCCTACCAGTCCTACCAACATCGGTTTTTTTGAAGTAAAGACCCTGACACAAGGACCTACACTAACACAAGGACTTACACTGACACAAGGCTTACACTGACACAAGGCTTACACTGACACATCGACTTACACTGACACAAGGACTTACGCTGACACAAGGACTTACGCTGACACAAGGACTTACGCTGACACAAGGACTTACGCTGACACAAGGACTTACGCTGACACAAGGACCTACACTGACACAAGAACCTACACTGACACAAGGACTTACACTGACACAAGGACTTAAACTGACACAAGGACTTAAACTGACACAAGGATTTACATTGACACAAAGACTTGCGTCACCTTTACCCTTCAAAAGGGTGTTTTTTGACTGATTATTATTAGGGTAATTAATCGAATCTATGACTTGATTTGCTTTAAGTGAGTTTTTTACAGATTGAAATAAAATCTTTCACTTTATTCGTTTTAACATTTTGGTTTGATTTTATACAATCTAATCGCTTCTTCGCAATCGCTGTCGATAACAGATGATGATACTAGCTGCCTGTCGTTGACAGTTATGTTTTCTAAACAATTTACGTAAATTTGTTAACGAACCGTTATCACGTTTCGATAAGATACAAATGGTTTGAAGAATTCGGCTTCAAAGCTAATTTATACATTTAATGAGGCGAAAAATGTATATTTTTTGTACAATTTAAACCGCAAAAATTCGATAATCAAAATAAAATTAAATGTTCACTGAGTTTGTTTTTTTTTATTTTATTTTACTTTTATGACACTGGGATACTCCTTTTTTTATTTCAAATAAATAAATAGGAAAATCCGATTATAAAATGTTGAATATCCGGTAAAATAAAAATTAAAAAAAAAATCCGAATAAAATTGTTACATGAACCACTAGGTCAGCGCATATGGTTTCGTTTCAGTAATTGCAAAAATATGCCATTTTATTTGCGTTCGCCATACAACATTGAAAAATAATCCAAAAGCTCCAAAATAAAGTCAATAATAGATTGAGGTTTAAAATGTTTAATAAAATGTATTTTGCATAATTATCGTTATAATTCCGCGAAACAACAACATAACTGGAGGAATATATCACCAATATCATATTGCAATATAGCCAATAAAGCGGTCATTATATTTTATGTGATTGATTTTGGTGGTCGTCAGTTACCAGAGGCGCCGACTGGCAGTTACCAGTGGCGCCGACTTGAATTTCATGAACACTGGTGATTTTATGGCATTCATTTTATCAAGTCCCTCTAGCTACAGATTTTCGATATCAAATTTCACTTAATGGAGTGGTTCAAAAATACTGACAATTCCAGGTGAGTACCACTGGTACCAGTACATATATTATACCAGCATTAGCACATGAATGATGTTTGTAATTTATAATAGACCTGTGTCGGTCGTATCATTGTGGAAAACGATAGTATTACGTTGACCCAGATGTTGGGAGAATGTCTCACGACATTCCTTTTGAGTAAAAAATGTTGTTACATTATGTCACAAAGGAGACAATACGTACGGTTTCGGTCCAGGTCAACCGTTGCTCTGATATAATGTTAAAACAAAATCATCGCTCATCTCGTGCAAAACAAGCGTAGCAAGTAGATTTCGAATGGAGCCTAAAATTCCCTGAAAGAAAACCTGAACCCGTTTCGACTTGAATCTGCGGGATGAATTTTGATCTGACCTGAAACCTGTTGTTTTTAATTTCAGGTCCGACCTGTCAGGAGACCTGAAATATTTGTATGAAAAATTCCGGGCTACCTGAAATCTGACCCGCAAATTTTGAAAAAATCAGGTTCAGGTCTGGTCAGGTATTTTTTTAAGAAAATACCTGACCTGAACCTTAATTTTCAGGACGAGATCATTTGAGTATATAAATTTGACAATAGAGCATTAAGAATGGATGATTTTCCGTCCCAGTTTTCAGTGTGAAATCTGACTCGTTTCATACAGAAGCACATAAAAGGAATTAAATTTTGTCACGTAGACGATAGAACCAAAAACCAAAAACTTTGAATCCCACAGGATTACATAATCTCCCGTACAAATATATTTCTTGGAGTTTTACTAAAAAAAGAATTCATTGTACGGAATGTTCGATTTAATGCAAATAAAAAATACAAAACAGAAATCAATAAAATTCAAATCAGTATATTTTGTGAAGCTCTCGTGTGTTTTTCTTCAATGTGAAAATGAAGATGTTTTGTTCTTTGTTGGCACAAAAAACCGATATCTACAGCCCGGAATTTTACATTTTTGGAACTTGTTGGTATACACAAAACTATTAAAATATGCATAGAAACGGTCGTTAAATATCTTCTCGTAGATTACACCTGTTTTTGGTAGCTCTTCATAAACATAAGAACATTACGTAAGGCATATAAATGACTTCATTTAACTTTAACATAAAATTACCACACATCATTAACCTGGTACATTGGGACAATGCCAATAACTAATGAAAACTTTGGCGATAAAGCGTCCCTTATGAAAATGTCGTTTTCAGCGATTAAAATTCCATTCCATTAACCCAGCGGCATGTTGGATGAATACGCTGTCGTGTGTATGTATATGAAACATATAATTTTTTAACTACTTTCAGTCGAGAATTATTTTGTCGTCCTTTCGGTAGCTGGCTCTTTTTTTTCTGTCTCTCCCAAAATACGTTTTCGGAACAATAGACTACATCTGGCTTCTGGCTTATGCTGTTCAATGATGCGTTATCTTTGCTGTCATATTATATGTAAAGTTCGTTTAGCATATAAAGTACATGTTATAGGATAGATAGTGCTTTACATGTGCCTGACACATATATATTCCTTTCATGTAAGGAAAATGAAACATAAAGGAAGATAACTATTTGCAAAATATTTTTGTCATAAAATATGTTAATGCTTCTATATGATCATCATATAGATCCATTACCAATGTCGCGGGCATGCGAGGGATTATATGTAATAGTATAGTATGTATCGTCAAACAATGCATATGAAGACTAATTATTGTGTTATACTGCATAAACATTGTGTGACAGGTTGTATACTATTATGTATATGCAAAGATTAAGTAGAACTAAGGAGTTCTACGGCTGGGAGTATGTTAGTGCTTGCATTGAATAAGTCTATGCAAGCATTGGTATATTACGGACATATGAAATCGTATACGCAGCAACGGAATACTCGATTATATAGTGCACTCAATGATGCGCAAGTATAGTGCGCATGTATCACAATGCTATGCAAATAATATGCAATATGCTATTGATGCGCAAGTATATAGCAGTGATATACAACTAATATGCAGCGTGCTGTATGATATTTGTTTTATTGCTGTGTATCATAGTAATTAAGAATGGACATAATTGTTATAGTATGATTCATCTTGATGCACATGCAGGATGCGCATGTCAATCATTCTAGAAGTTAATGACTTACGTAGGATTAAGATGAACCATTAAAGGTAATGTACTAATGAATCAATTACGTAGGTTGATTCATTAACATCTCTTTATTTACATTAAGTTCTTTGTTATATTTTAGTATAAATACTGTAAAGTTTGATTGAATAAAGTCAGTTATTAACATCAACTCAACGAGCTTGTTTCTATTACATTTCTCCGAGCTCAGGAGAATTACTTCTACTCTAAGACTGTACCAATGTGTAAGAATGCGGTTTTAGCAGAAGGCTGAACATAATGGTGACCCCGACGTGATGTCTTTTTGTAAAAGATATCATCATTGAACAACGGTCTTAGGGCAGTAGTAGTGTAGTGAATGTCGTGTTAACTTGTCAAAACATTGGTCGTGCATTATGGACATTAAGTGAAGCAGCCCTGAAGGAATTCTTTAAGCGTTTGGACTTGGTTGGCAACCTTAAAACCTCACCTCTAAGGCAGTTATAAGGAACCAGTGAGAGGAGCAGAGGAAAGTATTCGGAATTGGTTGGCAGCGGAAAGTCACAGCTCTAAGGCAGTTGCAAAGGGCAACCGAAAAGAGCAACATCCAAGTATTTGGAAGGCAATTGATCATTATGTTCAGCCTTCTGCTAAAACCGCATTCTTACACATTGGTACAGTCTTAGAGTAGAAGTAATTCTCCTGAGCTCGGAGAAATGTAATAGAAACAAGCTCGTTGAGTTGATGTTAATAACTGACTTTATTCAATCAAACTTTACAGTATTTATACTAAAATATAACAAAGAACTTAATGTAAATAAAGAGATGTTAATGAATCAACCTACGTAATTGATTCATTAGTACATTACCTTTAATGGTTCATCTTAATCCTACGTAAGTCATTAACTTCTAGAATGATTGACATGCGCATCCTGCATGTGCATCAAGATGAATCATACTATAACAATTATGTCCATTCTTAATTACTATGATACACAGCAATAAAACAAATATCATACAGCACGCTGCATATTAGTTGTATATCACTGCTATATACTTGCGCATCAATAGCATATTGCATATTATTTGCATAGCATTGTGATACATGCGCACTATACTTGCGCATCATTGAGTGCACTATATAATCGAGTATTCCGTTGCTGCGTATACGATTTCATATGTCCGTAATATACCAATGCTTGCATAGACTTATTCAATGCAAGCACTAACATACTCCCAGCCGTAGAACTCCTTAGTTCTACTTAATCTTTGCATATACATAATAGTATACAACCTGTCACACAATGTTTATGCAGTATAACACAATAATTAGTCTTCATATGCATTGTTTGACGATACATACTATACTATTACATATAATCCCTCGCATGCCCGCGACATTGGTAATGGATCTATATGATGATCATATAGAAGCATTAACATACTCCCGGACATTGAACTATTAAGTTCAATACAAAAATATATAAGCTTCAACATACATTGAATGGAAGTTCAATACTAAAAATGTTTAAATTCATGTTACAATCAATCAAATTCATACAATTAAAGATTGTTATATTTAAATATAATAATTTTAAAACTGATCTTTTACTTTGCGTCCTAAATGATTCAATGTGAAACGCTTTCTAAATTTCGAAGTAAGTTTAATAATTTTAGTTTAATTATTTAAAATAAATATGTCACATTATCAAATTAGATCTCAAAGGATCTTTTAATGCCAAATCAATTAAGTCCCTTTGAATCGTTTAGTTCGCTTTACACTAAATTATTTTTCACAAAATTATATTCTCACATATCACAATAATCTTCAATAATGTCTAAATTACATTATCGTTACGTAAATGACTCAATATTCATCAACGTATTTTCTTTAAACACTCACAATTCTTATCAACTGGTTTATAAATTTAGATAATAATTATTCATTATCTTTGACATTGAATCAATTATTCTGATCAATTTAATTTTTCAAACAACTGGCTTCGGAAATATCTAATTCCAGTATCTCATTTTCCCAAGAAACAGATTATTGTGATCTAACAATGCTCTTTCAAATACTTTATTGTTCTTTACTATGGATAATTTCACAATGTTTTTTACTGTATATAATTTCCAATAATTCCATAAGTTTTACAATTCAATAATTATATAAACATGGCTTTTACTTACTAAAAGTTCAATACTTCCGTTTGTAATTTCATATACGTTTTATATTTAAATGAAAACAAATTACTTTATCTAATAATTTATTTATTCCATTCATTCGGTCACATAAAATTATCCGAACAAACGTTTCACTGGATCTGAACAAGCAAAACAACATCTACAAGTTGAACTCTTGTGATACCAGCAACACATCCCATAAAATATCTAATAATATATTTTATCTTTAATCTTTGGCGTCAAATTCTTTTTCTTTTTAACATTTCAATAATGCAAATAAAATACTTTTAATTCTACTTTTGTCTGTATGTAATATTCTAATTCCTGTACGTTATGAAATATTTTAACATTTTAACATTTTATTTTTCAATCAATATTTTGAATATGATCCCTTATGGTCATTCATTTGTTACATAGAAACTTCAAAACCGTTCTCTATTGTCACTACGTTTTCACCTCCTAGTTTAGGATTTAATAATTGTCAACAAACTCTATTCTGCGTTATTTCATTTAATTTATTTAATTATTTCAAAAGTGCTATAGGTATATGCTCTGTCTTTAAACTTGCTATAGGCAAGGTATACTCCCGGACAAAATTATATATTCAAGATTTAATTTTTCAACTGTTTTATGTTTTACGCAGAATTAAGAACCAATTGTTCTTTCTTTGTTAGTCATGATTTTCTAGTGTTTTTAATCATCTTTATTTTAAGAACCAATTCCTTTTTAATATCAAAATTATTTAGGCTACCCTGGCTTTTCGTTATGTTCATATTCTTTTTTTTTTTTTTTTTTTTACAATGTTAGTATAATATTACTGTGCGGACAACTTATCTGAATACAAATTTTTAATTCAAATAACTGGTTGAACCGCTTATTGCACAAACAGATTCAAGAATTGACTATCTTATTTATATTTTCTTTTTAACTTGATTTTAATTCACATACCTTCTACATTTGCTGAAGTAATACCAATGACGGGTGCTATATTATTATCTAATTACTAACAGAAGGTATTATTACATTTGAAAGATTTCCATCAAAATTCTGAATCTAACAAACGCCTGATAATAATTCCTGCTGAAATTTTGCCTAAAATTTGAATTTCAAGTGAACGATTTAATAACCAAGTAAACGGAAAACTACATTCCAACGCTTCCTTTTATTAAAATGACGCTGCGTTAAAAAGTATTATGTACTTTCCATTTTGAATTTCGACTGCACTTACGGCGTTAATACTTTTATACCTTCCCCACCTGATCCAACACTGTATTTCAAACACAATACCGATTATCATTATCTCAATATCGATTTCATTTCACTATTTACTTTAAACTTAATCCGAAACCATCATCCGAAAAACAGAAAACATAAAGTTAAACATAACTTTTAAAAATTTATTTGATCCCTTTATCAAAAAATGATTATTGAACCCTCTATTTGAATAGCACAAAATATTATTAAAGATCATGTATCATTACTCTAGTTTATGATTCAAAACCTTCTTTTTCAACAAAAGAAATATTTTTTCAATCTCAAATAAATTATCCGATTTCATAAAAACGAACATAATACTCAATGAATTTTAAAAATCAAAATCAATAACTCGACATTATACTCATGTGGAATCAGTTGAGGTCCCTTCAATTTCGCAACTCACGTCACTAAAATACTTGACAATAATCATTCAAATTAGAATATGTTTCACAAAAAAAAAAAAAAAATTAAAATATGTCTTTTGACGACCATTATTCTAACGAATTAATAACACAATTGATTAATTAGTCAATTCTGAACCTCGTCTGCAATATTTGTTTATTTTCACGAAAGAAAGCTCCACAAACAACAAATACCTTTCAGTTATGGTTGATCGATAACTGTAAGTGTCTCCCGGACATTAAAACTTTACAAATTTCTAAGTTTTAATCAATTCTTTTAAAATATGTGTGATCATTGAATATGAACATACAATTGCCGAATTTTTGTTTTCTATTAAATTCATTTGCCTCATCAATCGTAAGTCTCAGCGTTTTGATTAATTATTAAAATATTTTAAATAACAAAACAACTTACAAATTTCCGCACCATTGTGCGGTTTACCGTTTTTCAAATGATGTATTTGGTATGATGACGATTCTGTTGGATGAACGTTCCAAACTCCTGCTTAGGGTGAACCTTCGTTACCGCGCCACAATTTTGATCTCCAACTCAAACTGGCGCCACTCTATGTACGGTCCCATTACCTCATTTCGTTTATTTTCTTTGCTGAATTCATTATTTTACTTTTGTTTTTCGATTATATTATTCACTTTCTGATGAAATTTTCACTCATTACGATGCACTGATGATGCTTTACGTGTGTTTTTAGTAAGGCAATCTTAATTGCTACTTATCAACAATAGTTTTACTTTTCTATTTATTCCATCACAGATTATTAATATTTCTGAATTCTTTCAATATCTCACTGGTCTCGTCTCACACATCACATATGCGTAATAACTTTATCAATTATAATTATTACCAATCTTGTTCCGAAGACCCTCTTTTTTATATTGATTCAATGCGTCCTTGTACTTGATTCCTCATGAATCCAGTATTATATTTATTGCAAGTAACATTCTCATTTTCATCGAATCTCTCGAATTCAATGCAACTCATAGTGCAGATTAAGGATAAGTAATTTGCGTCCAAATTACCTATTTCCCGTTCAACAATTTGCGTCCAAACTGCTGCTCGGTTTCAATCTGCTGAGAAGCATGTTATCACTCAAAAGGCTCGATTCCCATGACACTGTTACTACAACAAATTTTCTATCACTTTTTGATATAATTTAGTGCCCAAATGCACTTTCACAAATTGTTTCATTAATTGACTGCTCCCTCCTTTTTTATGGATTTCATTGCAAGATCAATTTCTACTTAAGTCATTTTGTTTATTAAATTGCACTTTTCACATTTTCTACGTTCCGTGAAGATCAAAAATCTCCTTTCGCAACTCTCAATGTTATTGAATTTATTTTTTCACTAAGCTGTCAGCTCCACCCCCTTTAGGTTTCAATGCACAAACAACTTTTAAATTCATTAAGCTGTCAGCTCCACCCCCTTTAGGTTTCAATGCACAAACAACTTTGAGTTTTCATTTTTATTTTTATGTGTTAAGTAGTCAGCTCCACTTCCTTTAGGTTTCATTGCACAAATAGTTTAAGTTTTTATTTTTATGTATTAAGCCGTCAGCTCCACCTCGTTTAGGTTTCAATGCACAAACAACTTTAAATTTTAAGTTTATTTTTATACTTATATAAGTTTGCACTATTGTCCATTATGACTACCGATCCTCATTTGCTGTTTCGGTATCGCCTGGATCTCTGCCATTTTTAACCATTGATGGCCTTATGTTTTGTTTAGTTTGAAAAACTTGCGCACTACGTAGGTTTATCATTATTTGAAGAACTGCGAATCCACATTCGATACGCTCCAATGCATCGCCAGTCTTTCTTTTAGTAGTCACCTATCGGACTACTTCAGTTTATGTATTTTCTGGTTATCAAACACGTTGTCTGCTCCACTTTTCACAACTGAGTGTCCAGCTCAACGTTTAATCCTTTGTACAGCTGCAACTTCCACCTTCCACGGCTTCCATTCACGAACAGCTCTTCCTTTGGACTGCGTTTTAACCATTTTTCTCTTTGAGATATCGTGTCTGCTATCCAAAAATCTCACCAATTTCTTTGCTATGATACTTTTGGGTGGATATCCTACACACTTTTTTGGTTGCTTTGCCAATCAATTGCCTTCCAAAATCACGGTTATTTTCAGGCTCATACTTCGGAAATTCCCGATCTGCAGTCGTAGAATTTCTATAGAGTTGCTTGTGTTCTGCCAACTCTGCAGTTTTTTAATATTAATACTCAATTAGTATTTGGGATATCCGCGCATAAAGTCGCCTAATGGACTTATTTTTGTGTTACACTTAACACCATTTGGCCTATTATATAGCCTGGAACAATTCCTTCTGAATTGTTTTAATGAAAGTCGCCTAATGGACTTTTGTATCCACTGCACTTTTTTTGTTTTTTGTTAATGAAGTCCAGATTTGGATTTTGCTGTTTTCAGTTACTTTGTGTAACTGCCCTAAAGCTGCGATTTTTAATTTTACCAAGTCCAAATACTTGGATTTTGCTCCTTTCGGTTACTCTGTGTAACTGCCTTAGAGTTGTGACTTTTTTAATGAAGTCTGGATTGGATTTTGCTCCCTTCGGTTACCCTGTGTAACTGCCTTAGAGCTGCTATTTTTGTATTTAACCAAGTCCAAATACTTGGATGTTGCTCTTTTCGGTTGCCCTTTGCAACTGCCTTAGAGCTGTGACTTTCCGCTGCCAACCAATTCCGAATACTTTCCTCTGCTCCTCTCACTGGTTCCTTATAACTGCCTTAGAGGTGAGGTTTTAAGGTTGCCAACCAAGTCCAAACGCTTAAAGAATTCCTTCAGGGCTGCTTCACTTAATGTCCATAATGCACGACCAATGTTTTGACAAGTTAACACGACATTCACTACACTACTACTGCCCTAAGACCGTTGTTCAATGATGATATCTTTTACAAAAAGACATCACGTCGGGGTCACCATTATGTTCAGCCTTCTGCTAAAACCGCATTCTTACACATTGGTACAGTCTTAGAGTAGAAGTAATTCTCCTGAGCTCGGAGAAATGTAATAGAAACAAGCTCGTTGAGTTGATGTTAATAACTGACTTTATTCAATCAAACTTTACAGTATTTATACTAAAATATAACAAAGAACTTAATGTAAATAAAGAGATGTTAATGAATCAAAATAGTTTATGAAAAAGTTTAAATGCCTGGGAGATGTAACAAAAATGTGTTGCGGGAAATGATTGATGTCAGCACAAAATACAATTTGCGTGTCGAGTCGGAATTCGGCCTCATCTGCAGGCTAATAAAGAGATAAGGAGAAAATATTTGTTGAATGTCACTGAACCCAACCAGAAAACCATTCAACAATAACAAACTTGGAAGTAAGTAGCATGAAGACACACCTTAATTACAAGTTACAAATTTAAATATCCAAGTCGAATCATTGGCTACCAACGAGAATGCTAATAATTTACTGAATTTTCCTAGAACGAAACATCTTACATCTATTAGAAATTGCAAGTAAATGACTTAGCGTTCTTTTCAGTTCTGTCACCAATATCACCAATATCTCGACCAGTTTGCTCTTTTTTAGTCAATGGTCTGTTCTATCCCCCATTTAGGGGATGTATTTGGGAGGTAGTACAGACCAAAAAAAGGTTCATTCTTGTTGAGTTACAGTATGCTTTCCATTATATTCTATTCGGGCATAGTCTCTTTAGGTCGCCAAGGCATATTTGAACACTAAAACACTTTTTACTCGATTTAAAAAAAAGTATTTTTTGTTTTGTCGCGACAAAAACAGAAAATATTTCGACATAACTGTGACACTCCGCTATTGTAAGTACTAGAATGAAGGTTTGCTGTGTTCGCTTCGGCTTCATTCAAAAAAGTGTCGCAAATTTCAACGATGATGGTAGACAAACCTCCGATGAGCTCTAATAATTCCCTGCTGAGCTTTGACAAACCTCTAATGATCTTTAATAATTCTCCGCTATGCTTCAGTAAGAGGCCATCATTGGTAGATCTTCGCATTCGCTGCTATTGAGTAACCAATTGGCTCCATTAAGCCTTACTACAACTTGCTTAAACCTTAAACCTAACGGACACTTCCCCAAGCCAAGCGGAGAATTATTAGACCTCAGCGGAGGTTTGTGAAAGCTCAGCTGATATTTTTATTCAGAGAGGTGGCATAATTAGACTTAGCGGAGTCTTGTTAGCTTACTAAAGAAGTTTGAAATCCGAACGAACATTTTTTTATGCTTAGCGTAGTCTTACGAGATGTTACAATTTTAATAAATGCTCTCCCATCAATGAAAGAATGTCCGCTGTGCTCTTGTAACGCTTTGAAAAATGATCTGTGAGCATTATTAGATCTATACGCTACCTTTTGTTAACTGTTTGATGATTTTTATAAAATGTCCGACACTCTTTTGAATGAAAATATTTTACCGCCAAAGTGAACACCGCAAACATTCATTCTAGTACTTATAATAGCGGAGTGTCGCAGTTCTGTCGAAATATTTTCTGTGTTTTGTCGCGACAAAACAAAAAAAAACTATAAAAAGGGTTTTAGTGTTCAAATATGCCTTGGCGAATACAATGGAAAGCATACTGGTGAATTTCTTTGATTTTTTTCGGTGAATTTTTGAAAAACTGTCTTGTCATTTCCCTATGACGGGCCTTAACGCTGTCGGTCCCAGTGGTCTTAAATATTATGGTTTTTATATTGTTATTGTACCGTACAATGGTACTGCTGCTGCAACTGTACGATTTTTTTCATCAAAACTTCCCTCCAAATAAATTTAATTGATCAATTCAAACTGAACCAAGTCGGATATTTCATCATTAAACAATTGAAATGCAACAGGTCGTTGGATCAAACCATTTTCATAAATGTCGCAAAAAACTGAAACAGTTACGTTACAGACAACATTAACAAAATAAACAATTAGCTCTTGCTGATGGGAGCAATATGTGGCGATCAATGAAGTGCCTTGTCCAAAAAACAAGAACCTTCCAGAATCGGCTAATCATCTGTTATCGAGAGCATCTACAAAAATAAGCGATGACCGACGGTTCATATGATTGTGGTTTTATAGGTTTCTTCAATCGTACGGTAAAAACGAATTTTGACAGGCCGAAAACAACCGACCGTCATCCTCAGAAGCAAACATAACCTCAACTTAAACAAATTTGTTCGTTAAAACTTCAAAGTGAGGTTGTGTTGGCTTCTCTGTGGATGACGATTGACATTTTGAACGACCTTGGAAGAAACCTATATACTAAAACGAATGATTAACAAAATGAAGTCAATGATTTTAGGTTTAACAGATTCAATGGTTATACCGACTAATATAATACGTTTCTAAACGGTACAAGTTTCAATAAAGTTAGTTGGCAATAAACCAATAACTGAATATTTTCGATTCCGGGTATATTAGGCCATTCTTCATATTCTGTATCTTTAAACATAATTAAATATGAAGAACTAATATTGTTCTGACACCTTTTCCGTAAAACGTAGGGTTTCCGAGTCTGCTGACCACGAGGCTGTCCATTAGAATTACTTTGTATTTCGCGAAAAAGATCTATCTACCTCTATTACTACGTACTATTACAAAGGCTCTAACGACCTTATATGGTACACATTGATGCAAAATCTTTTACTTCATTAGTTTCAACATGCATTTTTCAAAATCTTTACGCTGTACATTTAAATTTCCCGCAACATTCGGTAGAGGCTATATTATACTATACGAACAGTTCATACCTTTCAAAGTACTATATTGATGTGTGTACATAGTCTGAGAATCTTTGAACAATCATTTCCAATATTATTATGTACTAAAAATCGTCTGAACACGCTGGCAAACTTGTCGTTTTAAGACAAATAATATTTCTTCTACCTGTCACGAGCATAAATGAATCGTGTGCTATATTGTGGCTTAATCTAACATGATAGAATGTTATGTATCAATGTGGTATTTGTACGATGAAATTGAACAGAATATTGATTATTGTAATAAAATAAAATAATAAAGAAAAGAACATGTCACATCTTAAGCTCTGCGGCGATACATCATAAAATTGATGGTTCTTTTTGGGGATTATCCTGTTGTTTGCTCCATGTCCTTATATTTACTGGAGTACGGAATTTCGTAGAATATTTTTTTCGGTGTGGTAAAAATGCTAACTTAAGATTAGATGGTTGAAATACCTATTTTGGACATTCTTTCGAATATTATTGTTTCCGTTGCACGTACACACTTTAAAAATTTGACAAATTATGGTCATCCTTTTCCTGTTATACTCTTTGGAAATAGATCAGGTCTCAACAAAAATGCTCAATGAATTTCGTCGGTATTCCAGATTGGATGATTTTTCAAACGTGCAAGTGTATTCAATATTAAGTCGTAGTCTGTGCATTATTTTCCACTTTGTCACATATTATTCTAAAACATCTTATGCAGAAGGACTTTGTTTTTTTGCCTAACGAGGCGGAAAATTGGAAATATAACAAAGTTATGTGTCAAATTTACATTCTGATTGGAGTTTATCGGCAAAAATGCTTTGAAAATATGACATATAGGTACTTTGTCGTAATATTTTTATCATCAAAAAGCTCGAAATTTAGCAATAAAATTTATTGTTCCTGTCGTTGTTTATCAAAACTCTTTCATTTTCGAAGCGGTTCATTGTTTCACATACGATAAAAATACCATCAGGCATTCTTTTGATCTAGAAATTTTCAACAATCAACACAAAATCGTTTACTTACGACATGCATCGTTAACCGTTCTTCTCTTCTCACACTTCATTCGACAAGTAAAGTAATAGAACATTACACTCGACGTTATGTCCTTGCAAGGCAAAATAAAAAAGTTCTTGTTCAGACAGGTCAGAAAATATAATTTTTCTCTCCCGAACAGTCACCAATATTTTGTGTTGAAAAATGGTGAAACAAATTAATGTTTTTGTTTCGTAGAGAAAAACGGTTAATCACACCTCGCACATATGAAAAACGTTGTTTTCACATCTGGAAGAAAATAGGAAATTCCAACTTTCCCTAGTTATTTTCTCACCTACGCTGATATTTCGGGAGCCTTTGTTGTGAAAAACGTTGTGTTGACGTCGGGTAAAAAGTAGGAAAGTTCATTTTCTTGATAACACCCTCGAAATGAATTTTCCAACTTTTTGTTTCGTCCCCAGTAGGCAGTGTGTAACATATTATTTGTACTTCTCATATTTATCACCAGCATATATCTATTGTCGAACGCCGTAACCACCGCACATCTGATTTGGTTATATGGCATCTACACTATATCTACCTTGGTATATTCAAAGCAATTAAATTTCCAGAAGTCTCTTTAGACCAAAATTCGTTAATTAGGAAAATGACAGAGTTGGAAACTTTATTAAAAGAACCAACAATTTCAGGCCTATTCATACGTATAGTATGAATTGTTAGATAGACAATCAATAGAGAGAGATTGAAATTGTCGGTTCTTATAATTCCCCAACAGTAGAAAAACATCTTATTTGCGTCGATATTGAAACATTTGTATTTGCGATAGTAACCATTTTTCAACGAATTGTTTAGCATAGCCTTTTACAAAATGTGCTTTGGTTTGACAATAACTCCTTTGAATGACAGCAGTTTTGATTTTTTTTAGAATACACAACCCAATACATCCATTTCAATAGCAGTCGAATAGGAATCGAAAAGTTTTCCCTGGCATTTTACCTCGCTTTGCTAATATTAAAAAGGCAATCTCCTTTTGTGTACCTATTCAGATTGGTATTATTTTTGCTGCACAAAAAGGGTTCAAGAGAAATATATTTTTTTTAATTTCTTTTCTCGATAATTTATGGTAATATATTCAGTTTGGGATGATAGTGGGTGTTGTATGCCTTCCATAAGTTAACTTTCGTCATACAGAATATAAAAAAAACATTGAAACAATTACTTTTCTGTGAATGTTAAATAAGAATTGGCCATCCTTCAGATTCCGTTTGGATTAAAAAATCCCATTTAATTAATTGATTTTTTTGACAAATAAATTGAAAGTCTATTCTGGAACAGAAGTGTACTTATAAATTGGCATAAAAAAGGTTTCGTATAATTTGCAACGCTTTTATAGGACAGTACGCCACGCAAAAAATGGACTGCGAAAGATACTTTATTTCTTCACTTCGTAGGTAAATACTGTTTGGAAACTAAGGTTCGATTGAAATAAACTTTCTTAGATTGTATTCCATTTCATCATAACATTACTACTGTTGGCGCTATATTTTTTTGTGGCCCACCTTTACTCCTATGACATTTCATGGATATTCTCCAGAGGGAAGTTATTTCACGAGAAAATAGATCGCAAAGTATGCAGTACTTAAATGTGGCGCTTCTACAGGCCAACCAAGGTTACCTATTGTCACTTGTATCCAACGACTAAAGTTTATGCTTAAAAGCTTCTGGAGACGGCATGATGACAAAATAGGCGACTATCTCTGGCTAATAATGTGTATACCGAGTGACATAATATATTTGCCGTCTGTAAAAGTTAAGAATCGATCTATTACCAAATCATTAAATCTCGCTCTTAATGTAAATTAATAGCACTATGTCAATGACACGATGGTTTATGCAATTTGAAGATAGGATTTTGTATGTTTGTAAAAGCGCACTGTTTACATTTAAGCTTTCGAGCTTGCACTTTGAATTTGTCTTTGCGGTGAAATTAGCATGAATTTGCATTATCGTCATGAACATTCTTTATAAACCAGTCGGGATTTTATTTATACGAGACACTTTGTTTCCTTCAAAATGTAAATCCGTGTGGATCGATGAAATTGTTCATTCATTCAAAACGACTGTGAAGGAGGTTTGAATGGTCTTTAAGCACCGTATCGTACGGTAAAAAGTCGAGGTGTAATTGCCTGGAGTGACTTTATATCCACTGCCTTATTTACTAAAATGGTTTTTCTATCTAATTTCATATACAGAAAATTCAACACTAGAAAATGAGTGTAAAATGCTGTTTTCAACAACGAGGAGTACTTCTGTGAGCTGCTTCACTTGAACTCTTTTGTGTTTCGATGCGTTTACAATCGGAGTGTTGTACAATAACTGTTAAGGTATTGCATTTGCGAAACAATTTGCAGAGCTTAGATAGTCTTTGGTGAATCAATTCTCAATATCGAACCTCTCCAACTTAAGGTATGTTCACAAAAATATCATCAATCGATCAGTAATCGAAACAATTCACTGTCTATTGTTGGTGAATTTACTGGGATTTACCGACTATTTTCGGTAAATTTCAGTAAATAATAGACCCTGACAATTCCGAAGACCTTAAGGAAAGTCTGTTTTTGAAGCCAAAACATTACCTTGCAAGTGAAATTTGTAATTGCTACGATGATAATCAGCAATGGCATCCGCTAAGACAAACCTGCCGTTACATTGAAATGGTGAGGGAATGTAGTATGTGATGTATCTCGTTCTAGATAGGCATTAAAGCTGATTGCTTATGGATTGTATTGCTTGAGGATTGTGAGACGTGTTAAAGCTTATAAGCCCTTGAACATATGTCATAAATTATGACAAGTAATGGATGATTTAGCTAGCATCAATCCGGGTAACTAAAGTGAGTTGGTCAATAATTTTCCTCCAATTGCTGGTTACAATTAAATATTACAAAAGAAAACCCAATAACCCACACATATCCACCCATCTATTAATAAATCCGAAACAATAAAATTCACTTAAAACGGCACATAAAATTAAATTGCCTACAAATTCTATATCGTTAAACATTCACATTACATTTCATACATGTGAAGCGAATAGGATTCTTCTGGACAGCATCCAATAAACGCAGTAAATGTTTGATGTCGCTTTTAATATCCCTACAAGACAATTATTCCAAATTTTTGTATCTGACTACCACATGGGCGTGTATTATATGGAAATATTATTACAATTGAAGACAGCATTTTGTGTTGGTTATACTTAGAGATTTAATGTTGCGGAAACTATCAATGCCTTTGATAATTATTGTTTGTATATTTCTGTTTAGTTAATTAGGTTATAAAAACCGACTTTGCCAAATTATGGGAAACTATTTGCCATAAAGGGGAATACTTCAATTTGAAATGGAGATTAATTAAACGGGGCGAAAATAAAACTTTCAATTAAGAATATAACCTAAATGTGGGAAGTGGTTCGTTTTCTCTCAAATGTTAATCGCGAAAGTAACAGCAGTATGTGTGATTACGATTCGATGTAAATTTAGATATTATCGAACTGATGAAATCTGTTTCCCAAACAGTTTGTTTGTTTGTTTATTTCAGATTAATATACAGGCACATTCCTAATAAAATATTCCTTGTAAGTGTCATTAAAAATGTTTTACCAAATTAAATTATCGTGAGTAATCCGCACCAGCGAGCAATTGCTGAAAAGGCTCAAAAAATTAAATTTCATACAAACTTCTTACCCTAGTTTTGAACTTTAAAAAATTGGGTTAAGCATCTACTACTTCTTTTGATCTAACAATTTTCAAGACATTGATGCAAAATCTTTTACTTCATTAGTTTTATCATACATTTCATGTTGCCGTCCTCGTCGATAACAAGCTAATAACCATTCGTAAACAATACATCAATAACTCGGCAATTGCCAACAGTTTTCTTTAGACCGTCGCTTTTGTAATTTTTCAAACAAGTGCATTTTTCTTATCATTATAGGCTATCCGCATTTCTTTGATAGTGTTTTCTATAAATGAAGTTAAACTGAAAAATTAAATTCATAATCTACCCGCAGATAACGTATCTCTATAAGAGCTGTCTGAGAGAACACGTTAATTACTTTTGAAGATTAGCTTTTATAAATAGTTTTCTTTAAATTTTGTATCGTCCATATGGTATATTTCGCTGGACTACAGCAATTTTTGTCGTAAATAATTGTGACTTTAGGATTATCAACGTATTTGAAATAAATATTTACGTAAAAAATGTTCTTTTTTATCGCTTGGTACATTGAAAGCTGCGGGAAACTATATTTTTGTTAAAAGCGTTTTCAACGATGCAAAGCCTTCTTGTATTTCCTTAGCTTTAAAATTGGGTTTGCTATAGATTGTGGATTTGAGCACTATTTCTCAGGGCTGCCAACGGTCGTCAAGTCGGTCTTCTCTCATTTCATACGAAATATGAACAATGGATTGAAAATTCAAATTTCTTAAAACATGATTTGTTTTTTGATTTTTGGAGCTCAAAAGTAGCTTAATTCATCAAGAGCACCCATATCTTAACGGCTTGCTTAGAGGATATCTTTCATATTTCTATCTGATCAACTCAGAGGTGTCCTAACCTGTTCTATCAGAACCTTCAGTCAGAATATACGGTTGAATAAACTGTAGATTCAATACGAATCCTTTGTTTGAATTAAAATAACATGTTGCTCTACAATTTGATTTTCAGATTTAATGATTAAAATTTCTATGATAAGTAAGTGGCACGACAAAATTTTACATCAACACATAGTCGAAGTGATTCAAGTAAAGTTAAGATAAGAGCGTCTTCTAAATATTATTAAATGATAACGAAACTGAACTTTCTTTCAACGTTTATTGAGAAATTCAACTACACTTTTCAATGTAACAGTGTCTTGTTCACATTTTTCCTGCAGCTCTTTGTCGTGTCTGTAAGATAACAATTTTGTACGCGTCCACACAATAAATTCGATCGGTATTTTCATCGAAGCATTATTGGATCAGTCTTAAGTTAGTAGCTTTTTCGGAAATTAGTAAAAATGTTACGTGGTTTACAGAACTTTAACAATTTCAATAAAATTCTTAGTACAAGAAGTTTAGCCAGTAGTAGTGTTTTCGGTGATTTTCAATTTAAGAGCAAAGAAAAATCGTCACTAAAATCTAGCTACGATGTAGTTATTGTTGGTGCAGGTGGTGTTATACAAATGACACGGTCAAATTGCATTTTAAAGTAAAATATGTAAAACCATATTCAAGGGCACAACGGCCTAATAGCAGCTGGATACTTACAAAAGTCTGGCCTATCCGTTGCGGTCGTTGAAAGCCGGCATGTTGTTGGTGGAGCTGCAGTAACAGAAGAGATTATTCCTGGCTTTAAGTTTTCAAGGGCGTCATATGTTTTAAGTCTGTTGCGTCCGTACATTATAAACGACCTCAAACTTAAGGTATTGTATTACACAGACGTCTATTTCCTTTCCAACTCTTATAGATTCTATAAAGGAAAGGTGTATCACAGATTCATTTAAAGTGCTAACATCCCGTCACTATAACAGGAATACGGTCTGAAATACTATTTCCGTGAACCATATAATTCTTACACACCCATTCGAGACGACTTTTGGTCCCTGCCTGAATATCCGGCAAAATCACTCTTACTATCCAACAAACTTGAACTTTCCCAAGCCGAAATAGCGAAATTTTCAGTAAAAGATGCGCAGGCTTATAAGTCATACGAAGCAGAAATGGGAAGATATTGCAAAGCCGTTACACATCTCATCGACAGTCGACCGCCACATATGAAAAAGAACAATAATTTTGGACTACGTGAACGTTTCAATCAATTTTTACCAACATTACGGGCGCTAAAAGAACTCGGTCCATCTCGCATACCTGACTTTCATGATCTTCTTACTTCTCCGGCGAGTAGAATCTTAGATCATTGGTTCAGCTCAGAACCTTTAAAAGGTAAACTTCTGAACGTTCAACATAATCATAAACTTCAATTTCTGACCATACCATTTTTTTAAAGCTACATTGGCCACAGACGCAGTGATAGGTATATGACTAAATTGAGACATGCAAACCCCACCTTATAACATTCCCTCTTAGGCACAATGCAGGGACCGCAGTGTCCAGGCACTGGCTACGTTCTACTGCATCATGTTTTTGGTGGAATCGATGGACGTGAAGGAGCCTGGGTCTATGTAGAAGGTGGTATGGGAGCACTTAGTGCATCAATTGCCAAATCGGCAGCTGCATTGGGAGCTGATATTTTCACAAGTTCTGAGGTGCAAGAAATTGTGGTTAAAAACGGAAAAGCGTGTGCAGTAGCTCTGAAGTCCGGTGAACAAATCGAAGCTAAGAAGGCAGTTTTGTCAGGCACGACGCCTCATGTTACTTTCAAAAAGTTACTTACCGAAAAAACTGTTAATGACAGTCTAGGCGTGGAATTTTTAAATAAAATCAAGGGAATCGATTATACCTCACCAGTTACAAAAATCAATGGTATGCTCCTGGAGACTATATCCAATTTGATGTGAAAGAATTAATATTTTTTCTGCGTCAACAGTTGCAGTAGACAAACTTCCCAATTTCATTGCTAATCCAAGTTCCAGTCCCGGCAAAGTCGAACCTTGGCACATAGGTAGTCAAGAATCTTACTTTAATCATAAATTGCATTTTACTGTTGTAAATTTTGACTAGGCACAATCCACCTGAATTGCGAAAATATGGATCTACTCTCTGACTCCTACAGCTCATGCATCACAAGCAACTGTCCTTCGACAAAGCCGATGATTGAAATGGTAATACCATCCACTTTGGATCCAACACTTTGTAAAGATGGAACTCACGTCTGCCTTTTATTTACCCAATTCACTCCGATCAATCCGAGTAATGGATCATGGGAATCACCGGAATATAAGGAAAGCTATGCGAAAACAGTTTTCGAAATCATTGAGAGCTATGCTCCCGGATTTATAAACAGGTGAATAGTGACGGAATCCTCTGCATCCACCAGAATGTTCGATAATTTTCAAATCGTTACAGCATTGTCGGAAAGGAAGTTCTGTCACCATGGGATTTGGAAAAGGAGTTTGGACTGACTGGCGGAAATATATTCCATGGTGCAATGGGCATGGATCAATTGTTCTGGTTGCGACCAATTCGAAGTGAAAATTGCTGGTTCCCCGAGACCCCAATCGAGCATTTGTACCTTTGTGGATCGGGTTCACATCCTGGTGGTGGGGTTATGGGAGCAAGTGGTTTTATTGCGGCTCAAACAGTACTAGCGAATAAATAAATAAATAAATAGACTACAGGATGACCGGGCATACTAGGGTATGCCTAAAATGTGGAAAACGAAAAAATTGCATTTTGATTGGGATAGAATAGAGTTAGACATTTTACTTGCACCGCACCTTAAGGGCTTCACAAGTAATAGTAGATGCCGCGAAAGTGGTTCATTACTTGAGGTAACAATTTTGTGATAAAAGAAAAACACACGAGTGAGTTTGCGAGTATCACAAAGTTTTTTCCGAGTTAATGAATTACTTTCGCAGCATCCAATGTATTCTCGTTTATTGCCTGCTCCTTGCGAAAGTTTAATCAAACACTCTTTTTGTAATGGAACATTTTTGCAAACTACTTCGTAATGGCCAACTTTCGCATGACTGCCTAACTGTGTTTACCCAAATTTTACTTAGACTGGTCACCATACTAATATATTTCGTTGAGTGTCTAATAATTGTCTAGTTCATTGAATTTGCTTGTCCTGGAGGGATTCTTTTGAAAAGCCGCCTACCAAAATCGGACCCATTTCGCCTGGGATTGATATATACATGGTTTGAAAGGTCTTTGCCAGTAGACCTCAAAACAGGCCTCACACGGTCTCTAGCCACACCTGGTTGCTGGTTTAACATCTCCGAAGTTGGTAAAATGGTGATTTTTATCCGAATTTTTTGGCCGTTATAAACGATCGCTGGTGATTGCTGGCGAGTTTTACGAGTAGCGGTTGTGCTAACATAAAATTCTGTTATGTCGGCAATCACCAGCACTGCAAATGGGGTATCAATGGAAAGCTTAGACAATGTATATTACGACTAGCATGTTAGCTTCCCATTAAGCGTCATCAGTACCAGCCCAGACCTGTCTAAAGTTCACACAGATTTTGAAAATTTTTCTTGCAGATTTTTGCAAACATATATCAATGAATTAAATTAAACTAGGCATGACCCGAAACTACTTGAACTCAGCTTTCCGACGAGCACACTCTCGCCCGGGACGATCGTTTATAACGGCCAAAAAATTCGGATAAAAATCACCATTTTACCAACTTCGGAGATGTTCAACCAGCAACCAAGTGTGGCTAGAGACCGTGTGGGCCTGTTTTGAGGTCTACTGGCAAAGACCTTTCAAACCATGTATATTTCAATCCCAGGCGAAATGGGTCCGATTTTGGTAAGCGGCTTTTCAAAAGAATCCCTCTATTCAGTTTGATCAAAATATTGCGGGCTATATTTCGAATTTTATTGAAACCCTTCTTGTCTGTTTCGCTGAGAATTGTATCCGAATCTTGCGATCTCGCTGAACAAAAGCTGTTGTCTCATAAAGCCGTTCGTAATCTTTACTAACAACTTTTTATATGGTGCAGCTGGAGCAGGCCGCCATCGATAATCGCTTCAGCGAATGTGGTACCACATACTATTATAAATTGTTCACCTCGGGCTCAGGGAAAAATAGGAAACTCTAACTCGAGCGATTTAAGGCAATGTTTTCGCTCTTATCGTTAATTAACTTCGATCTTGGTGGAATTTCCTTTTTCCTTAAGTATTTCTTTACGTAGATTGCTATCTGATCTACGTAAAGAAATACTTAAGGAAAAAGGAAATTCCACCAAGATCGAAGATAGATTAATGCAGCAATAAGGAACGAAAACAAAAACTGAGCAGAAGCTCAATCACGTCCAATAAGGGAGGGACTAATCGATTTTTTTCAATTGCGAAATATAACATGGCTTTTTCACATTTAAACTTACTTTGTACGAAGCTTAAAATTCTCTCCACAATAGAAAAAATTACAACCGACATTTACATTATTACCTGCAAACTGCAATGTTTTTAATTGTAGATGCAAAGCAGCCTTGGTAGATGTCCTTTTCTTCTTCAATTTACATATATGAGATTCCGAATCCCAACGAATATATCAATATTATGTTACGGCTGATGGTTGCAGATCTATTGCATCTATCGTTATGGAATATAATATTTGTTTTGTGCTTTCGAAGTTTACAGCCCAGAGGATAGATGCGACAGATGTTTGGAAAATTTCCAAACATTCAACATTTACGAGAACTCGAAATTAGAATTATATGCCGTCTTGTCCGCAACATTTATTCATGAAAACATCAAATTGGTCATCAAGCAATTAGTTTAGATACAACTACCTTTTTTTAATAGTTTATTCTGCCCGTGTATTGCACCATCAGAATAGAATGGTGCAACGATCGAAAAATGTCTGTCTCTGTTATTTTAACAATATTTTTAGTGCATATCTGACTAGCAGACCAAGAAACTTAACGTTTCGACAATAACCCCTAGGGTTCATTTAAAAATAGAGGCGCCACCTATTAAGCTCATGTGCCTACCAATTCATTTTTGGAAAAACATTTTCCCATGTTTTCTTGAATATTCCAACTCTTGTCCTAGATTTTCCCAAATATCCTTAATTTTGGTAAAAAATGGAAAAATCTACGAAATTTCGGGAAAATGTGAATATTTTGCAGGAAAATGAATTATAATTCTCAGCATTTATTGAGAAGTCGTAACACGGTCACGTCACATGCAAACTTGATATTTTTGCAAAGCTTATTAAAACTTCAGTGACAAACTAAACACAAAAGAAACAGTAAATTGCCACTTAAAATTTGAGTTCAACAAAAAACCCAATTTATTTACGAAAACCAAAAACAACAAAATATGTTGTCGGTTTAGGCAAATAAATAATAATGCTGGAAAGAGGGACATTTCTTTTTAAAACTTTTTCTCTCGTTGTGTCTGCCAACCAGTTTGCCAACTATTTATTTGAGTACGACCAAACAATGACAGCATTCTGGTTAAATGCTCACAACGAACTATATATTTGTTATGCAACAACAATAGACCAAATATTCCGGAAAAGAAACAAAACATTACACATAATTCATTAGGTTCAAACAAAAAATTGCATTAAATTCATGACACCAAATATAAAATATTCTTTTGTATTACTTTGAGCGAAAACAAAAATGCAGAAAAATGTTAACTATATGGAAGTGAATGTAGATTAAAGTATCGTTTATAGGAAACATAACTTAACATTGTACACTTTTAATCCCTTTCACATAAAGGTTTTAAATTCTGAATGGTAAGACGAACCTAGTCTCCCCCTTTACCTTTACCTATATAAGAAATTAGACTGTTTTCAGTTTAAAAGGCATGTGGAGTAACTCAAAATATCTCTGCCCTACAACAGAGAATATGAAATTCTCTCGTATCGTCAATTGAAGAAAATATTGGAAACGGTATCTGCTGAAGTGCTGCTCCCACGAAAAAAGTTAGAGAATTATGTGGGACGATTTAGCAAGCGCCAGCGAAAGTTTAAATTTGTCGACGGGCAGCGGACCATATTTTAGTTCATCTGTTATCGACTGCGTCTACACAAATAAGGAGTGATCTTTGGGTAGTTTGCCTATAGCGAAATATCCGTTTAAACCAATGTATGAACAAATTTTGGATCAAACACTAGAAATTGCTTTAAGCAACAGAAGTAGTAGATTGAAAGAATATGCAGTGTTGAAAGGTTAAAAAAAGATATGTCTTGATGTCGGCGATGACTTTTTACATTTTTCTGTGTGTCTTAAAAACTGTATAGAACTGTTTCAGCAAGGGCTTCAATTTTTTTTTTGTTTAATTTATCTAAGTTTAGAAATTGACAGTAAAAATTGTTCTAAATTACAACGTATATTATGACATATTATTATGTGAATGATCTCCGGAATGTATCACGTTACCTGGAGAGGGATTACGACATCACTTTGCTCAATTCTATCTCAACTCTACCGATAGAGTTCGAGTCACTATTTCACTAAAAGATGTAGCTGTAACAAAACCAATGTCAACAGAAAAATAATTCGGCCCTGGATTTGTTGCAGAAGTCCTAGAACTATTTGCTAATTGTCAATAGTTTATTTTCGCCTAAAACATACCAAACAAAAAAATCTTAAAAACTGCATAAACTGCCTTATTTACTCGCCTTCGGCTCTACAAACTTCCCCCTCTTGAGTAAGCAAATTTTCCCGCAGGTACGTAACATACACTATGAAGCTCACCACTTTCTGTAATTCTGTCTAATACTATTTGATGCAGTCTCTACACAGAGCCTATTATATTATACGACGAAGCGACTGTTTCTCGTTAATCGCATACAACACTTGTTAGTAAATCGATGCCAAAACAAGATTGTGAACATATACACGTAGCACACATCGAATATTGAGTGCAGTTCCTTTTTCGCATACAAAATTTATGCATAAAAATCAATTTAAACGGATGAAAAAAGGAAACTTTCAAATAACATCAGCTTACAAAGTTGTCACAAAAACTTTGTCGTTCAACAACTGTCAAGACAATGTAATCCTATCCTACACTACATGCATTTTCTTAAATGTTATATATGGATGCCAACGTTATTTTTGGCCAAACGAGTAACATTTCGTGGGATGCACAGTGCACACACAACACATGTTCGAGCTGTAAAAAACCCTTGCTTTTGTTAGTCTAGTTTATTTTGTATATTATTAAAATTTGTAATAAAATGTAAAGTGAATTTGCATCACAGCAGCTTTATTTCAATATCGTTACACTCTAAAAAATTTGTGAAACAAAATGCAAATATAATTCAATTGTATGAAACTAGCAGATATCATTTTGAGCAAACACCATACACTATACCACTATACCAAACCGAATGTATGTATAGATGTGTACCACTGAGAAATTGCTATTTGCAGATAATTATGCGATTGCAATTCACAAGTTCTGTTTACAAAAGATTACATGAATGGATAAAGGATAATAGCGAATCGTTTCAATGAATAAAACCTCTTCTTTTGCTCTTTGTGTGCATATTTGCCAGAAACTTCTGCGATGAAACCTTATACTTGTTGGTTACTCACACTCAATTTTCGATATGACATTTTCGACGAAAATGTAAAAAAAAGACAACAAGCGACAAACGCAATTCGAATACCAGACTGTATAAAAGAGAAGAATTTGCATCGAATTTCAAAATTTTTGAGACTAAGTGAAATTATAGTTTTAAGAGGGCTTCACACCTCACCGATGTTTGTCTCCGTTTTGACTACGAATTTTTCTTCATTTTGTCTCCTTATTCTGTTTCTTAACCGATCAGAACCATTGTCGAAGTGTTGTACGCAGAGAGCCCCTGCAAACTGTATCTAATCTTTCAATGTCGAGTATCGAGTATGAAAGCTTTAGACGTTGCCATCCATTTATCAAATATACGTCAAAAATATATGAAAAAATGAGAGACACGCCAACTCGCGATCTTTGCTCATACCAAAGCACCTAGCATGCTTATGGTATTATTGGTATCAAAATTCTACTCTATTTGACGTGGTAAAACATCTATTTTATAAAAGTAACGCTTCTACAGTGCAGCTCAAGCCAATAGTCCAGAAAAAAGTTGCCTGCGTCAAATCGAAAAGCTGGAGATGCATATATCACGACACAGCATTAGTCAGCTTTTTGTATGTTGTTGCACTGTAGTACCTTCTATGTCTTGCTCTAAATTATGTAAAAATTGAGGACGTTGATAATTTGAAAAGAGAAGAATTTTTTGTGAACTGTATTTACTGACTCAACAGGACATTTTGAAAATTGTCGAAAACGTACACTTAGTTTGCGTTCAGAGTGTTACATTATTATCACAAGTCTTCCAAGTAAATCCGATTAGAAATATAACTTTTTCGTATTGAGAATTTATTGGGAATGGTGCTTAATGTACGTAATCCTTACGTCCCGTTGAAGTTGATAAAGTCTTTCAAGTTGGGATTAATTACTCCAGAACCATCTTTTTTGAGCGCTTTCGAAATTTCAACCTTCTCGAAAGATTTTCATGGCTTTGAGATCTTCAATCTTGTTTAATAGTACACAGCGAATTCTAATTATTGTGTCGTGCCTGTGTGCATGAAAGTTTTTTTCGTCTTCTTTTTTCTGCTGTTCCACTTGAAAGACTATCGCGATTTTGATATTTGCCGCAAGTAATACTTTTCATTCCCATTCAACGAAATATGATTGCGAAAAATGAAGAGAGAAGAGAAAAAAAAAACTGAAGTGTATGCAGCAGCAGCACTCAGCTTATTTAGTGGACGAAATAGTAATATATACGAAATGCGGTCACATTGAATTGAATCGTCATTTCAGTGAAGTCACTTAAAGCACTGACTTTACATCTATACATCTGGTTATTTATTGAGCTTAAGTGTTTCGTGAGATAAAATCAATGAAGCAATTACGTGGAAAATGTGCCATGAATAGTCTTTCTGATTAAATGTAACTCTTAACTAGATCCGACGTTGGGTAATTGCTTGTTTTAGATGTTGCAGGTGCAGTGAAGGCTTAAATGAGTAATTTGTTTTATACATAAATGTCAGAAATTCTGATTTTCAATCAATTTGTTTCCGATGAAAATATACAGCAGTCAAACACTCTTTCATTGTGACTTTTAAATGAAGTGGAATAGGAAATTTCCGATTGTTGTTTTTATAAAAAAAAGAAGAATTCAACGCAACTAATACGCAACTTTTCTGGTGTATCCGTTTGGGTTTCGGATATTGAATCAAAATTTTTATTTTTAATCAAAAAACTTTTCAAATTTAAAATTAAATCGAAGAAATATCCAAAATGTTGTTACATGCTATACCAAAATGTTTGTCATACAACAGTTAAAAATGTATTCTTAGCATCAGCATAACATTCATTGAAATTGAACAAAAACTTATCTGTTCAATTTGAATATGTTCCGGACATTGTGCATAGATTTGAACATACTATGAAACTCGTTAAAAGTTTAGTTTCGATAATACATTGAATTGGATTTGAATTCGATGTATCTTATGCATGTAAACAAAATGGTCCGGACACAATAGTTCTACTTTTGAATCAGTATACTCCGTATACTCTTTTCGAAATGATTTCGGTGCAATGATCGTACAACAATGGACATTGTATAATATTGAAGTTAATTCAGTAAACGAAGCATTTAAACAAATAAGGGACAAGCGCATCACGGTGTTTAATTAAAAAAAAATCTTGTACTTCATATGTTTTAACATACATTTTGCTATATAGTAAGGAAATATCAACAACAAAACGCATTATGCATATTTTCCTTGATAGTTTCGTCGTCGTTGTTGAAAAAAGATGTTAGAATAGTCAATGGAATGAATCAAATTAGAGCAACCTACCTCTTATCCCTTACTGTTTAATCTATTCAATAGGCTTGGGAAGAAAGTGTAACGTAGGTACCACGTTGTGACATTTTTCTACCACTTCTAGAGCTTTTATTCGTTCTAGAAATCTATTTGACAGTCTCGTGTCAGCTACGAAAACTCTATTCTTCATGCAGAAAAGAAAAACTGAAAGCTCAAAAAATAAAAACTTCCGGGAAATCACACAAAAAGTATCTTTTCCTTCCAGCCTAGCCAATATCATTCAATAATGCAATTCTCTTACGGGAATCGCGATCTTCCTCTTCAAGACTTTATAAGATATGATGAATATACTTATATAAACAGAAAGCAGTGAAGCGACCGAGTCGGAGGGAAAAAGGCTAAAACCTTCATTAGACTAATTTATGAAACAACAGCAAATTGATTTTTGAAGTAGCTCAGCACATGAGTGCAATTCATCAATAATTTCAAAACTTAAATGAGTCGCAGATGTTTGATGAAAGTTTATTTTTAGTTTCGATTAAATCTATTTATGGCTGATGAAAATATACTTCAATCATCATCGTCTGCTATTTATTTATTGAGTTTGATCAGCTTTATTGGCTCTATTCCATTCCATGAAAAAGAGAAAAAATGAGAACCCATTTGTATTTTATGCATTCTTAGTCAACCACAGCAGTCGCAATATTCCCTGTTGCGCGACCTCAGCTTGACAAGACTTGAACTATAAAACAGCTATCAAAAAGTTGAAACTACAGAAACCGAATGAACAGAAAAGCAGTATATATGGTCCCTTCGAACCCATTTACAATTTATCGTTGTTTTTGGTGCGGTTTGAGCATTTTTGTTGTTGTTCCCTGTCGTTATTTATGGCTCATTACGTACATATCACTTTTGTTACAAAATACAAAAATAAATACACGAACTTTGAAAGTCAATAAAATACACGAAAAATAAAAACGTTTTAACGCCTGGGCACACGGCACATAAATACCAAACAATTGGAAAAGAAGTTGAATGGAAAGCATGTAGACGACACTTTCGATACGTTTTAATTTAGAACTAAAAAGGAGAAAATTTTAGGGAAATTTGCCGATCCACAAAGCGATTTATAATGTGGTCGTGTCAGCGAAAGCCTTTATTGTTTGGCAATTTTCAGGCAGTTTAATTATACAAAATTTTACGATAAAGACAGGTTACTATACTTCTACCATAACATAAGTCCAAAATCAGGGCCGAATGTGAGGGAGTTTTTGGAGTTTTCTCGTAATTTCGTCTCTTTGCAATGTATCGGCCAAGATAGGAACGTAAATAACTATTGAAGTTTTCGATATTATAACATGCAACGTTGCAATAATGAAGAAATGATTACAATGATTTAATACCTTCATGAGGGAGTTGCTGCAAGAGGGTGTTTTTGGCCTCATTATTTGAAACCTTCCTGACAGCATATAGTCCCTAATTCCCTAATCGAGGTATACGTCTGGGTTGAAGAACTGAATGAGCGTAGGCATCTGCTAGAAATAATAAATTTTGGATGTATAGCGGTTATCACTTCAATAAAGCTATATCCCGTGGATGCGGCAACAGATTATTTAAATGAGCAAGAGAAAGACAAGCATTGAACGATAAGAAGTATTTAAGGCAAAGTTATTACACTGCACGTGTATCACTTAGTCTAGGCAAGAGATTAATTTTTTGCTAAGCAGGAGTCTTAGGTAAGTATTGAGTGAACAGTAAATATTACCTTGTTTTGCGTCACTAATGTGTGCCACATAATACTTAAAACAATAGAACGTTTTTAACTTTTAACTCCCTTCAAAATTAGCTACAGAGTGCCTTAGGCCTTCATTTAATTATGCGTACACGAATGTAACTTTTCAATGTTATTACCTACCCACCAGGCTCTTTGTGAGAAAATGTATCCTGACGTTATTTCAGCATGAAAAAAGTGTAGTCATAAATTAATTACATAATGCCACTTTTCTTAATTATCATAATATACCTAACCTACAGCACACACAAAGAATCCTTTGAAAAATATTCTACCCCTTTTTCCTCTTGCATAATGATTGCCTTTCTTTTTTTTCTTCTTTTATATATATATATATTGCGGGTATAGGTTATGTTCACACATCTTTAAAATTTTCACCCCATTCAATTCAACACCCACTTCACTTAACTTTACTTGAACAGAATAAACATTTTATTGTAAGTTATGTGTGTAGGCCCTCATTAGCTATGTTAATGCTTGTGACGAAGAGCACACAAAACACATTTTTCCTATCCGAGGTCTATTGTCGTGAATAAGCAAGTACCGAGCAAAAAAGAACGCCTGATTTTCTGTTTGATATAACCATTTCCTCAGTATTTGCATAATGAAACCATTTGAAATTCAACATTTGATACGTTCAATTTTCGGTAAAATATATCTGTAGTATGTAGCAAAAACCGGGAGAATCGATAAATGACAAACACTTCATTCATATCGCATACACGGCGAATATGCAGGAAAAGAAATAGACCGAAATATGTGATCTGGTTGATGTGGGTTTTTTTTCTTCTGAGCAACAAACTTACAGCTTTTCAATGAGACAATATTGAGAAACTGATGTTGATAAGAAAATTCATTTTTGCAGGAGAAAAAGTTGATTTCAAAAGTTAGACACCTACGAATAGACTGGTATTACTGCTAAATTAGAAAACTTTATATTTGGATGCGATTCCATCGAAAATATATTTATGCAAGTCTTGCAGTTGTGTATACCTATAGCGCATCGCAGTTCCACTGTAAATGTATGCAGAGCACAGCTATGCCGTCAAACTCCACAATATATTATACAGATTACATCCCGCACAACAATACTGTACATTCATTCAGTGCGGTTCTACACATTCCAAATAAATTTTCCTACGAAAAATCATGTTTTAATATTAAACGCGCACGCGAAAAACTTTCCCTGGGAATTTTCATTTATATTTGTAAATCGCATAAAGTTTTATAATCGAATGAACAATGAGAAACACCTCTTCGAGCTTGTTTTTATGTGTACGGAGATTTTTTTTCCGCATAAAATTTATATCTTAATAATTTTGTAAACGAAAGTGGTGTAGGAACAGGTTGTGTGCTACATACATACAATTTGCAACACTGAACACACTGGTTCAAAGCGCCTAATGTATTACCAACAACAACAACAAAAAAACAGTAACAAATTTTGATATTTTAAATTGGAAATACTTGAAAATTTATTACAACGTTTTCCTGTTTAATTATTTAAAATATTGTGTTTGAGAAATTTGCTCGCTGAATAGAAACTTGAACTATGTTGGTTACACGTTCAAGAAAGTTGTGGAAAATCTTTTGATTTGATATGTACCATTCGACTAACTATTTCGATAAAACTCAACGGGAAAGTTTGTCGTCGCGCAAACATGTTTCATTTTACAACCGTGTTACACGAGATAGAAGAACGATGATATTATAGAGTCGATGACTATATACCACAGTACCACACAGTGATGATGCAAATACAACCAGGACCATACAAATTAATTTTTCATAGCTAGGACCTCGCCTTCGGCTCGGTCTGGAAATCTCTCACACGATAAAAAAGACTTTTAGTCCTAGGTACGAAATGTACTTTTTTCAGGACGCAGACGAGAAAAAAGTCATTTTCTGCCTTCTGCTGAAACTTAGGGTGCCTCTGTTGTGTTTACCTTGAGCAAAAGTTGGAAATTTTATCGGGTGACTTGTGGCAACCCTTCGAAATGCAATTTCAAACTTTTTTCCCGTCGTTGAGCAAATAACTATTACGTCTGACGAACGCTAGCTTTCGTTTATTTGAGTAAACCAAAGCAGAGTTTTTATTGGCGTAAATTGGCGCCTGAATCACTAAAATGAGTACTAAAAATTCCATGAAAAATTCGCAAAATTTTTTATTTTTTTAATTTAGAAGATGATCAAACTGACCATCTTTCATTTCCGTCTAAATGCATGTTATTCCCACAATGAATCAATTTCTTTGTAACGACGCGACGGTTCAAAATAAAAGCTTAGGATGGAATTGTAAAATTTGACTGCTGGAGGTCCTAGGGTCATGGAAATAATAGTTATTTACGTATCTGTTTTGGACGACTGATTTTACGTAATTTAGCGAGTACCTAAAGTCAATCGTCCAAGGAAACTTTTCATGCAAAGGGACGAAGTCAACTCGAGAATAAATCTAACATCTCGAAAGATAAAAATGTAATCCTTATAGGACCTAATGTTATGAATCAAAGTAATTCCCGAGTGATTTAAAATTACTTCAAAAAAACATTCGGTCAGTGTGAATCCCTAAAAGATTTACATCTAGGGCCATATTTCTATCTGCGAATGGAATCCTTGCTACTTTTCAATTTCATCGAGGTAACAACTTATCACTTTCCGAAGATTTATTTCAATAGTAGAACTGTTTTAAAACCACAGCGATCCCTGAGTAAAAGTATCATACTTGTTATCGTACATTTTGAATTATAAAGCCACTGAAACTGTTACGACCAGCAGTTCCACCTATTTGTTGCCGCTTTATTGCTAAAACGACACCGGACTGTGGTGCATTCATATTACTATTCTTCATAAAATCGGAGCTGTAAGACATAAATGTTCGAAAAATTTGTCTCATTGGTTCTATTCGTTCCACATGCATTTCATCTCATACAGGACTAGCGACTCTCTTTGCCTTTCTACCATTCCAAATGTAAGATTGAATGAAACAACTCTCTTAACGTTTCTCCTGTTGAAAGCATTCAAAACGATGTGGAACGAATAAAACCGTAGAAACTTAGGCATGAAAAAAGTTTATTTTAGTTTAGTTTACGTTCTCTTAAAATAGATATATGAATGATAAGAGGTTAAGTTCTTATATCGAACATTAGGCGTTACATTAAACAAACGAAGTAAGAGATTTATTCGTATGCTTGTCGTTTGTGAAATGTTAAGTTGGTATTCCTGTTAAATAATGAAACAATTTGCTGGACATTACTAGACAATTAGTTTTCTTTGTTTATTAAGGTGATCCACATTTTGCAAAAAGTTTATGAAAAGCTGTTAGCAGGACACACAATACAATACAATGATTTTAATCGCTACATCAAATGATGAATAAGTATTTTGCTGAAAGCTGAATAAGTACATAAACAACGTACCCGACAAGACAATTCCGAAGTACTTATCAAGCAACGACAGCTTTCACACAATAAACACACAGAAAAAAATATTCAACAAAGAGAACAAAACATTAAACAACATATAATTCACCCAAAAGTTAAACGAAAGTGTACACAAAACATGACATCAAATAAAATACTTCTGCCTGCAAACACAGAGATATATTTACAAAAATTTTTAACCATTTCATTTTCAAAATGGATGACATAAACGAACTAATAAATTTTAGCAAAAGAGAAAAATATGTAGGTACGGCAATGTTACATCATGTGGTAAGATACGATTGAATTCGTGTGGGAATTTTCCTGAAGATAAATGGTTAGAAATTTGTATTTTTCATAGAGATGTTTTAGGGGATGAAATGTTAATGTACTGTGTCAATGACGCAAGATGTTGCTTTAAATATAAATTTAAGCGATTGTTTTACTTTCGGAAGTAACACGTTTAAGCTATAATGCAATATCTTGGTGATAGACGGTTTCAGTTATTATTTTTTATAAATAGCAATATTATGGGATTAAACGGGTACTTATAAAAAAAACTGTCATTTCTTATTTCCTCTTTGCTCTTACTTCAAAGGGATTAGCTCCGCTCAACCACATGGTACAATATACAAATTGAAGAATAAGAATAATTTATTGTTGTAATACCAGCGAAGTGATAACAGATGGCGTTAATGAAATTTAGCTGTCTTTCAGCTGGTCCACTCATATAATCAAAAGTGCTTAAATATATTTGTTTGGGTGAAATAGTTACACTTGAATGAATAAATTTCCTTTTATTGATGTCTACTATCTTCTAGCCGACATTGAATACAAAATCAAAAAGAGTACAAAAAAGAAAAAAAAAGAGCAATCCAAAGACAAACAAGTAAATCAAACGAGCTTGTAAGTGGTAAAATCGTATAAAACACTTTTGTTTGTATGAGTGGATCAGCTGAAAAACAGCTAAAGCAAATTCATGTCTAAATTTCACTAATTGTTACGTTTGGGACGAAACTTAAAATTTTGTTTGCTTTAAGCGCCTTAAGCGCCATCAAATAAAAATTGTTTGAACTCTGCTGAACGTATATAATGAAAGTGTCCACTCTACTGGTCCCATTGGTGCTACTGAACCAATAAAATCACTTCTTGTGTGTTCGTCATAGACTATGACATAGAGTATAGTACAATTTGTATAGTCAATTCCCGATGAATCTCGTTTATGAATCTAGTACTTCTTAACTGTTAACAGGATCTTTAACTATTTACATTATTCAAACGCAGTAAAACTTTGAATCCTTCAAAAATAACTGATATCAGTAATCAGTGAAAAAGCCCCTTGAAGGGTCAACGTGAACCATGTCCTTGTATCTTTCAAAAATTCTGATATCGATGGTGACAAAAAAGAGTTGAGTCTTTAAAAAATAGAAACGGGAATATCATGTTAGTGGCACTATTTGCTTTCCATTACAACATTGGATCTATAATTTCAAAGAAATCCTTCTTTTCTGTAAAAGACACCCATTGTACGAAGCGTTAAAATGTTCAATATTATATAGAAAAGTACACACTTGGACTCAGTTGAATTCATCGAGACAGTTATACACATAATACTATGTTACGTCAACAAAACATAGAAATACCATCAGGTATTAACAATAAGTCCCTCGGAGGAGCAAAAGCACTAAAGAAACTGTAAAAATATATTTTTACGGCTTTTTTCTTCCGTTATAAACATAATAATAATCATAAAAATTTGTTTCATGTTATGGAGTTATTTTGGAGCGAGAAAAAAACCCCATCAGTAGCTGGTATACACATACACATACACACACAGTTCGAATATGTTTTTTCATATTATATTTTGCCGTATTCGTATCTCGATTTCGGATTACAGTCATCATATAGCCCGATTTGTATCGTCGCCGAACTATTCTGAACAAAAAAGTTATATAAAAAAGCAACCTTTTGGGGGGCATTATCAAGATATTCCCCATTCTATCGTCCAAATTAAATTGGATTTCAGAGTCTAGAAGGAATTTATTGGATAGGTATACACTTTGTATTCAGCGAATTCGCCGGAATGCTGTTCCAGCAAAATAGTTTGCAAAAGTTAAGTAGGTGTACAGTTAAATTCACTTCGAAATGGTTAAATTAAAATATGTTGGACAAATTAAAAGCCTGAAGTAAATAAAACAGTTGTTAATTTGAATGTTTCTATATTCTCCCTTATTTTTATGGATGAAACAAAGTTATTTGTGATTTGTACATTACAATTTTAAATTATTAGTTGATTTAGAAAATAGTTCTATCCTGATCCTATCCTGAAAAGACAAGATACATTTTTCTTTCAAATTAACATTTCTGTAAAATGTGTAAGTTTTCTACCGAGTCGAGCTTGAGTATATTAGCATTTTTACAAAGACAAAAATTTGGGATTTAGAACCGGGATTATTTTCGACTTGTTAGGGATTAAAAACGTAATTTATTCCCACGGGGATTTATTTCTGTAACGAAAGTTCGAAATAAACTCCAGAAGGTACTGGCTGAGAGTGAAAGCTCTCGACTGGTGTTTTGTAAGTCCCGGGTTCCAATCTAGTTTTGTACATAACATTCAAACATTTCTCATTTTCAAATTCACTCTTCGAAGTAATTGCTAAAAGATTTAAAATTGTCTGTATAATGTTTTCTACGGACGTTGTTAGATCTCAGATTTCATCACTTAGGGCGGACCAATACTGATCGATGCACACATATCAGTGGATCCTTTGTACTACCCTGTCATCATTAAAATCTTGAAGCCCACTCTGGGACCTCATCTCCTAACCCGTAATCAATAACAGTCCTGGTCAATCACAGAACCTGTAACTCACACTCATAGTCCGCTCGTTATTGACTTAGTCCAGCCTCACATTTCGCAAGGCTAGCCTATCCGAGCGTTCAATCCAGGTTTAGTCGTTTTCTTGTAGAATGAGAAGACTTTCCTGTCTGGGATCCGTTGTTAACGTTCTGTCGAACAATTATGTATTTCAATATTGATTTTACATCGGAGTGAATCAACCGACAGAGACATTTTGAGCTATTCCTACAATTCAGACTTTCAGTCAAGGGAATTATAATTCTTGTAGATGGGTTATTTTTGGGTGTTTATTCTTCATCAACGACTTTATGCTACATAACACTAACAAAATTTAATAAAAAGAAAAAGTTTATCCAATCCATTTTCGCCACTTCTCAACTGAAATGTTTGTCTTTAGTCCGACACACAGCGATACTCTTTCGTTTTAACCTTAAACGGACCACAAACCAAAACCAGCTCCTGTGCTGTGCCGACACAACTTATTTGAAACGACCATTCCATTTCGAAAGTATCCGTTTGACTAATGATGGTCTGCAAAGTTTTCTCATTAAATTTTTCTTTCGAAATTTCGCCGTTCGTTTCGAGTCGAGCCTTTAAGATACCAATTGATGCCTCAGCGCTTACACTAAATCCCAATTTCTCAGCTAACTTTATAGATTCCGATAAGGTGTTTGTCGTTTGCGAAGATGTTGTGAGTCCACTTTTGAATTTTACATTGCATTGTGAAATTCCTTGATGGCATCCGATAACAGTTTCCCAATGGCCTCGCTGCAATTCACATGCATTTGCGGGATGTGGTACGCGACAACAAGCCAGATCAACATTATTCAATGCAGTGTCATCACGTCTACCACCTTGGGGAGGTTCAACCTGAGTACGAATTCCGCAAATGGCTGTCTCGGGTGGACACATTCTGTTCGTTGTTCTCCATTCACCAAAAGTTAGAATCTCTCCTCCTCTGATATTCGCACTAGTACCATCATTGTTAGCACAGATTAAATTAAAATCCACAGCAGCTGTATCATCTCGACGACCACCCTGACTAGATTCCGATCGAAGTTCAAAACCATTCCCAAGTCCATTAGGACAATATTTACGTCCTCGATAATCGCCCCAAACACCTTCACTACTCACAATGTCTTTCTGATAGACTCCTTTCAAACTAGTGCAGACAAGCTTTATAGAATTCAGTGCTGTGTCATCACCGCCTCCTTGGCTTCCTTCGATCTTTAAGTCGAAACCAGTAACATAACTTCCTTCTGGACAATAGTCGGCTCCACCCCAATCACCCCAGTTGGTTATTCTATCCGACTCAATCCATTGTATGACGTCGGAACGAGCTTCCAACTTGTTTACCAATAAGCAAATACTTAGAGTCGAAAGTAGTCTTCGGAAAAACATTTTTGTAGTTTTTGTAACTGTTGAACGTTACACACTTTACACAGTAAGATCTGACGAAACGAAAAATTCCAAGTGATTCCAAACTTATTTTGCATCTCTTTATATACCTTGCTTGTACAATGTATACATGTGCAGCAAGTGCTATTGATGCGCGTGAACTTGTTTTAAATATGATCCAAATTACTAAATGGGTCTTTCAAAATAATGAAACAAAAAGATATATTCAACTCCAAATGGGCATAAAAAATTATGGGTTATCATTATTCTAATATCGTTGAGCCCAAGGAGTTGCGGGAAATGGTGACATTTGTCAATTCCGTAAAAACATTCGAGCCATAATCACTTCCACAGTGATTTAATTATTTTGAAATTTTATCAAAAGTTGATAAAACTTTGATAAAAATTTTTAAACCTAAATTAAAAAAACATCAATCAAACCAAAGATTTTAGGGTTTTACTGTTAGCATTATAGCTCCAGAATTTTATGTACAAAAAATTCCATTGAAGTACTGAAGAAAAGTTAAATACTTACACTCAAAAGTAAAAAAAATAAAAAAAAATAAAGAAAATACTTAACATATTTATGTATTTTTGACTAAACTCTAAGCTTCTTGAACACATATTTTAAAATACAGCTCTTATAAGTTGAGAATTAATCTGGCGAAAAATTCACACTCTCAATGCTATGCGTATAAAATTCAAAAACATTTCCTGTGACTTTCGATCGCCATTGAATTTGGACGTAGATTCACATATAAATAACAAAATGCAGAAAAATCTAAATCGTTGATATTGACCAGATTGCCTTTTGTCATTTTTGCGATATCTATAAAAAAAATCTCTGAAATCGTTCATTAATTTGAAAACATCAATATCAATATCAAAAGATTGAAAAAAGTCATGAACATTTGTACCACATTTGAAAAGCGAATTTGCTCACATTTTGTCATCAAATGTGAGCAAATTCGTTTCGCATCATTTGAAACGAATGTGCTCACATTCGCTCAAAAAATGTGGCGCGAATTTGCTCACATTTTTTTTGGATTATTTTTGAAAATTTGCATTTTCAAAAATTGTCATAAAAAAAATGTGAGCAAATTCGTTTCGCATTATTTGAAACGAATGTGTCCACATTTGACTCGCAAATGTGAGCACATCCGCTTTCAAATTTGAAATAAATGTGAACAAATGCGAAATAGATTCTTTGTAGCAGAATGAAAAAAAAGTGTTTTTGAAGCATACTAAGATTGTACGTTAGAAATAATAGGTTTCAAGAATAAAAGCTCGAGTGCCGGTTAAACACGAATTAGTCAAATACATTTGAATTTTTTTGTTAGTTACGTTCGAATTTAGAGAGCACAATTTATTTAGCCTGGTCTCTCTCCAGAGTAACATTGTAGAGAAAAGTTGGTATCATGAAGGTGTTTTCAATACAAAATTTATTCAGCGTTGACTTATACGTAATTCTTGAAATAACAGCTTTTTTTGGTTTATAGTTGAGAGTTTACACAGTAAAAAACCAAATTAATTTATTGATCGTTTAATGTTCAGTATTAGTTTCATCGCTCATGTTTCTTTGGTTCTATTAGTACCACCGTATAACAGGATATACAGGCGAACGATAGAGTAAAACAATACAGTACAGTAAAACTAAAGGAGTCATCGGCTGTTCCGTAGATCTTTTTAGACAATAAAATTAACAAACGTTGAAGCTCTATAAATCAAAGAATTTTATCGACGGTACAAGTCTGGAAATGGATTAACTTAATCTACTTTTTGTCGCTTTTTTTAATTTTTGTAATATTACCAAATATAAACATTTCCTGCAACTCCCAGTGCACAGATAATATTCGTGTCATGTGAGATATTTCCGTGTGTAAATATTTCGTTCATATAATATTTACACAGTTGTCTGAGAAAAAGAAATCCCCTACAGTGTTCCAATTTATTTTTGCATAAAAATTGAGTCACAGGTACATTTTCATTCGTTATCGTTGCGAAAAAATATATGCCATATAACTAGAGTCATGCCTCGATTGACTCACAGACCAACGATCCGATACCGCCAAAAGTTTCATTAAAATCCGTTTAAAATTACTGGATCTAACTAAAATACATGTAATATCAATGATCACTACTGCATTTACTTTCTTTCGTAAGGCTCTGCCTTTCAGTTAAGGTAATAACAAAAATTACCGATCGGAACAGGTCAATTAAAACTAACTCAGTGTCGCTCTAGAGACCTGGCATTTTTATAATCTGTACTCGGTGCCACTTGCTTTCCGTTGTACATATCGGTGCTACATAAGTGAACGTACTTAAGGTCAGGTTGTACATGAAGTTATGACTTTTTTTTATCGGAAATTACCCTGATGATGGAATTAGTAAGATCAGGGAGTAGGGAACAACTGAAGAAACCTCCCAAAACTCTATCTGTCTAAAACCTACTTACAGATATATGTACAAATATATTTCCTCGATTTATACATCTCTAAAATTAACTGCTGCCTTCATTTAATATCCACATTTTTTTCCCTACATCTGGCACAACCGATCAATAAAATCTGTTATCATAAAATTCACTTATGTAACTAATTGTGGATATGTGCGAGAACATATCAGTATCGTACGTTACGTAGAGATGTTTTTATGTAACATAACGTGGACGGTGCCATAGGGTTCATAGGGCCGCACAAACAAAAATGTCACGCCTAATATTATAAATGGAACACAATGGAAGCTTGCGAGAAACCTTCACAAAGACCATTAATTTCAATCCCACGCAAAACAACAGGAAGACTATTTTAAATGTTCCATTCCAAGCGAATGTCGAACACATTAGGTTTCCCATTCAGCATACCTTTTAAGCCGGAAATGGTAGGACGAAGATGACTATATGACAATAACGCTATTATTCCAGGTCATTAATAAGAAAAAAACAATTTTTTTTTCTAATATATTTGACTCTGGAGATATGCTGGTTAGTGTATGTACCACGTGTAAGGTATTCGTGTGGAATCACTCAATACACCATACACTGATTCTTTGTTATCAATGAAATAACATACTGCTTAATATCTCATCAATTGTTCATTGGTTCAGTGGGTGTGAAGAATGTAAAGTGTATCTCCCAATTACTTATTTCTACGACACGCTTCACCATGACGAAGACGGACGTTATCTCACCATTTCCAACAATGAGCAACAAACACAACAGCACATTTTATCCATGATAGAATTTGGTAATAATTTTTTGGTTGGAAAATGTTAACATAAAAAAAAATGATTTTATTTCCGCTCAATTAAAATTTTACGATTATTTTGATAAAAAAGGAAGTATATTCGATGGGTCGGACGAAATGCGAGAAATTCGTCGAACGTTAAGAAACGTTCAAGGTGTGTAAAATTAGATGGTTTTGGTGTCTGACTGGGTATATAGGAGGTTAGGTAATATTTCATTTTGATTTGAGTGGGTAAAATTTCAATAACCAGCACCATAACAATGTCGTTTTCTTCGAAGGAGTACGGAACGGAGAACGATTTTCACACAAGATTTCGGAAATGAATTCTTTCACTTCCATTCATTAATCTAGCTGAAGTTGATGAAAAACTGGGTCAATATTCTTATGCGTTTCAGTGGAATCCTTTTCTATTAAAAAGGGAAACGAAACAATTTATGAATAATTACTAAAGCATTTTCAGTATGGTCAATCCGAGGCACAATACGGTAGATTTTGGTGCCAAAAAAAGTTTTCCCTAAATAACAATTTTTCAGCAGCTTCAGTATTTTAATTAAGTTCAGTGTTTTATTTATTATACGCTCCAGGTTTGGATGGGTTTTTTTCCCCCGTAATACTTTTGTTCATCCGATGCTCTTTTTTTCTGCCGCTTTTGTGAAACTCTTGTGAAAAAGTTCCACGGTGTGGCTGTGTGTTGTGTATTTATATTATGGGAGCAAAACATAAGCACTTTTGTATGTTTAAGATAAAAACGGTTCTTATAAACAGTTTGTTTTCGACGAAACGCTCACAAAAACTATAAGATTTAAGCAACTGCTGTGCGGATGAGGATAGAAGAGATATATTTCGGTTTGGAGTTTTTGTATATTTGCGAAAAATAAACTCCCGACTACATTATAGGTACGATTTTGCTTATGCTTTCATATAGATTTATATATTCTAAGTAGCTAATATCACATGATTTTCCTACATAAAACACAATTTTAAGAGAACAATGGTCGTATAGTCGATGGATTTCTATGGTTATAAGAAAATGATGGGGAAAAAATGGTAAAAAGCACAATAACGAAGTTTCTTTTTCTTGCTATTGTTATTTTTGCACACAGACAACATTCTCAACTTTCAAACGGTTATTTCTGGGATTTTCTGCTATTTGCATAATATTGTTCCATGTCAGGCATATTGTTAGGCTACGGAGGCTGTATTCAAATTCTGTTAACCTGTTACAACAATTACGTTTTTGCGTTTATACGTCTTAGTAAATTATTACACTTAACAACTTACAAATACGACGTAGCTCTTTTTCAAAGAACTTACAAGAAATTTCGTGACCTTGAACCTCTTACTTTTCTGTGTTATCAATGGCAGGCTTAAGAGGCATCGATGCTTGGCTCAAAAGAATACATCTGGGCGTTTTTTTAATAGTGGATCTTAGTTTACTTTTAATGATATCTTTCCACCACAATCCTTTTTCAAAAATATAGGACTGCAATAACGACCACTTTCAGCTTTCAACACAAAATAGATTTGACCATCTCTGAGAAAAATGAGCAGTTTATGAAAATTTCGTTAAACCGCTGACTTAAACAGTTCGAAAATGGGTGGTATCGGTTCAACCATCTGGGAGTAGTTCTAAGAAGACGCCCTTTCTGCTCTTTGTTAACACGATAACTGGAGCAAAGTTCAACCGATTTTCAAATTTTTTTTTTATTCGATGAAGCATTGAAATCCTCAGGTCAAGTTCGAAAATGGGTGGTATCGGCTGAACCATCTGGGAGTAGTTCTCAGAAGACGCCTTTTCTGCTCTTTGTTAACACGATAACTGGAGCAAAGTTCAACCGATTTTCAAAATTTTTTTTTTATATTCGATGAAGCATTGAAATCCTCATGTCATGTTCGGAAATGGGTGGTATTGAAGGAGTTCTCAGAAAAAGCCTTATCTGCTCTTTGTTCACACCGTAACTGGGGGTATTTTAAACCGATAAAAAAATAGTTTGATAAAGCACAGAATTCCTGAGGTTATGTTTCAAGATACATTATATTGGTCTAACGATGTAACTGCTGTTGCTAAACGAATTTTCAATAAGTTTTTCTTGGTATTTTATTTTGTCTTGTTAACACAAGCGATTAAACCACAAAAAATTAACGAGTGTGAAGTTTGCGGCCAGAGCGAAGCGAGGGCCACAATTCTCACGAGTTTAATTTTTATTGAAGACATTTATCATTTTATAGACAATAATGGTCTAATATAGAGCATAAAACCAGACTAGAAACAGAAAATAAAGTTGTGAATCAAAAATGAATATCGTTTTGTAACTTCACGAAGATTTTCAGTAAAACTAAACAGAATTAAATTATTATTGAGAAATTTAGACCGTTCTAGTATAGTTCTTTTTAATCAACTAATAAATCATTACCAATATAAAATCTATTAAGAAGCTCAGGTTCAGACAGTCAAGGGACCTAGTTTTTATTTAAAGCAAACACATCCGTTGTCGGAATTGCAGTCGTACATTTTTCAAAAACGATTCTGATGAAAAAATATCCTCTAAAATGAAATACGCAAATGTAGGCTACAATGTTAGCTGAGCATAGAACGCCGTTATTTCTATTAAATCGGTTACCTCATTTGTATATCGTCAATTGGCTGCTACAAAATCTGCACTTCGTTAGCTTTGAAATGTATATATAGCAAATTTTGCCATATAAGAGAACTAAAGGGTAATGATGAAACTGTTGGATGCACACATGTGGAATATCGTACGTACTAGATAAACAGTTTTCCAAGAAAGACTGTTACAGTTTAAAACAACTTTAACCAAATTGCCATTATAAAAACTTTGTTGCGTGAGAAAAGGAATGCGATTCCATTCTCTCATCCGACAGAGATAATATGGCAAATAATTAAAAGTTTTTCTTTATTTATAGCCTTTTCTTGTTTATCTTACATTCGGGACGTATAGTCATTTCCCCAGCGACATATTCTGTATTCGCTGCTAAAACACTCTTTGAATACAAACATTAAAGACTACCTCTGTACCATATCAACTTAACTTTCATTTTATCTCATTTTATGCTACTATTGCGTGCACACATTTCTCTAACATATTCAGAATCGATTTCAAAATACTTATGATAATCTATGCGACGCGAGTCGAATAAAAATATATTTTTTTTTATATTAAATGATGTGATAAATCTGAGAAAAAGAATTTTCTGGACGGTAATTTTCGCAATAAATCTGTCACAAGAAGAAAAATCATTTTTTTTTAATTTACATTTTAATTGGCTCAGCCTAGAATGTAACATGTAAAAAATAAATCTTCTCCCCAATAAACTCTGTTCAACATTACCAATAGCTGTGACCTAATTAATTGTGGTTACAGTAAGACAGATATGCTTAAACGACTTCACTTATCAGATTAAAAAATTTAAAAATAATTTTCAATGAACTTAATTCCCCATTTTAAAGTTTGTCTACGTCCCAAATGTCCATTGATGTAGCACAATGTTTGTTAAAATTAATTTGGTAGAAGTTGCATCAATTTGATTAAAATGTCTAATGACAAGAATCAACTAAGGCTTGATTTCCACTTACCAAAAAATACTCCGGGTGAGAGACAAAATTGAATTTTTTCAATTTTTGCTTTGTTTACTTGACAGTTCACCGTCTCACGGCTCTTTCACTGAGCACTTTTTGTTGAGTGGAAACCATACTTAAGTCTATAACTATATTGCCAACTTGCCGTCAGTGTAAGGTAGACACTACACTAATAACTGGTGAATTAAATTAAAATCTTTGTTTAGAGGTAGGGATACTTAGCTGTAATTAAAGTATACATTTGGGCGTTTCGTAATATATTTTCGCTGATATCATTTTGGAAAAACCCTGTGAGGGTAATAACCACTAAGAGTGTGGCTTTTTGAATAGTTCTATGAAAATTCAACGCCTTTTGCATAAACTACCGAGTTTTATCAGAGGTAGTGAAAAGGTCACAAACAAATCTTCTTTTTATTGAAAGCTAACGCATTTGTAGTGGCTTACATTTTTCAAAAATAATTTTTGTAAAATTATATCAGAAAAAATACAGTAACTAAACACGCCTTAATGCAGGGTTTCCAACAAAGCATTTATTCCTCTTAAGAGACATCGATGCTTTTCTGAAAAGCATAAAATATAATTTGGGTGTTTTTTAAGTATTGATAAATGTATGACAGCAATAACGACCACGAATGTGTTAGCTTTCAAACACATCAGGATCATCGATAAGTTCTGAAGCTTTTCGAAGATGACGTTTCTCGTCTAATAGAAATGGTTGCGCCATAGTCCTTTATACCATCTTATGACCACATACCACATACGGCCATACCCATAGATTCATGTTTACTGAAAACTTTTTCAATATATTCAAACGTGCACAATAAAATTTGAATTAAACACGTCTCAGATATCAATTACATCTGAAAACTATAGAATCTGAAAAAGACTTGGTGTCGTTTTACGTTCTGAATACGCCATGTCCCCGTTTGTACAATTTTCACATGCAAAATTCACCAGAGTATCATGATGGAAGTTCGTCTATTATGAAAATATTGTCGAATGATGTAGCAAAACATGTGGATTCGCAATTTCGTCATCTCGCTTATAGCTCTGATACTTATAATGTTATTTCGAAAGTATACCCCCCACACCCCAGTTATTATGACTGAAAACAAAATAGTTTCTCTTAATTTATAATTGGATTTGCTTGTCGTAGAAAATAAATTTTACTTTTTTGGGTCATATACAAAGGGATTTATTAAATGTTTTTAGCATTGTTGGAAGTTGGTAATGAATTCCAGTTGCATCTCGGAAGCTGCCTGAAGATGTGAAAAGTTTTTTTTGCGAAAAATTTGTTTAAATAATTTGAAAGTTTTAATAGATTACATAACATGCCATCGCTCCTAGAAAATATTTGCAGAAAAAAAATAATAATTTTGCTTGGAATTTTCCTTTGTGATTCGAAATTGTTGTAAATAAGATGCGAAAAGCGAGTCCGAAGCAACAAATTGTGTTACGGGTTTAGTTCACTCTGATATTATCATCAACAACTCGTCTGATTTAATGATTCTAAGAAAAAATAGATTTTCTCCGTTTGAGCAATTGATGTCGATTTAATCGAAGTTTTCTTGTTATTTGATAGTAATTACAAAAGACGAAGAACATTCATAAACTAAATACTGCTTACATAACTGTGGTGGATGCTAGATTTAAGCAATTTTCGAGCAGTAGACCGAACGAAGTGAGGACGAAAAGCGAAAGTGCCTAAAATCAACCGTCCAATAAACAACTTTTCATGCTAAGAGCCCAAATTACGAAAAAAGTTCTGAAATCTATGTCCAAGGCATGAAAAACTTATCTTGAGTCAATTCAATCGCATATCTAAACATTACATCTGTGCTACTAACACAGTCAACGCTATGGCAACACATAGTGATGATCATTAGCGCATACCAGCCAAATTAAGTTTATTAATTTAGTTTTAAGAGCTCTCCACAGCCAACATAAATTTCAAAATTTTACAGAATTTGCCGTCTCGAATTCTCTTTTGATGTTCAACATTGAAGGATGTTAGTTTGAATACAAAATTAGCATTTTCAAAAGACTCCACAATGCATATCGTGTGCATGCAATTCATTATCTTTTATTTCTATGGAAATTTCAGTCATATTTCCAAAAATGATGGAGTATATGGACACAGAATTATTCACGTTAAACACAATATATCAAAATATCATGTCATATATCCCTAAAGTCGAACCTTTGATGCCAAGGATGTTACACACATTCAGTGGAATGTGTTTATATCTATTCAGATAACGTTCATCAAATTTTAACATCACATAGTTGAATAACCATGCATTATCATGGAAAAGTTGTTGATTTCGCCAACATTATTACAAAGGTAAAATAAACAATAATAAATCATCGTTCATCTCTATTCAGGCAAATATCACTCACTCAAACTTCGACCGGTTGTATATCCACTAAAAGAAGAATATATCCACACAAAGGCGAAAATGATCGGCTACAATATATTTTCAGTTCCTATTTTCTATTCGAATGAATAAACTTGCATAAAATGTACAATAACTAATGATGAGCATCGTGCATTAAATGTGAATTGATAATGGTAGTGGTTTGGAATCCCTTGTCTGTGCATTTCCTTTTTTCGTTTTTCAATACAACACAACCAGTGAATGGAGCTTATCTCGACCGATTCTGTTGCCTTGGCGGTAATGAAACGGTTATAACATAACCAGTGAATGCAGATTATCTCTGCCAAGGTAACAATGGCGTTAATCAAACGGTTGTAGAAATGCAACAAGCAAAATGTAATCGAGAGTGCGGAAACGTTTAATCACTTGTTATGTGTTGCAATATATTTTCCGTGTATGACCACTTAAACGCACCATATATATACGACATTTGATACAGCTAATTGAGGATTCCAAATCTAACCGTTGATATTTGCAATCAATGTCGTACCGGCGAAATTCGCACTGCCCTTTCCACAGAGAGTATCTAGCATATACTTAGATATTTCGACAATACAGTAATTCCATGAGGGGTAATTGTTTGCCCACCAGTCCTTTCCGTACTGTAGTTGTAGTGACGAAACGGTTTGTGCATGTGACCTACTTATATTAACTCTGTGTTAGAAATGAACGGGTTTCCCGTTTTTTGAACTTAAATAGATTCGAATGCTGTTCAATATTGACCATACTACGAACCTGTGACCACGACTCCCACAGTGACAATGTGAAAATAAATCGCAAATCCCAACAGAGAAACGTTCGAAATAGGCAATGACATTATGAACGCAATAGCTCAGTGTGAAGATTTCTCATCTGCAGAGTTCGTGGTACATACGAGTCAACAGGATACCTAAGTGTAATATTTACGTCTCATGGTACTCAAAACGGACAATTCTCAAGTCAGATAGCTGCTTTCATGAAAAGCAAGGTCAGACGGTTTTCGAATGGAATTGTTTAATAAACCGAACAACACGGTCATCTTTATTGTGTGTTAGATGCAATGGAACAGCTGCTAAAATGAATAATTAATCAATTTATAACATTAGCTTCGAACTTTGAACCATATCCTCTGTTGGGCCTGTTATTATACAAACATAATTAAAGCAAGAGTGAAGCTGATCTGCCATACCAACCGAAATTCTATCCAATCGAACAATAACCGAATATTTACTTAAATGGAATGTTTGACCCGATTTTAATGTGGAAAATAGAACTCCAACAATGCTCCAATTATCACAAATTTGATCCGAAAATTTCCAATATCCGATATATTTGTCGCAAAAAATAATTTTCCTACAAATTTACTGGATCAAAATACATATAAAATTACATTCTATCTCCCCATCATTGACATGCTGAATTTCGATTCCCAGAGAATCATCACACATCACCCATGGTATACGTTACATATACACACTCCGTATTCATGTTCATATTCAATGATGTGACATCGATTCTCCCTCTTTCTATAATATTTATTCTACAAGTATAGGTCTATAGATGGATGGATAGATCAAAAAAAAAACAAAAAATCAGTCAATTGAAAATTTCATTTTCCGAATAGTCGTCCAAGGATTTCATCGGCTCTTTGCAGTGGGCGATGGTATGAGTATATATATAATATTTACTTTGGAAAGTTATGGGAAAAGGTTTATGCATTGAAACACTTTAACGATATTATCTTCCGGTTAGGAGAATCTATTTTTTTTAAACCAATTCTAAAAAAATACCATGCTACTGAGCTGGGAGCCTTTTGCTAATAACTAAGAAAAATATGCTTGCACAATTTACTCTTTGTCTGCACGGAGGAAAATGTTGGGCTAAAATTATTTTGGTGGTTAAGACAAGCTTACGACACGTTCCGAAAAATTCCACTTTTATCTTTCACTGAAATGAGACGAAACCACAACAACACAAACAAAGAAATCACTCCACAAACATTTCAACAACAAAATATACCATCATAACTCGGTGGTATAAGTTTTTTACATGCTTTCGTTTTCCCTAGGGTCGAAAGTGGCTTATTACACACCTAATAAACACAAGAAAATTGGTTATGGTTTCAAAAGCATGTAATAGTGATTATTCACCTCTGTCCACATGTTTATTTAGACACTTGGGGAGTTGTTGCATGAGCCGAAGGCGAAATAATAGCACTTTTTCACTGCTGTTATTTCACCTAGGTTGATAAAATCCATTACACAACTCGCAAAAAATAGTTTAAATGTCTCATTTTCGTGTGTTTATTGACCTCGGCTTTGCCTCGGATCAACAAAATTCACACGAAACTCTTCTTTTAAAATTTGTATCCCTCGTTATGTAATTAACTAGTTATTTCTCACACTTCAATGAAGTTGAATTTAACTTTTGAACTTCTTTGACACAACAACGCACTGTTGGCATTAGCGTAGACTGACATATTAGAAAATAAGTGAGTTCAATAGGAGGCCTCATCGACGCATCAGTTAAAATTTCTCATATAAATTAAGTTTATAAGGTTGGTATAATGCTACTGCGGCGCAATATTATACTGTGCACTTAGAAAGTTGTCGAACATGTGAACAAGGGAGCAATAAATTCAAAAACAATAGAACAATGGAATTCACACTTACTCCTTGACTCCTTTTGCTTGAGAGATGTGTTTAAACAAGAGAAAAGAGGCGTGGTTTACGTAAACGGAGTCAAACGGAGACAAAACAGAGTGACTGGGAATTCAGCCTTAACATAGAAGACTGACAGAACTGATTAGAAAATACGTGAATCCATAGCATTGAACCAAGCATGAGAACAGAATTTTCAATATATGTGGTAACGTACTGGCCTTCCACCAAGAAAATCCGAGTTCAATACCGGTAAGGGCAAAATCTGTATTAGATTTTTCCTCAATGTGTAACATGACAGTAACGTTCCTGAGCGTACCCAAGCATCATAATCCGGGTAGTTGAGGTGTTTGACGTAACCCATTCACAATGAATTCTGTGTACAAATATCTAAAAAGACTACTTTAGGCGCAGATATAATTAGCACCAGACGAAAAATCCTAAAGGTTTTGCTAACCTAAAGGCGTGGTTCGAAATTCACATAAAGCATGTGGTCCACACTCACCAATCCGCACTGGCCTGCGTGGTGTTTTATGGCTAAAAACTCCTCATTGGGAGGCTTACATCCAGTAGTTGATAGTAAAAGCTACAAATATAAGCCTCCTCGACTCAAAATTTCTTATATAAATTAGGTTGGTAAGGTTGGTATGAAGTTGGTAAGAGGGGACGTTTTTCCGTTAAACAAACCTGTTCTAGTACTTGATTCAGTGCTATGGTGAGTGAAATCGGACACTATTTAGACTACTGTGCATACAAACTTTCTTTTATTTTTTACGTTTCAGTCTATTTTTCGCTGCAAATCTTTTCTTTCTTTAGTTTACCTATACTTTTTGTTACATAAAAAAAACCGACCAGAGCATGCTGCTTATTTCTGTCATCAGCGTCTGTAACAGATGACTAGCCGTTTCTTAAATATTTCCTGGATAGGACTATTCTTATTAGTCTTTGAAGCGAAGCTGCGCGAGAGAATGCGATTAATGAAAATCGGTTAAATCTCATTTGTCGATTATTTTTTTTGCTGAAGTGGACTCTTATATCTTGTCAGTTCCTCATTTGGGTAATAAACTCAACTGCTTCTATAACTAACCCTGTGAGGATCGTAATATATGAAAATTCTTAGATAAATAAATAATCACAAGAACCGGGGGATTTATAGATATTAAGTGATCTAAAGTCGAAGCCAAATGCGTTTTATGTCTCAGAATTCAATTGAAAAATTGAAAGACATTGGTAATGTGAATCATTCAAATGGTTCCATCCCATTAACAAATTCTTCGAAATCCCACATTCCGCGCAGTGTGAATAATAACTATATCTTGTTTCGCTCTAGCTTATTCAGGCCACCTCATAAAACAAATTTTTAATTAGCATATCTAAAGTTTGTTAGTATTTTACCTAGTTCATTCAAAATAATGTTAAGAATAATTTGAATATCTCTTGTGCAACCTCGACGAGGATACTCTGTTGACGACGTTTTCATACCATCGTCAGCGGAAATTGTATTCATTGTCTAAACAATAAATTTCAATTTTGTTAATTTACTGCCGTAATCCTGTTTCCATTAATTTCAGGGTAATGAAAGAAGGTCCTTGCATACACGCAGTGACAAGATTTACGAAAATGTAACCGTACATAGCAACGTTAATACAAGTAAACGCTCTATGTCATTCGACTGTGCATTTGAATTAATCCTCATATCACCAATTTCAATCATGAGTAAAATTTCACCGCCATATTCACATGATTCAAATATACTTGGAAAATAGAGATTATGAAGGTGGACAAAATTAACTATGAATGTTTAATGTCGTGTGCAGTTATTAAATATTGTTAGCGACATGAATTCAATGACCTGATCAGGGATAAACGAAAACAGACCACAGGTATTATGATCACAAACAGTAGAACAGTTACATTTTCTGCAAGGAAATATTAGGCGCCCTTTATGAAACGCTTCTGTGGACACATGATGGAAATGGCTTCTTCTGCAATTATTAACTTCGCCTTCAACTCGGAACAATAAATGTTACTCATTAAATACCGTTTCCATAATAGAGTGGCCCAGTTCGAACAGTAAGCACAGTTTTCGAACAGTTGAGGCTGCGAACCCCAATTGTGAGTGTTTTACTTCGTGACATTTAGCACAATTTAGAACAGTTAGCCTTGTTGGTACGGCCTAGTCTACCTCTATGGGTACGGCAAGTAAACACAATAGAGTAGTACAGTTATTGTACCTACAGTAGGGTCGGTCGATTTTTGAATATTTTCCATCCAAGCTTTTGGACCTAGCTGATCCGACTCAGAAAGGCCGAACATGGCTAATTTTTAGTCACTCTCATGGCGATCACTCGACCGCATTTAAAACTTTTCTCAAAATCTTTTTACTTCTTGGTTCCCTATCAACGTAGCTTTAAGATAAGCTATTGTGCGACAAATTTAAACTCATTTTGTGGAAAAATCTGCAATAGAAACCTCTCTCAAATAAAAGTATTTTCGTCATTAAAAGGATGTGTCTCTTGGGTTTGTTTATTAGAGTAGACCATGTATTTTATACTAAGACCGTTTTACCAACAATTCACTTTTTGGCATAGACAAGAAAGCCTGTACAGTGTCGATACCTCGAAAAACATCGAAGCATCGAACATTTTTGAATTTTTTTTTGGTCTTAAAATTTTCTTTAGACTTCGCTGAGTCGGATCAGCTAGGTCCAGAAGCTCGGATGGAAAATATTCAAAAATCGACCGACCCTAACCTACAGTTTTAGCTGTGGTAAGCTATTGTTTTAGTGTCAAGTTAGTACAGTTTTCTGTGGTACACAATATATTTTCAACACATTGTTAGTGTTGTTAGTGTTAGTAAAACAATCTATAGAATTCGTTAGTTGTTCGCACTTCAAGCATGGGTGGTACTCTCTTTTGGCACTTTAAAAAAATTTGGAAACATTTTTCATACAAAATAGTACTCTATTTGGAAGCTGTCGCCCAAAGCACTTTTGCTTGAAGTGCGTTGGTTCCATCGATACGTAACATAAAATAAAACTGCTATACTCGCTGCTCTCCGTGGAAATGATATATTTTAGCTACAGGACGGTCACTTTCCACTGGATAAAAAAATGTCGGAGCATGGTCGTAAGTCGTAAAATTTTGTTTTTCAGATCAGTGCACAATCATCATTACGAAACCAACCGCAAATTATTGAGGAATAATTGTGACTATTATATAATTGCAAACCGTTTCATGCAAGCCTTGTCGTCCCATCCACTTTAATGTGTGTAATTTGAGACATATGTTCAAATGCCATTACGTATTCCCTTTATTACTCAAACTTATTGTGGAATACAAGTGTATTTTGGCCGCTCTTGTTATTGAAGTTTAAATAATTTTGTCTGTTTGTAGATACGAAAGTGAAATGGAACTTGGAACAATGCAGAAATGTTAGAATTTCTTTTTAAGGTGATCAGCAAGTTGTGAAAATTTGATGTTCTGAAATAATTTAACACAAAACTTTTGCATTTTGTTTATAATTTCCTTTTAAATTAAGAACAGTCAAATGAAAATAGAAATGAATGTAAAAAATATTCCACTTTCGGTTGGGTGCCTACTATACTAATTAGTTAATTAGTAATTAGTACTTCCTCGACGGTACAGATAAATTCTACGACACAGACTTACGTATCTGGCAATGTTGTCTGTTTCTTTTCATTTAAATAAGTAATAAGGGAAATAAAAAGTTACAGAAAAATATGTACCTGCTTCTCAATGTAATAAATCTGTTCTATGACGACTGCAGAAATTCTTTAGAAGCATCGAGGCTACTACTTCCTTTGTTTAGTCTTCAACATGTTGGCACAGATAACTTATTTGTATCATTGCCAACGTTTGCAGACAAAGCCGTCTTCAAGGAAGGTGGTAATTAATTTAAAATCAAGTTTTTCAATTTTATGTTTACGTGTGTTCCATCATGTCGGCCTCACCTCTGAGCAACGTAATCTTTTTTTCAACTTTTTGATTTCTTGCTATGTAAATGCCTCTAAAAACATTTATGGAAATGTGATTTCTCACTTACACGATCAGACTTTCGACTCATTCTGATTGAACGGAAAACTTAGAAGACAATGCCCAGAATTTCTATACTTTTAAATGACTGGATAAAGTTGTATTTTACTGTCTTATCTTTTAACCAGAAACTAATTAGTTTTTAACAATTTTTCCAGAATTTTCCCGCTTTTCCTCAAAGTTTTCACTATTTTCCCGAAAAATCTTTTTGAAAAATATGGGAAAATTGTGAAAACATTTTCCCAAAATCATTCGTTTCGGATTGGGGAACAAATTAAATTGGAGCAGTTTCTTTCTTTGTTCCTTTGATTAAATGCTTGAAATGGTGGGGGTAAACCATTATGGTTCGCAAAGTTCGTGATTATGGTAATTTTGTAGACTTTTATCATAAAATATATGAAAAAAATGTAAAAAGTTCACGAAGTTTGGGAATCACAATCGTTTACCCCTGGTAAGTGATCTTTACCGCTTACGAAAGTATCGTCAATTATAAAATGTTTGTTGATCTTCACTTTATTCTTACCATCTTACCGAAGTACAAACACTTTTGTATTTCAATAATTAACAGAGAATTGAGCCTATTTCACCCATAATTTATTACTTCTTCCCTACCTCAACAGTGGATTAGTGAAACTTTGCCACTTTGTTAAGGTAGCCAGATTGAGTAATTGAATGGAAATTATCGTCTGCGATGTTAGTTTTTTATATACAGCCATTGTGATTACAATGCTTAAAATAAAAAAGGTTGACCATGACCCGACCCCCGTTACTTTTTGCCACTTCAGGTTCGGACTGCTGTTGATGTTGATATAAAAGAAAAAAAAACGCTTTTAATCTGCACTTTGTGCAAAAAAAAACGAAATTCAAGTTGGTTTTACGTATGTACGTGTTCCTCGACGTGTTCTGTATATTCTATAAATTATAAATGAAATGAGCCCGCTGAAGGTTTATGTATCTCGTTCATGATAAGTTTCTTATTTATTTAACATCAAGACAAAGAATTTTATTTAAAAAAAAAAAACTCAACGAAAACTTGGTTATGGTTATGCGGTGTATTCAGTTGTTTTTTAGAACTTACAACGAAGACAATCATGAATAATTTACTCAAATGTTCTTCATTTTCGTATTCTTGACTTCATGTTTCAGTAATATCTATTGTGGTTTGTTTCTTAGAGTAATTATAACTAGAGAGGAAACTTCGAACAAAATTACGTAAAATATGTGGTCCCAACATCAAATACGAAATGTTTGGTAGTATGTGTTTGCCCTCTTAATTAAGAGGGCAAATTTCGGCGCATAAAATTTGAATTAAGTTACCAATCATTTTTTTTTTTACTTTTTTCTTGCGAAAAATCTATACAAAAATAAGTGATAGCTGGACTGTCATTTTCTGTGATTAAGAACAATGGCGTTTAACTTAAATTACGATCCCCCAATATCTCAAATTCGCTTGGAAATTTGGTATACAAGACAAGTAAACAGATTCTGTCGGAATTTTTCATTATTTTTTAACAAAAGTCATTTTTGCATAGATAGTTCACTGTCCCTCGAATAAAGTTGTTTTTATAAACAATTGACGGATATAGTTGAATTAAATTATTTATTCTGAAGATCCGACCTATTTGCTAGAGTAAAGACAAACATTGAGACAAAACGCAACCACATCCAACACGTGGATCTGTGATTAATTCTATTGATGTCACTTTCCATTAAGTGATTTTCATATACTCTGGTGTGTTTGTAACATAACACTGCTGATTGTTTAATTGAAGAATTATTTCTTTCCATTTTTTTTCAATCGGTTTGATCAGACGGAAAACTATGTCAAAAAAAAGCTGAGGAGACAACATGCAAGAATGAGGTTATGTGCACATCAATTACTAAAAAAAACTATGTTTTCTGCTTCGCAGTACTTCGGGACATACACCCTTTGATAGAACAGGAGTAGACCATCACAATTTTATTTATTTTTTGTTAGTTTCACCGGTGAAATTTAAAAATAAATAACATTCAACGCATAAGACTGTTTAGATAAACAACGTCAATAAATATTTTGACAGAAATCTCAAATGTGAGTGTGTTGGTAGAAGCTCTACGTAAATCATTACGTAAATGTATCTTATACACATTGATGTCGGGACCGCTTTTCGTAGTGCGAATTTCCTCTCTAGGTATAATTACTCTAAGGTTTGTTTTCAGTATACGAACGAAAAGTAAATTAAAGTAAATTGTTTGTTTTCGAAATTGTTCGATCGTGTGTTTGGTAGCAATATTATTCATTATTGCTCCTAATGCGCTCCTCTATCAATAATTAAATTATGGAATCTTCAGGCACCCGAATACGCGTCGCTAAGTTTTTACAAATTCTTTGTTATGTCCTACGTTTCGCTGTACTTTTTTCAGGGCTTTGCATGGAAGATATTGACCTTTGGATACCGATACCGACTCATTTTTACAGTGTGCATTAAAAATACATTTTCTGAAATGAAGCGCGAAGTTAAGAAAGTTAACAAGGAAACAAACAACCTCTCAACTGCTATAAACTGTTCGAAGAAAGACGATACTTTAACAGTTAATAACAGTTGTTAAGAAAGTGTTTTTCATTGAACGATTTCTTAACTTCCACGAGTCTCCCACTTTTTATTTCAGAAAATGTCTTTTTAGGCATAAATACCTTATTGTAGAAATGAGTTGGTACGCAGAGGTCAGTATGTTCTAGCTACGGCCCTGACTTATTTGCCGGTAGAAGCCGTTAGAGTCAAGGAATATATAGTGTGGAGGTAATGTCAAACATAACCGAATCACATGTGGGGTGGCACGAAAGTTCGATACAAACGCCATCTTCTCTTCGTTAAAAACAAAAAAAAATGAATAGAAACTCCAGCCATCTGTTTTGAGATGGCGAAATCATTTTGTGAAACACAAGTAAATCATATTTTAATGTGTAGGCATCCTGTACGTTGTATTTACATTGTCTGCGATGAGAATGTAAATGAAACTTACATGTTAGGTTTTTCGATGATTTACATGCTATGTGCGATCATTTACATGCTCTGGTCGGAAATTTTTCGATGATTTTGTTTATGTTTTCACTTCTCACAAACCACGATATAAATTGGAATTTACACAGGCAAAACTATTTTTTGGTACACGTGCCATCGATACAATTAAGAAAACACTAAAATCACAACTGAATTTATAATTTGAAACAACAAAATCAAAAAATTTTCACTGAAACTGAGAATGACAACAATAAAGAAGTCAAATAAATATCACCGAAATGGCAGGCACGACCGATGCCTACTAAATGAAAATTAAATTTTAGTGCAAAATGTTTAGAAGTGGAAAGGATCCGAAATGCTGTTTTATGCAAAATTGTTTCGTAGTTTTCATCTTAGACAATGTAAATACAACGCACAGGATGCCTACACATTAAAGAACAGTACAGAAGAGCCTATGTGAATGAGTAATACATGTGTGCGATGTTTGTGGCGTGTGAGCCGAAGGCGAACCGCCTAATTTCGCACACATGTATTACTCATTCACATAGGCTCTTACATTACATTTACATAGGCTCTGCTGTAATCTACTATAACCGCATGTGCTGGGCTGTCTGTCTGAATGGCATTATCTTTACACTATATCTTCCTTGGTTATGCATTTAGTTTAAAATCCAGATTAAAGGAAGAGAATTGAAATTGTAAACAGTTATGATGAATAAAAATTACATCAAACTATATAGTACGATTGATTGTCTGTAACCGCTGGTCATATTAGTTCATGACCTTTTACAAACGTCAAAAAATCGTCTTCAAGGACGTTCTAAATGTCATTCACGTTTGACGAAACTAAAGTGAGGCTACGTCTGAAAGTACCGTAACCTGAAGATGATCTATGTGATGTCATCGAAAAAATGTTTTATTCGGTCAAAGTGTTCGGGAAACAAACACATCGAAGAGACAAAAGTACCTTAGAACCAAAATGAGTTCAATACATCTATGAGAGGAAGTTTAACATCGACGCCAATACAACCGTTTCTTGTTGAAGCATGATAAACTAGCGACCGAAACACAATGTAATCCTGGTTCGAAAAGACGAAATTTTGTAAGAGAAGTTTCTGTAAAAAAATCATTTAAGAAATATTATATCGTTTTACCGGGCAATGTAACTTAAATGACTTTATTACGACTAAAAAAAGAAGGATAAAACTACAACACGCAAATTTGGGTAGATAGTTTTATTTTGACCTTACGTGTTGGTAAACTTCTTCGTATACACATAAATTTGTAGATACTCAACCTTATTTGAATATTATAAGCTCACCGCTAACTTCATCTTTTATCACAAAAATTAAAAACTCTTTTCACTCGGAAAATAAACAAAAAGTTTTACATCATTTTGCGCAAAGTTTTAAGCAAAACTTTTTATACTCACATGAAAAGCGGAGCTTTCATTTTGTGATATATTACTTAACCGTCAGTAGATAACATTGAGCTTGTCTATTCGGCAAATTCAATCCGTTGGTTTGTCGAACGATATGAATGAAATGAAATGCTTTTATGAAATACAATTGAATGAAAATAATGAATGTTCAATTTGAATAAATATTTCCGTTCACTTGATATAAATGTAACCTTCAGTCCAATCAACATCAATCCGTAATTTTTAATTTATATCCATTTACAATTGTTAGTATTCTCATTCATAGTACCTTCCTGCACAACAAGTTGAACATGGTTGTAAATTATCGTTCTAAATGAATAAATAATCCAAAATTATCGCAATTGATAATTCGGTCGTATTTTTGAAATGTGAAGCAAAAAAGTTCACGTAAAAATTTCCATCGAGTGAATTTGAGGAAGACAACGTGAAACTTTTTAGGCTCTGCTATCGATAATAATTGATGAGTGCAAAAAACTCGTTTTAAAATTGTGTTAACGTATTAGTCATCTGTCAACAACACCGACAAATCAAGTGACGCCCTCCAGTTAATGTGGTCTCATATAGCAAAAATGTATGTTAAACCGGATGAAGTAAAAGATTCTGCATAGAAATACAAAGCAATACTTTCGGCAAAAGAAGTAGGAGATTTAAAAATTGTCTCGATTGTTCTTTGATTTTTTTTCAAGGAATTGAAATATTCCTTGAAAAATAGAAATTCAATTAAGTATCAGAAACAGAAGACGAGTATATTAAATTATGAAAGAGAGAGGAATGACAGTTCATCATAATGGCAACATGAACGTTGTATCTCATTTGTGAAAAACTATTTTTCCACAAAAACGAAAACCAAAATTGTTGGTGCTTCAAGTTTATTTGTAAAAAAATTAAATAAAACCAAATTTCCCCCACTAACCAAACGCGCTCACTATATTTTTTTTAAAACTCACAAATTTTGATAACAAAAACTATTAACCAAAAGTTTTGCTGGCTAAAAAGCATTTTTACCCCCTGTTGCGCAATCAGAGCTAACTTAATGTGAAGCAGCCATAAAAAAGCCATTAAAAAGTTGAACAACAAAAGGTCGCCTCTCTCTCACTCTCTGCCTCTGATATACACATATATAACAACGACAACCATATAACTTTAGCATTATCATCAATTCACCCTGCTTTAGAACATTTTACACAAATTAAAAGTGATGTTGTTTATTTCATATATTCACTTGTTAGTCAATGATGGAACATGAAATGAAAATTAAGTTAAATTCCAGAAAATCACGGCATCAAAGGATAAAACGGAATGTATATCACATGTTTAATTACAAGAAAGTACAGGTAAAACCGACATGAACTTTCTTTGACGGAGTATGTAATTTGAATGGAGTCGCTGCTAACATGCCCAAAACATAATAAAACAATGTGTATGATTCGACGATTAGAGTAAACTGTACGAGATCTGCACGGAAAATGTTTTGATATCTGCCTACGTTTGCTATAATATACATTTTATTCAAATGATAAAATTTTCGCTCCGAAAACACTAATTTCGAATTGTTCAACCCTATATATAGACGTTCGACTTCTACGCTTTCTATTTGTTCTATTCAAATTTTGTTTCGCATTTGCTTAATTATATATACGTACGTAGCAAAAGAACTGTCGATTAAAGTGGTGGAGCCATATATAAATAACGTGATTCAGTGTGCGAACCATTCGAACGAATAATACCAGTTGGATCATGCCTGCACGTTTGGAAGCGGGCGTGACGCAAGTCCACCACTACAAAATTTTTCAAAAACAAATTTACGGACTAAGACACATATTTACAGCAACTTTTTGACTTCTCCCCCTTGGATCCAATGATCCTGGATGACCTTGGATATTTGGAATCTAGGCGATATGAGTTCAACGAGGTTCTGGTTCTTCAATGTCAATGTGTAAAAAAGCAAAATTTTGTTTTTTTAGATAACTGAAATTTTATACGTTAGCTGGTTAGTTACACACACTAAATTTTGAAAATCGATATATTTTCTGTTTCTGTGTTTTAATTGAATTTCTCATTTGTCCATATGAAAATGCATGCAAAATTCACAAAAACCACTAAACGACGAAATAGAAAATGTGTCGGTTTTCAATCCGCGAGTGTAGTTCTTATGAAAAAGTGCGATTTCGTAACTCCTAAACGTTTCTTACGATTTTCCTGTAATTTTGGTTATAGGTCAATCTCTGGTCGTAGATCCAAATAAAATTTTTGAAAAATTGAGTGATGTGTTCCAAGGTTGGTTCCTAAATTTTGGTATCATAGATGATTCCTCTGGCACTTCCTAACTTCCATCGGTTTTTTCGTTGGATTTGGGCTGTGGTTGATATAAGTGAAGTGTTCCAAGGTTGGTTCCTAAATTTTGGGATGAGAGGAGAGATGATTTCTCTGGCACTTCCTTTCTTCTATTGAATTTTTCGATGGATTTGGGTTATTTTCGACATGAGTGATGTGTTCAAGATTGGTTTCTTAATTTTGGGATGACAGATGATTCCTCTGGCACTTCCTAAATTCCATCATATTTGTCGATGGATTTGGGTTATTTTCGATATAAGTGAGGTGTTCCGAGGTTGGTTCCTAAATTTTGGGATGACAGTTGATTTCTCCGTCACTTCCTAACTTCCACCGGATTTTTTGATGGTTGTGGATTATTTTCAATATAAGTAGGATCTTCCAAGGTTGGTTTCTAAATTTTGGGATGAAATATGATTCCCCTGGCACTTCCCAACTTCCATCATCCACGCCATGAGATGCTTACAAAACTATTGACCCTTACCCCTAAACTTCCAAAAGAACTGATATCCACAAAAGAAACAATTTTTTTTGTAAAATTTTCTTTCGTAAATTTCTTAGGTCAATTTTTTGTTGATAAAACTTTTGCGTTGGGTGCAGAATGCGTCACCCTCAACCAAAATTGTTGGTGCTTCAAGTTTATTAAAGTAAGTAGAAACAACGACTTGCGTCACACTTTCACCCTTCAGGGTTTTTTGGCGGATATAGAACAACGTTGGATGAAATATTTTGCCATATCGTTAAGCGATGTATTTATTCTCCGAGTGCGTGCAGAAAAGCATTAAAATAACCGAGTTCTGCAGAGGCGATTTTCAATTGCTTATACATTAGCGGCGAGGACTTTATTGTTGTTTGAACAAATTCAACGAACAACCATAAAATTGAACTAAGATTGATAGTGAGAGCCACTGAGGGCAACCATTATAGTAGTGGACAAAGCGTATAAATTGAAACATGTTTCAATACATGAGCAACAACAGATCGTCACAGTTACTTTATTCAAAGTGCATGATAGCATGATGCAATTTATATGGTGAACTTTCCTGCGCCTTTACATTTTTTATGAAAATTCGCGTATTGTATATGGATTTCTATGGTAGGTAGTTTGACACTCTACAGTTTTAGCATTATTATAAATTTCGCTTTTTTGTTCATGTTTATAACCTTCTCCGTTACATAGTACCATTAAATCCCTATTAACATAGTCTCTACGTCGTAGCGTATTATCGACATTAGCAACTCTCCGTTGATTAACCGCAAGCAGATATTTCAATGCCAGTGATCTATTGTTCAAGTTAATCGGCCCAATTTTCAGAACATAATACCCAGGGTCATAATACGGTTCATACATGGTTATATTGTGCCAGGCATTTCGCTCGAATTGGGAATATATAAAACATATTTTGGCTATAGTTTTCACACCCATATTACAAGGATCGATATTGCAATAAATTTTCCTCTTTTGTTATCGTAATGTCCATGAAAATTGGTAACAACACAAGCTATTAGAACATGAGGAAGGGGCGCACATATAAAGTTCTTTTAGCAATGGGACCGTAACTCACATGTAAAGCGCCGAAAACGGTTTTCATCTGCAAAAAAGGCAGAAGTATAAAATACACGGCCGATTGTTGGTATGTCAGGTGCGAAAACATTTTATTTCATTTTGTATCGCCCGCCGAACTGAATTTTAAAGTTAGATGTCAATGTGGGCAAAGAGTGAGGTTTTGCAAAGCAAATTTATATATTTTCATTGTTCGTGTAGATAAAAAAGGTTCGTTTTGTGATGTAATGTTTGTAACGAAATCTATAAATTTTCTTACGGACATTTAATCCCGAAAGTCTTTGTAATACTTTACGGTTTGTTTGCACGCGTGAACATTTTGTCCTATGGTCCAGTTGTATTTAAATGGAAATCATAATATTGGCACAACAATTGAGTTAAGGTACAAGCGATCAGCTGTAGCTGATGTGATATTATAACAAGTTCATCTGTTATCGACAACAACGTCAAAAATGAAAAATGATCTTTGGAAAATGTAGCAATACGTCTATCTGAACGAAAGAAGTTAAAGAAGTTTGTTTGAAACATTGTACGATACTTTCAACAATTGGAGTAATAGATTTAATCATTACGATACGTCTGGTTTACAAAAGGTTAAAGTAATAATTAGATGTTTTTGGACTACTTGTGTCACATGTAGCTGATATATTGATACATTAAATTTAGAGTAATTTTGGGATTTTTTTATTTGCGCCCTGCGGAAAATTTTCATTACATGTATCTTCGCCCCCCGCAGGAAGCATTCATGGCATGAATGATTTTAGTATTTTAGTAATTTAAACGACAATTTCTGATTAATGAAGCCTTATATAGCAAAACAAATGAAGTAAAAGATTTCTTGCATCAATCTCTGAAAATTTTTGATCAAATGAAGTACTAGATCAGACAGTAAAACTGAAACTTTTCATCGGAATCTTTTTCGAAAAATGTACTCAGAGCTGGTCAAACTGCTTCAACTAAATCTATTTTCTTTTGAAATGAATTCTTGTAGAAAGATATCATCAAAACTTAGCTAAAACCCAATATTTAAAAACCAACTTATGTTTTCAGCAAAGAATCGACAACACAGCCTATAGACTATAGCGTAGCGGCTATAACATCTGCTATCGATAAGTGTGACAAAATTAGGCGACATGAAGTGAAAAAATGTGCTCTTATAATGCAATCTACATGGCCAAAGAAATGAAGTAAAAGATTTCGCCTCAATTTCTTAAAACTTGTTGTATCGAAAGAAGTATTAGCACCAATAATACAGTCTGCATTGGTAACGACGGATCAATAGTAGGGCAAGCAAACTTACAGTTCCAGAGCTAATTTTGAACATAGTTTTGTTGTTTTGTATTAGTTTATGTTCGTCGTTATCGAAATTGTGAACCAGCAGCCGTACATGGTCCAGAAAAAACATTTGTTGATCAAATATTTTCGATGTTCACAGATATATTCGAGTAGAGGATGTGAGTCTCAAATTTACACTCCAAATGTACAATTATCGTGTCACTACATATGCATGTTCGGTGTCATTAGGAAGCTAGGACCACTGGACCAGTAACAATCAGGGGAAACAGTTTTTTGGTCATTCTGGAACCATTACAATTTCGCCCAAATATTCGAATTTTCGAATTGATAAGGCAAATGCTATTGCAAAAGTGCACGACGACATCCACAAACAAAATAGAGTTATGGGAGATCCAGATTTTGATGCGCTTGTGCTGTCTGAAGTAATCTCCTTCTCTCAGAAGTCATCGTCAAATTTGTTTGAGCTACGTTTGACGGATCCTGAGGAAATTAGAATAATTCTTAAAAATTTGAAAAATAAAAAGTCGTATGGACCGGATGCTATCCCAAATATTGTCTTGAAAAAGCTTCCCAGGTCTGCACTCGAATTCCTCGCTAAATTGATTAATTGTATTCTGAGCATAGGATACTACCCTGATTCATGGAAGGAAGCCCATGTTATACCGATACCCAAACCAGGCAAGCCCGCTAACGAGGCAAAAATTTTTAGACCCATTAGTCTATTGAACAGTTTGAGTAAAGTACTCGAAAAAGTCCTGCATGTAAGAATATTACAATACTGCGACACAAATGCCTTATTGCCAAACAGCCAATTCGGCTTTAGGAGCAAGCACTCTACCGTTCATGCTCTCATAAGGTTATTTGAAGAAGCAATAATGGGTTTTAACGATGGGAAGTTTACAATAGCCGCTTTTCTAGACATTGAAAAAGCTTTCGACACTATGTGGGTTGAAGGACTCATATATAAACTGATAAACTTGAAGTTTCCTGATTATCTCATCAGAATTATTTTCTCCTACCTCAAAGGACGTAGTTACAGAGTTAAGTTGGGACACCAGCTCTCCGACCCAATAACAGTGAATGATGGGGTACCGCAAGGATCCATACTAGGACCTTTACTCTTTATCATTTTCATGATTGATTTGCCGACGCATATGAACACTACTCTACAAATGTACAAAGCCACCTTCACAAGTTGCACAGATACTATCAGATTTGGAAAATTAGAGTAAATGTGGAAAAATCTGAAGCTCTTTTCATTCAGAGGTCCAACCGCGGGCGTCCCAAAAATGAAAAAGCTTGTGGCATTGAAATGAATGGCACAAAAATCCCTTTCAAGGATAGCGTTCGTTTCTTGGGTTACTACGTTCAACCAAACCTTAAACACAACGAACATGTGAACAGGATGCTTCTGAAAGCTAACACCGGTTTACATAAACTGTATCCCATCATGAAAGTCAATAATGGCATTTCGCAAGAAGTTAAAGTTAAAACCTATGTAACCATATTGAGGCCGGTTCTAACTTATGCCGTCGCGGTTTGGCATAGTTTGCCAAAGTACTTGATTAGGAGGTTAAAAGTCTTTGAAAATAGATGCCTACGTATGGCAATCAATTTCAGAAGATCGAGAACGAACTTTAAGTATTTATCTACTGAAGAACTGCACAAAGTTACGAAAGTGCCGAGGCTTAACGTACACCTGTACGATTTGGCTATGAATATGCTTAGCAAGACGTATTCACATGATAACAACGTTATTAGTGAATTTGGCAGCTTTTCAGCAGAAAGAATTGCTAACTGTACCTATAAACCTCCCCACTCGCTGTTAGGAGGCCATAATTCCAAGCTATTGTCATTATAGACACAACCGCATCCCTATTTGTAATTTCGTATCACCAAAATGACCACTGTATACGAACTGATTATGAGAATTACGATTTCTTTCAAATTTGATTTGATCACAACAAACTTTGTTGTAACCCTAGTTTAAGTATTTACTCAAAAAATTTAGAATATTGATTGTTTTTCGTGCTTTTTTCAATCTACAAGGTGATGAACCTATTGCAATTTCATTTATTCCAATTAAATTTCAATTTTTTTTAAATTTTTAAGTCTAGTATTACTTAAAATGATGAAATTTCTTACATAAATTTGGAAAAGTCTGGCAGACTGTAAATTTATTTTTAACAAGAATTATTTGTAAACAAACTGTATAAACTTGATTTGATTAAACAAACAATTAAAAAATAAAAAAAATAAAAAAAAATCGAATTTTCTAGATCAGACAGTAAAACTGTTAATAGGTTTGTTCCAAGGTCATTTCGAAATGACAAATCATCCACAGAAGGTAACCTTACCTCAACTTTTACCTGAACTAGTTGACGAAAATTTTAATGAAACATTAACAAAGAAATTTGTTGACGTTTAGGTTATGTTCATCTCTATGAATGAAATCGTCGTTGTTCGTGTTGTCGAAGTTATAAGCCCGAGTTATTTGGAACAAAACCTATATATACTTGCCATCTGTGACAGATTACGGCTGAAATGTGATCTGGGGCGACAGCGATAAGAATTGGATTTGTTTGGCATATAATAGTGATACAGGCAAACGTATTAAAATTCCAGAAAAAAAATAAAAAAATTACATGATTGAAAGACTCGGATGTATAGAGTTTCACTTGTCAAAATAACACTTTCCAAAACACGTTGCTCAAAATACACCGTTGAGCTTAACTCATATCACAAATTGATCTCTCATGCAATGAATTACTATTTTTTTATACAAACGTATGACTGCGGTCTGAACTTATTAATTTGATTCATCTATTCCCTTCACAAGACATCAAATGATCAAATGAACAGCACTATTGCCAAATTGCACTCTTCACTAAGTATATAGAAGTAATACGAACGGGTGGGGTTAGTTCAAATATGGTGACATAATTACCAACTCTGAATGGCTAATGATAAAATCAAGCACTTACCTGTATCGGCTAAAAGCTAACATTCAATTTTCATGTAGAGGAATATTTGATGTACTTTGAATAGCGCGGAAATATAATGGTAATTGGATACTCCACAATTTTGGTTTCATATCAATTATTGGTTTCAAAATTACTTATAAGCACTTTAGTAAAAAATCGATAATATATTTGCCTATGTGAAATTATGATACATTTAATTTTCCACTAGATTAGTTTTACCAATAATATAACACAATACGTAACAGTAAGCCGCTTTGCCAACGTTTCAACTATATAACGAAAATCAATGTTGTGAAAGCACAATTTTGAATATTTCATGACGATGATGATGTTAGTGTTGCCGCAAATAAATTACAAAACCTTTACCTCCGGTGAAAACGAAATATTATCTTAGCTTCTCAGAAGAAAGCACACCGAACCTTTTCGAACGTTAAACGATAAATATTACAAGGCAGTAGTCAGTGCTCTTCTTAACCTATACCCCCACGGGTGAATATTGCAAAGAAGTTAAACAGGCTGCAGAAAGCCATGAAACTAAAATCCAAAATTAAGTTCATTAAAACGAACAACCAATGCAGTTTGTTTGTTGATCATAAACACAATATCTTCTTTGGTTTATTTTTCAATTAAATTTGTTTCAAAACACGTTGAGCATTCAACGTCTTTAAGAACAGTATAAAATGCACCACAATTCTTTATATATGAACAGAATTTCCTTCCCTCATAGTAGACAGGGGCATACAAGAGTTATGACCGCAATGAACGTTTATCATGATCTCGGAAACAGCTCATACGATGTTTGTACATCTTTAGATTCAATGACGTGCTTTCTAAAACCATTATAGGCCTAATACGTTCGCTGTTGACCTCGCACCTATATATTCCAAAAATATTTTTATCGTCTCCCCGGTAAAAGAAAATATTTATCACAATTAGATACACAGAAAATGGGAAAATTGTTGTCATTTTCCTGACAATATAATAGACCGTAGTAGGTATCAAGACTAATGATATTTCGAACCATCAATCAACTAAGAGGATTTATGTTCGGTGGTATACATTTGGAGAGAGAAAAAAAATGGTTAATTTACTTTCTCCGTTGTAATAATAGAACTTATCTCTCGACTGTATATAAATTACAGACCTTTTTTAATTACAAGTTGTTGTTCCTTATAAGACATTGGTCATGAAAATAATGTTTTGGAAAATAATAATTAAATGTGTGGTTCAGGGGTTTTCGCATTGAAGGACCGATTATGTGGTTATGTGCACGTTTTCTTCGGTACACTACTTTTTTGACGGAGGAAGGAAACAACATTTTTTAAAGTAAGACAACTGACCGTTTATTTGTGCCTATTTTAGCGAAATTAAAATTCCAAGAAATTATTCCACAAAATTCCCAACCGTCGTCCTAAATGAACAGAGAAAGAAATTATAAAAATTTAAGCAGGTACTGCCTTCGTCTCTGACGCTCCTTTGAACAAACCTTTTCGATCCGGATGATTGCATTTTGCGAAACAAATGATTTAATAGCATGTAATGCACATACATACTTGAGAGCTCGCCCATTTAGCGTAGTAGTTAACATTTCAATGATCGTTTATTTACTCACATATTGAATCCATAATTGAATTTAGTTTCAATTAAAATCCGCTTATTCAGAAATCAATTGTTTCATTCGCTAAACTTGTTTCACATAACGATAGCTATAGGCTTAATATTGAAACTAGTGGCATGGATAGAGAATTAATATTTATTGATGTAATGATTGTAGTTTAAATTTCATGTTTTCCACTTATACGTTGGTTTCAACTTAGACTAAATAGAAATAGACAGGCAAAACGTAGACGTAAAACTCACGATATAAAGTAAACCCGATGGATAACACCAATACGAATGAATGTTGGTACTCAATACATTTCATATTTACTTTAGCTTCAGCGCTCGAACAATACGTTCGTATGAAAAGACAGTCTAACTCTATTTAGTCTAAGGGTTAAATAAAAATCTTTGTATACCTTAGACCTCAGCGAATTTCCAGTTGTTAGGCAAATGTTACAACTATTCATTTACTAGATACATAGCAAAGAATGGCATCCTTATTGTGGATTATATTACCACAGGATTATGGTCAACACGAGCCGAAAAATGGTATTGTGAGGATGTTTAGTTGATTTTCCGGTTTTCAGATGGATGTTATTGGAATAATTAATTGTAAAATCGACGTCGGTGTGGTAAACTAGGTCATCGCCTCCATAAATTTCACCTAGTTTCGAGAGATACAATTTCACAGTTCTAGTAACATAAATAATAATTATTACCTATGTTGTTCAATGAAAATGAAAATCAGTCTGTAGTGGTAGTCTGCTGGACTAGCTAGACCAGTTAGATAAAAAAATATATTTCTTTTATATAAGAAGCTGTCTGTACTCTTTTAAGTTTTTAAAGAATATATACCTTTCGCTGCTCACTTTGTTCAAGGATAAGAAACTGTAAAGATTACTGTAGTTTATTCATACCAACGAATTCCCACCTTACTGGAGTGTATCACAAAATTGACAAAGAGGCATCATCTCTGTACTTAGCTAAAATTGTAGCCCAAATTTCGTGTAATGTATTTCATTTTTGATCATATCTTTTCATCGGAATCTTTTTCGAAAAATGTACGACCTTAATAACGACCACGAATGTGTTATAAACTGTTCAGTTTTCTCAGAGCTGGTCCAACTGCTACAACTAAATCTATTTTCTTTTGAAATGAATCCTGGTGGAAAGATATCATCAAAAGTTAACTAAAATCCAATATTTAAAAAACGTCCAAATGTTTTCAGCAAAGAATCGAAAACGTGTTGACCATAGCGTTATCGTCTATAACATCTGCTATCGATAAGTGTGACAAAATTAGGCGACATGAAGTGACAAAATGTGCTCTTATAATGCAATCTACATGGCCAAAGAAATGAAGTAAAAGATTTCGCCTCAATTTCTTAAAACTTGTTGTGTCGAAAGAAGTATTAGCACCAATAATACAGTCTGCATTGGTAACGACGGATCAATAGTAGTGCAAGCAAACTTATAGTTCCAGAGCTAATTTTGAACATAGTTTTGTTGATTTGTATTAGTTTATGTTCGTCGTTATCGAAATTGTGAACCAGCAGCCGTACATGGTCCAGAAAAAACATTTGTTGATCAAATATTTTCGATGTTCACAAATATATTCGAGTAGAGGATGTGAGTCTCAAATTTACACTCCAAATGTACAATTATCGTGTCACTACATATGCATGTTCGGTGTCATTAGGAAGCTAGGACCACTGGACCAGTAACAATCAGGGGAAACAGTTTTTTGGTCATTCTGGAACCATTACAATTTCGTCCAAATAGTCGAATTTTTACCCCTACTTTCAACCGCTCATAACTCAACCTAGAAGAGAAACTGTCGATGTTACAAGCCTGTCGGTAACTTGGTAATAAAGTGTCGTGGCAATGACGCATAGCCAAGCAGAGTGACAATTAGCAGGATCATAGATTACACCGAAAAAATAAAGACGCCAAATGAATCAACAGACAATAGAAACTGAAATCTTTAGTGTATCAACAATTGCCAGCAACACGAATTATTATGAAAAGTAAATAAATTGTAAATTGTAAATACAGGTGTGGCACTCGTACCAAAGCGGATACATGTGAGTTATCATTTCTCTCTATTAAATAAAAGCATTGCCCCGTTTCAGTTTTTTTTTTCCAAACTGAAATTGCAATCGAAACCACTTTTCGCTCACATCCGATTCAATGTAACCCCGGGATTATATGGAAGTTTTTCGTTTCATTTCGCTTAAAATTACAGAATGGGATAGTTAATTTAACAAAAAAAAGGAACGAAAAAATTGTATGAAAAAAAAAATCAAATAAATCGGAATCCATTCATTTTCATTCATTCAAGTAGCAGAAGTTACAAAACGAGTGTACTTTCGAAATTCAACATAGTTGTAGAATTCAGAATTGAAATTAAATTGCACAAAAACGATCCATTCAGCGATTTTCTTTCAATATTTGAAAGAAAAACTTCAATTGGGTTTGCCCTCACACCATCAGCAATCATCTCATGTGCCACATATATATATATATATACATGGACGTATACACCATATCCTTATATTCAATTTTAAACATCCACCATATCCACCATATGGACGAGCACTCAATTTCGGGCGAAATTATTTATCGTTGCACACTGTATACGTTTATTCTCGTGTGTGATACACTAGACAATTACTATGCATACACCACGTAAAAGGTTCATTAAAAAAAAAAGTTTTTCCAGACAATGTTCATGCATGTTTGTCGGTCATATTTGAATTGCTTTCATTTAAAACTTTGATATATTCAGCACAGAAATTCATTACCGTGGGGAATCGGTTTATATAGCTTTTGTTTGAATTTTGAATGCAAAACTATTATTTAACTATTACCATGGACCACCCACAATGGATTTGTTGGAAATTAGCATTTCATGCACCGAGACAAACCACTTTCATAATGAAATAATGTACAATAACGTTAATTTGTCGAAAAATTTCGCCCTAATGACTTACAATTAAACAGCAAAATACCAATAATGCAAATATTTTTCTCTCCATATTTACCAAGTGGCTTCAATTAGGTTATTGCATCGGATGTTCTTACTTGCACACACACACACACACCCACAACGCAAAACATATAGAATGGAAAACGAACGGGTAAATACATCTGAAGCCCAAATACGCCCCATAAGGATTTTCCTGGAATCGTATATTATGTTTATTTAGCAACACTATATATTTAGCAACGTCTGCAAGTGTAGCACTGTTACTGCATGCATTCATGCGAACATTCATGGAATCATTCCGTGGAACAAATTTCCACAAATTAATTACACTAAATAATATCCAACGAATGTTTTTACTCACTACCCCGAGTAAAAAAGTACAGGAAATTGTAATAGGACAGCCTTTTCTCCTAAAAAAAAACCCCGAAAAACAGTAATGATATTGTGAATGGTAGCGGAAATTATAGTAACTGTTGAGAATTCACAGGCATTTTTTACCTGGGATAATTTATGTGACGAACAAACGATCGGAATGCATTCAACGGGTAGAAAAATCGTCTGTTACATTCTTTTCTTATTCAAAAAATAGATTTTTAATTACTGTAGGATAAATTGCCATCCGTTGAGTGTAAACCATTGAAATAAAGAACAAAGTTTCGTTCTCGTTTTTCTATACAATATCTGGCGTTCATTGTTTCATTAGAGTAGAACAATGTTAGTAAAAAGTAAAAAAATAAAAAGGCATCCCTACTCTCCTTTGATGCCGTGGCTGCAGCTGGTTTGAAAATGTTAATTTAGTGAATGTTTATTGTTCCTTTGTTAGCATTTTTCAATTGATTACATTTTGCTGATTGATGTTACACTGATTTACAACTGAGACTGTGTGTCATAAAATCCTTTTTTCGTACATATAAAAGAAGAAACTTATATCTACACTCGTTGAAGTTTTGGTTGTTGTTTTGAACCTCTTCAAAATGTCTATTGTACTCCCGGATCACTTATGTTTTAATCAAATATTCTGAATAGTCTGAATCGTTCACTTAGAACTTAGAATTATTTGAAATTTTAGACTTTTTATGAACGATAAGCCTACCATTTTTATACCATCGAATCTATTACTTCTTTTGATAAAATTAGTTATTTCAAAACATTGATACAAAATCACACCAAACTACACAAGGATAAGCGCCAATTTTTATGCGAAAACATCGATATTTAGACAGGGCCGCAATGGCTCGAAAAAGTCTTCGAGTGTTGTACGAAGAAAAAAAAATCCCTCTGTACAAAAAATAAACAGTCCTTCGGGCATCGCCTATGTAGCCTGATGATCTTCAGAGTGCGCACAAAAAATCTAAGGAACGAAATAGACTGTTTATACGCATGCAACTTGCTTTGAATAGATTCTCCATGCATACGAAAACGGACACGTTCGTTTTGAACAAAAACATGTTTTCATATCTAGGACCCGATAAGTGCAACTTCGTCGCACTTTTTCTCCGTCCAATATGAAAAATAATATTCGTACCACGGACTAAAAGTCTTTTTTAGCATATTCGATTCCAGACCTCGCCTTCGGCTCTGTCTGGAAACTTCTCAAACGCTAAAAAAGACTTTTAGTCCTAGGTACGAAATGTACTATTCAATATTAATGACTAAAAATTAGCTAGAGCTTCGCAGAGCTCCGCTACATCATCGGACGTTTTCAGCAACTGGGTCAAAAACGTACCTTTTTATTCCTTGTGCCACAACATACTATTTGGCGTTGTTGTCGAAACCAGTTGATATAAAATTATCTTTCTGATCTCAACAATAAAGCTTCCGAATGTGATTGCATAATTTTCTTGCACAAACGCTAAGTAACATTTCAAGGAAAACTTCTTTCAACTTTAGACAGTAGGTACGTTGTTTTTATTAACGTCATTGAAGTTTTCTCAATTTTCTTAATTAGGCGATGCTTCCGCTAACATTTCCACTTTCCTAATATTTCTTTTTATTGTCAAGTTATGCAAATTCTTTTATTTACATTTTAAAACCTCTCCTTTGTTGTACAAAAATTTTTCCTTTTTTTAATTTTTCAAGTTTTTCCGGAAGAAATTAAAAGAAAATTTAGTATAATATACGAAGTCGTTAATTTAACCTTATTATGTTTCTATTTTTGGTTGTGTGGTGATGTATATAGAATGTTTGTATATATATTTGCCACTGCTGGCGCAAATGTGTACTTTTGAGTACCGTTGAGACTTTTCACATTTTTTTGTTCAACATCCAGCAAAAAGTAAAATTTACCGAGTAATTTATAGATTTATAGCTTTGTTACGAAATAAAAGTCGCAAAAAAAAACAAATCTTAGAAAACCAATATTTTTAACAAATATAAAAGTTAGCCATAAATATTTTCCATGTTTACAAAAGGTTTTTCATTTCTTTTTACATGCTTTTTATCCGGACAATATTTTAACATTGATAATGTAGTAAACCTTAATGAATACCTCTAACAAAACGCTGTGTTGAAGTTGCTTTTGTACGCATTGTATCCCAAACATTTCCCATTGGTGGGTAATTGTTTTGTTTAAATTGACATGAAAATTGATGTTTTTTCGAAGTACTTCAGCAATTGAATGTGATTTTGTGAAACATTCAAATCAATCGATACTCTAACAAATTTAAACATTTCAAATAAATAAAAGTTAACTGTCAAATAAAAGCGTACTCAACGGTTCCCATGACGGTACACCAACACCGTTTGTACATATTTTATTTCGATAAAATGGGGTTACTCTCTATAAAGGTTTCGTTGGATGGTAATATTTAAAGAATTTTTACTTTACGTCCGTGCTTCTAAATTTCTATTTTGATGAGTTGGGAGGTTGTAGCCTGACCTGAAGGGAAGGCATGTATTCCCACTCATCAAAATAAAAATTTGGATGCACGAACGTACTGTATTTTACGTGATTAAGTAATCTAAATGCAGATTTTATAGGAGCAACAAGAATGAAAAGACGATTTACATTGATGTAACCCGTAAAATAGTTTTAATTTTAACTCCTACCTTTCACGAGAAAGTTTAGAAAGTATTTTTTTTATAGATCTTGTATCGACAGTGACATCGAAAATAAACGAAGTCTTTTATTGTGAAATGTATGGTAAAAATACTCCGTTCAAAAGAAGTACTAGATTTGAATTATACTGGTGATGGGCTTGCAATCTGTGATAGGTTGAAAGGTCTCAATACGAGGGGTAACCGATTCCGGGAAAATGATGTCCCTACTAGTAAGTCTACAAGGGAATAGGAATGCGTCGATATTGTCAAACTCACAGTTTCTGACCCTTTCATTAGTTAGAACAATCTAAAATAAACAGCAACTTCCCTATAATTACGCACAAAACAACACTGAATTCATAAACTTTTCATGTAACAATTTAATTAGAGACGACAAAAACTACATTTGTTCTTACATTTTGACAGTAAATGATCTTTGCTTTTCAAATTTTCTTTTGTTGTTCCACAAGTCATTTTTTTGACGGAAGGTGTCGCCCACTTCCACCGCAAGTGCCAATTGCCTTAATAAAAATCGGATATTTGAGGTAGCATTGATAATAATAGATTCGAAATAATTTAATTAGTTTGGAAGAATTCGTAGAATTTATATAAAGAATCAGAAATATAGAATTGTAATGACGACTCTTAACAAGAAAAGTTACAGCTTCAATTGTGATTCGGTAAATCAATTCAATAAAAAAAAAACTATTTTTCGTAAATGTCCAAGACCAAATTTTACCTCAGAATTCGTCGACTTCAACAATATCAGTAACTTACATAAACAATGCCATATATTTTACATTAGTTGTAGTTACACCATCCCCTTGCATTATCATTAACGATTGACCCCATACAGGAAACTTGTTGCAAAAACAACAATTCTAAATCTGTTTTTTATTAGTACCGAAATATTCCAATTATTTTGCAGAACGAAAATGTGACAAAAATAAAGAAATATTTGTCTACAAGTTCTCTGAAAACCTTTACATCGGAAGTGAACTTGAAATAATGTTTTATACCTTTTCGTTTTTCCTATATAATACGTTAGAACCATATTTGAATAAACAAAACGGCTATAAAATAAGCTTAAACTTTCCTATCTCCATAAATCAGTGCCTTGCCTTATGCAAATTGTACGTATTTGAAACGGTCGGTTGTGTTAAATTGTAACTCTCTGTGTGGGTGGTTATAAATTTATTGCACAGTTATTTCCTAAGATTTTAATTTTTCTAAATCTGAATACGTTAAATGGGTGATTAATTGAATTTTAAAACTTTTTACTCGCGATGACAACTGAGGAGAAAAAAAGCTTCGCAATTACAATATCTGAAGGTGTTGTTATGTGTATATGTGTTGTATATGGAGGACAATGAAAGGTCGTTTCTTATATCATCTCCTTTATACAACAGCAATAAATACAAGTCTTGACCTTCAACTAAAATAATCTTCTATGACGAAATACATGTTTAAACAAATGAAGTAGAAGATTTTACTATTAGAATTTTCTAGGCTAATGAGAAAATGACTGTTATTGGTTTTTGATAGTCGTCTTTGAGCAAAAAACCAATTTATTTTAAGAGATGTGGACCGCAACAGAAACTTCATACTTTCGAAACATCAATTATTGCATACACTCTACGCTAGGAAAGTTTGGCTATTGACATAATTCGTAAGATAATTTTCTGAAATAATTAAACATTCTGAGACCAAGTTTCTTAGTTTCTCTCTACTACGGTACGCCTTGAATCACAACGAAAAGTAGGACCCACAATTCAAAGTTTTGTTTAATTTCAACTAAAATTCGCTTCATCGCATTAATTAATGATAACAAAATGTGAACTAATTCTGTTTAACAAGTTCTCAATATAAAACTGATCACACAGTTCGTTTTTGAACCGTGTTTGTAAAGGGAGAAGTGTAAATAATAGGATAATATGAGACGAGGGATGAGATTGATGTCCCGTATCTAAATGCACAAAGAAACCGAATATTTATTTGTTCTTATTGTATACCTTCACCTAGTTTAACCATATAAAATGGTAAGCAATGTTGTCTGTTGTCGAACTTCGATTTTATAATCACGACTTGTCATCAACGTGATGTAAAGTTCATTTTCCATGACTCCGGGGAGTAAACTATCTCATTTGTGAATGGAACAGTTAATGGTATTCTGCTTTTACCAGAGAGATGCTAAGATGTCGAAACGGTATCCCAGCCGTCATCTTAGCATTTATTCTGGTTTTTACTCGAAATTTTATCTCGTTATGACTATTTTTACGGAATTTTCAACATACAAGCGAATGTATAGCATAATGGTGCCATAATCTAAGGGCTGACTCCCACACATGCATTTCGCATCTTGCGTATAAAAAATCGCATTAGGTGATGCCAGTCTATCCATGTCTATGATTTAGACAGTTGGTGGGAAAATGGGTTTTACATCGAAGTTTGACTTAACGCCGGATGCAGCTTTAGAAACTGTAATTTGTATTTTATTTATTCTCTCTGCAAAACTTGTTGTTTTCAAACATTGATTACACAATTTGTCGGGAAACTTTTCTCAAATCTGTAAAATCATAATCGGATAAGCTGAACAATTTCAAGCTGCGAAAACGGCAGCTAATATGTTTGACTGGTAAGTCTGGATCAGTCTAAAACCATGGTTAATGTTGTATAAGCTATAGGATTTTGACTTGTGTTTGTGTATGAAAATGTAGTGTGTAAACTAAGTCTATCGCACTCCAGAGCAAAGACAACCCACGTGTTCAATGTACATAAAGCAACAGAATATCTCTTTATATTGGAGAATTTCTTTTTTTGCTAGTATGGCGCAAATAGAAAGAAAAAAAATTGTCAAAAAAATGTTTACCATCGTCAAACGTTTTGTAACGTATTTGCGAAAGGTAGATAATTCTACTTAGTGTGTAGTCTGTAGTGGCTTTGTGCTCATTATTTGTTCAATATAAGTTTACGAAAGTAATTTCTTAGCTGATGTCTTAAGGTTATAGTAGCAGGTTTACATCTGCAAACATATTAAATTTCATTTTCGTCTTACGTAATCGTATAATCTATTCAACATCATGTTGGTGTACATATATCGAACTCACCACATATATGTCAGGTTTTCTACTGACTTATATTTAAAAAGTTTTGTACACAGTGTGTATATATCACCTTTACCGCCAGGAATAATTAATTTCTCAGAACCGGATAATTGAATTATGTATTTCGAGCATAGAGAAGTTTCAAGCATAAAGGCAAATTCAGCAAGTGTATGTCAATATTAAGTTGTTGTCTCGGTTCGGAAAATTGTTGTTCAAACGTTTGGTTTAGCTAAAATATAGTTTTCGTCAGATGTATGCGGTGATTTCGCAGGAGATATAATTAGGGAAAATTATTGATTTCATTCATCGTGCTTATCGCATTATTTACTGTGGAAGCTTTCGACGCAACCGAAACAAATTATATAACGGGTTGTTACATAAGCAACAGCAACTTCGATTTAAACTGTGCGGTGAGTGATGTGAAAACATTGTAGTGTACGTCCGAATATAACGAATTTATGTGCACGAATTCATTGAGAAATTTGAGGTTCACCGATTTGCAACAGAATTGAAAAAGGACGTTAGCTGAAGCAGCTCTTAAGCTTATAGCCTAGCTTAGTACAACAAACTAAAATTATTAAACATGCATTAATCGTAAAACGGATGCATTCTGCCAGAACTTACACCACATCCTACTTGAAAATTCTTTCATGTGCTTAGTAGTAAGAGTATTATTTATTATTTTTAATACTTGCAACATGCCGGGTCAGGTTAACATGACTTTTTTTTCGTTCGACCTGATCTAAATTTTGAGGTCGAAATCGGCTGTCGGAGTGAAATTAAAATAATTTCAATTGATATTCTTGACTCACAGCATATGATACGCCTTCGAAATGGTGCGGGAGAATCTGACATTTTGTAAACATAGTTTTGAAAAGTTGCACAATCATTTGAATGTAACAAATAACTATTACGAAATTTCCGAAAGTAGAAACTGTGTAAAAATAGAAGTGTCACTAGCACACCTCAAATTTTTACCCTACCCCTTTGGCAGAGAAAATATGACTCTGAGTCTTGATACGGAGTTAATCATCGTTGTTGCCTAATTGACAGATAGCTTGACAGATAGCTTAGTCTCGTACCTCATTTTTGATTATTTCTTTTCATCAGAATCCTTTTTGAAAAATGTACGACGGCAGTAACGACCATAAATATGTTAGCTTTAATTAAAAATTAGTTTTGGTTGTTGTCGTTCGACGAGCTCTGAGAATTGCGAGCAGTTTAACAAAATTTCCATAAACTGCTCATTGGTCTCAGAGCTGGTCAAACTGTTACAACCAAATCTATTTTCTGTTGAAAGCTATCACATTCGTGGTCGTTATTGCTGTCGTGCATTTTTCAAAAAGGATTCTGATGAAAAGAAATCATCAAAAGTAAACAAAAATTCAGTATTTAAAAATCGCCTAAATATATGCTTTTCAGCAAAGCACCGGTGCCGGTGCAAATACATTTTCTCTTTCAAAATTAGAATATCTTGTTTGAGCAACAATTCTGTGGCTTGTTCTGTGGTCGGTTTCAAAATCGGAAAACTCCGTTCCATTATCAAATGCACAGAATATTGTATGTTAAAGCAGAGTCCAAATAAGTTTTTTCCAAAAAAAAATTCCGATCAATTTTACGCCCATGTTGAAGTTTCTCAGAAGATCGCTTTGGTCTTTATTTCACTCTAACCAACGCAAATTTTATGAGAAACTTCAACGAATTTTCGTGTGAAATTGAGAAACTCGTTATTCAACATTTCCTGTGTTCCCAAAAGACTTGGGATGTGTCTGAGGTCTAAGATTTTCAGGTTTGGATAACAGGGCCATTTTAGATTTTAGGCAGTTTTGACCTGATCTGAAATTTTCAGGTTTACTTGACCCGATCGAATACTCTCTGAGGAAAGGTAGGTGCTTAATTGATATATCACCTAAATGTAGGCTAGACATTATGCACAAAAAATGCATCGTATTTGGATTACGTCATACGAGTCATTCAGTATGTACTGTGTACATCGTTGCAGCCATCAAACACACTGCAACTACCCAAATTATGAAGCTTGAGTGAACGATAGGACGTTACCAATGCGATATGATCGCTAGAAAAATTCCATGTGGGATTGCCTGACACGGAATTCGAACCTGATGAAAGGTTTAGGCTAGTACTAACCCTTGCTGAGTACTTAAAGATGCTTTGGTTACACAACTTTTTCCTGCTTTCGAATATTTGTTACGAGTATAACAATTCAATAACTCTATTTACACATTCTTGACGATACAACTCATATCTGATGAGAATAACAGGTAAAAGGCTAATATATTTAGGAATTGTATGGATCAGCCATTTCTGGGTTTCAATTCATTGCGTTTACATCTGCGATGTATTATTGTAGTAGCCGAAAGGTATTTAAATATTAGTAGGACGCTCGTTCTGATTTCGTATCAATGTAAACGTGACTAACATAACGTATTTCGTTAAAGCACATACACACAAAACCTCAAACGAATCTACGACCATAGTTTATTGTTTCACCAATCGAATTAGGATAAGCGAGCCCGGGCAAACTCATAATTACATTAACTTACATAAATAATGACGATTAAGCTAATTTCCTCAGCACATATTTATTCTCATTTACCATTCCATACTCCATCTTGCACAACAAAATACATTCCTTTCAGTCAATAATGGCCACTTCTTTTTGATTGCAAGAAAGTCAAGAGCCTGCCAAAAACAATCAATTCCGTTTGTATTTACAACTTTATATTGTTTTCCAATGGCCAATAAAAACCAGAAAATCTATTAAATCAAAACCGGCAATACCGTCTCATCCAATGGGTGAATATGTTCCTTTTATTCAGCAGTAGTTTTGTCACGTATACATGGAATACGAAGAAGATATGAAAATCTTTTGATGTTTTAAGTATAAGGCTTGTTTTATGCATATATTATTTATGCAACATTTCCGCCTTCCTGTCGAATGGAAATGTTCTGTCAAATGTAATCTTTTACCAAGAAAACATATTCGAAGGTTACGTTACATTTTACACACGTGTACGTCAAAAAAAGAAATTTTAAATTTTGTAACTTAGTTAATGTCAATTCAACCTGTGTCTAAGTTTGATTCAGCTGTTATACCACGGCTTATGGATTGTTATACGGTATTACAACTACTACAAGACTGCAAGCGTATCGTGTGTATAACTGAAATCCGTATAACCACGTTGAAATAGTATGTTGTATAAGTGCTCGTAAGACAGCTGAAGCAAACATAGACACAACCTCGGTTAACATTAGCTGTTATCCTCTCATGATCTTAAGCAAAAGAACCAGAAACTCATTTTTTAGCTAGGTCCAATGGAAAAGCTCATACAACAGCTGCATTTCACTCTCCACCAAGAAAGTCGAACAAGTAGATCGCCCAAAACCACTTGCAGTGGAGGCAGTACCGGGGCTCCATGCAACTCAATTTAAAAAGGCCCACAAATTAAAAATTCTCATACAAAAATCCAAAAGGCCCATCGGGAATTCCCCGAATTCACCGTATGGCCAGTCCGGGCCTGAGTGGAGGTGTGACGCAAGTCCTGTTATCCACTCACAAAAGAACTGATATCGGTGTAGGCGACGCTTACAGATTCGATACGCAAAAAGATATATGGCAGCTGATGAGGAAAGTCCGCGAAAGTTTTATCAACAAAAATCTTACCAGAAAAATTGTAGGAAGAAAATTATAACAAAAAAAATTTGCGTCAACAAGTGGCAGATGATTCGGCTTTCTTCCGTTTGAATTCCATTCTTTAAAGCAATATGTTTCACAATTATAAAAATTTTCCTTCCTCAACATCTGCCACTTGTTTTGGGCGATATCAGCTCTTTTGTAAGTTGTGATTTTTTAGAATTTGGTCGCAGACAATCATATTGTGCAGTTTGAACGAAAATATTCTTCTTAGAAAACTGTATAGCTTTCTCTTTGATCTGAACCTTTCAGCTTTCATTTGACGAAAATCGAAAATTTTACGAAATTTAAAAATTTGATGGAATTCGAAAATTTGATAAAATAAAAAATTTGATAAAAATCGAAAATTTGACAAAAATCGAAAATTTGACGAAAATTGAAAATTTGACGCACTTAAAACGCTCATAGCTCCCAAATAAGCGACTTTTTAGGTAAACAATGAAACACGCATCGACTAAAATCTAAAACTCTATAACTTTGTCTTTTACACGAGGTTTCCATCTGCCGTATTTTCCGAGTTATGGCTGACATAGCTCTCACTTAAAACACTCATAGCTCCCAAATAGACGACTTTTTAGGAAAACCATGAAACACGTGTCGACTAGAATTTTAAACGAACTTTCTATCTGCCATATTTTCTGAGTTATGGGTCCTATAGCTCAATAGCTTAACACGCTCATAGCTCCGAAATTATAAGCTTTTATAAAATTTCCTTCAAATTAGTTTCTTAGAATTACGTCCTCAACATACCCTGAAAATCTCACCCAAATCCAAAAGTTTCAGTTAACAGAGTAACAAAGTAACAGAGTAACTAAGGTTGGTAAAATTCATCAATTTCAAAATGTATGAAAATACATTTCTTCATACAAATTTCTACAAATTTCCAAGTTTTGAAATTTAATATCTCGGCCAAATCTTAACCTTATGAGGCGTGTGCTAGCTCGTTGAACTCGTATGTGGGGGTAGTAGGATCGGAGGGGGAAAAGTCAAAAAAGTTGTGTATATATGTTCCTTAGTCCTACGGAAAAAAAATTGTCAAATTTTTCAGTGTTAACGGACTTGCGTCACGGCCCTTCACTAACGTAGGGCCATGATAGTTTCTCTTCCATTTGTTATCAACAGCGACGATGAGCGAAGATCTCCTTTTGTGATATTATATGCCAAATTTTGTGTTGAAACTAATGAAGTAAAAGATTTTGTGTCGAGCCACTAAAATTACTCTATTCGATTGAAGTAACAGAACAGACTCAGTCAGTACTTGTCGGCTAGGAGAGGCTAAAACAACTACAATGTGAAATTTGTAGTTAAACCGAGAGTTAATTCACATGAGCTTTCGGCACATTCAGTTATCAATTTCGCAAACCATGTAATTTCACTTGGATCGTATTCGTAATCCATTGGTAAAGCTATCTATAAAACCAAAGCGCAATAAATTTCTACAGTTGGAAAATATAAAAAAATCATGTGATTCTATATAAGCATTTCGTATAACATACAAGCAGACTGAATCCTGCTTGCATTGCGGTAGGATTTATAACAACATAGTATTCACACCAGTGATATCCGATCCATAACACCGTTATACCCGAAAACTTTGCTTCTACAATAAATAATTGCCTTTTCTGCCTGTGCATTGATATAAAGTAAGGTTTGTGTATATTGTAAGCTACAAATTCTGAGCACATAAACTTGCATTACTTTTTGATTTTATATGCCGGAGCGATAGTTCATGTTAAAACAACTTGGCACATGTACACATAAATCATATACATATACAACATTTCATAATATGGTATATATGCGAGTGTATGTAGTCACATCGTCTAGATAAACTTTTCGCATAACTTGTTTATCTCTAAATTATTCGTTTTTACACGTACTGACATGAAAAGATGTGTGGCTTTAGCATTTTCTTCCAAAATTCGGTAAACTTGAAGCTTTGAACGAACTCAATACGTTGAGTGTATTACGGGAGATGTACATCTTTGTTTTATTTAATTACACTGATATTACGCCTACGTGCATATAAACAGTTGTGTATATACGTATCTCGTTCTCTTAATGGGCCTTAAGTTACGCGGTAAGAAAAGGGTTCTGGAGTTTTTGTGGTGCTAGGCACTGACGACATCGCTTAACAGATGAACAATATAGAACGTCGATTCGCGACTTGCACGTTAAAACAGATGGAAACACTTTCTACGTGTTATCTAGGAGATTAAATTGTGGTTTTCCTCAACGCATTCGCTAACACTTGCATGTATGTACATTTGTTAATCATAGAGAAATCCAACGAAACAAATAAAAATCCTACGTGTCTCCATTGAGTAAAGCTTTCGTCCATCTTTGCACTTTGTCAATCCCATTACAAGTTTCCGTCTGGCTGATTCATCCAAAATTTGACATTGGTAACTCAAATTCCATAATTTGTTAAGTGTCCACTCCACTCAACAAAAAGTACTCCGTCGAACTGTCAAATAAACAAAGAAAAAATTGTCAAAATTCAATTTTGTCTCTCACACTGAGTACTTTTTTGGTACGAGGAAACTAGACATTAGTGTTTTGCTGTGTGTTTGATGATTGCAACAATGTACACACTGAACTCATGTGACGTAACCGAAATACGATGAATTTGTGTTTAAGTGTCTAGCCTACTTTTAGGCGAGATATCAGTTAGCACATAACTTTCCTCATAGAGGTATTTGCATACTTCGAGAGGTGGTTCGGAAGGCACATTAAGCCGGTCGTCCAGACTACACTTGTTTTTGACCGTAAAGTAAGGCTGTAACTGAGGTCTCTAAACGCAAATCAAATTAAACATTGTTCTATGATATGCCTTGCACAGATCTGAGTTGTCATTGGACAAAATATCAACAAAAAAACCATTTTGTCAAGGTGATTAGAATGGAGAAAATAAGGTTATCCACACAGCACACATGAAATAGTGGCATGCTAACCTAGGAAAAACAAGTTGGAAATTTCATTTCGAGGTTCTTTCGGCCAGAACTTAGCGAGCGCCACAAGTAATTCGATACATTCACACGGCTTAGCTAACAAGTCTATTGCAACGACTGGTATACAATCTAAACCAAAGTAATATTCTTGTCTTGAAAAATAAAAACGTTTTACAAATTACCGTAGTCAATCTATGACCTTCTTAAACAACCTCTCCGTAGAATTTTATATTAATTCTCGGTCGGAAATTCAAGGTAACAAAAATTGTGTTTACTGTTTAGTACATGCATCGAAAATAGTTTATTACCTACCTACCTACCTGTGTCGAAGCTTAACTGTGATACATTCACCACGCAATATTTTAGTATAAACATTCAAATTAGGTGGTTCAGGTGTTCGCATGTTGATGTATACAAGTTTTTTTTTATGAGTAAGCCAATGAAACTTAAAATAATTCCTCACGCACTCTTTCTCTAACTCCATAAATTTATTTATTTATTTAGTGGCCTAAAGCATTACATTTGCTTGTCGTGAGAAAAACATTAAATCGGATTAAATTGCTCAATTAAATTAAAGGTAAATAAATGATAAATTTTACAAAATTGTTTCCGTGAGGCTCTCAATAGTAACAAAAACAGGTCGATATGAAAACAGATGCCAGCAAAGCAGAAAGTCCAATCAAATACGGGCCAGTTTCTATCAAATTAAAATAGTAGATTACGTCCTTGTTTGATTTTGTTTTATTTTTTTGTGGCGTTTGCAGCTCGAGCCGAGGGCGGAAGATGCAACCATACAAGGCACAATACAAAGTTCCAAACAATTACTTAAGTTTTAGCTTTACTTCATCTCAAGTTTTTAAGTAAAGTACCAACTGGCAATAGGGCCAATGTTGGACTTCTTGTGTGTTTACCGACCTTGGCTTCGCCTCGGATATTTAAGCTTCACACAAGTAATACCACTGCAATCTATTGTCCATTTTTATTTACAGTTTTCTGAGATTTTCCTCAAGTCATAAAATATTTGTAGCAAGATAAAAGGTCAGTAAAATTCATTTCCACAATCGTCAGGTCTGAGTTACTACCCTCTTTCATTTTAAACCAAAACCAAGACTGACAGCAAAATCTATCCCTGATCAAGAATCTTTCTCTGTCGAATACCCAGCCGTCCAGCACCACCTCAAATACATTTGGGGTAGCCATGGCGCTACACAATTGCACGATGAACAATTGTTCTTAACAATTGGCTGAATTTTTACACCACAAAAAATTATCACACGCTTAATGTGCGAAAATCGTGTTTTTGCAATTGTTTGCCGAAAAGCTCTATTTCTGTACTGACGCATGCATGCGAAAAGAGCTATACTAGAAACTGGTAATGCATACAATTATATCAATTACATTAATTCGCAAAATTATGTTCGACATGAAATCACAATAAATAAATGCAGCGTACATTTTATGCAATTCAATCAACAAATTATTAACAAATAAAACTCAAATTAAATCAATATTATCTAACCAACATTGGCAATGCACTGCATTCAGAGCTCTTTTTGAACCGTTTTATGTTTAAAATGGCACATTTCCATCAAAGGACGACATAATAACATTTTTGGTTCTATTTGTTTGATTTTTATCAAGTAGCGGTAGCTAGAGTTTACCGAAACAGTTTAGTCTGCCTGTGCATCACGGTAAGCATTTCCATAGCAACAGTTTTTATATGAACATTTTCCATAACAACTATTTTATTTAAAAGCAGTTTCCGGACTCGACGTCTCGTGTTAATGCTTCTCGAGGGATGTAATAGAAAGTAAGTAACGAATTTCTCTGAGACAAATCCTCAGCAATTGCAAATATTCAAGAAGTTACAAATGCGCGAAAGTTCCTCATACTCTTGCAATGCATTCTCGATAGGTACTCGCATTATTGGTCTAAAAAAATTTACATTACCACTGCTTTCTTGTTACCATCACACCAATGGTTTCTCTATTGGTTAAATGTTTGAATTTTTGTTTTTATTCAATTAATGATCGATTGTAAATGTTCCAAAAACTATTATTCCACGAAGTTTTACTAAGCTATACGAGAAGACCTTGTATGTTATACAATTTTACAAGCTTTATACCTTTTATGAATGGATGTATCATACTGTGAAGAAAGGCGTCATGGGAGTAATAGCTATTTATACCTCAAAACGTTGATTTATCCAATTTCGTTTCAGAACAACAAATGGTAAAAATTGCACTCTCGGCTTCGCCTCGGATCGGTAACCTTCAAACAAGAATTACCAGACAGTACCGTCATAAAAATTAAACTAGTTCCGCCAGTCATAAAGAGTTATGTCGATTGATACAAATGATTGACTGCGATAAATTACCATGACACATGATACAGGTATGACGAATTAACGTAATTGATTGCAGGTATTTCTGACGATGCAGAATAATCTGTTAATTCAATAAACACTAATCATCATTAAATGTATACGACCTTTCGTATACGCTTTTTTAGACTTCTAATTTGCAGGTCTCTATAAATATAATTCTAACCTCCAGAACTATAATTTTGTATTTTTCGCTTAAAGAAAATCGAGCTTTGTGAAAATCTTTTTATTTATGGCATTTTAATGGATCCATTGAGTATAAATGGCTATAAAGTTCCTTTATACTGGTGCTGTATAAAGAGAGATAATGTAATAAAACATTTGCTATATTTATAGACAATGGAGGCGGTCTGTGTATTTGTATTTACAGCATAATGCTTTGGATTAAAGTTCTCAAGATAAATGACTCACTTATATCGTTTCTATTTTTTTTTTTATTAAATGTTTGTCGTTGTCGTTGCAGATATATTCCTACTCGACTGATATTATTAATCTTGAATGTACGAGCGTAATTAGATAAATTTTCGTAGAAGCTAAGTCAATTTGCACATTTTACGATTTTGGATTTGTTTTATATCCAAAATGTATAAATATTGTAATGTAATTATTTAATCTTCAGGCCCGTAAAAGATTTGTTTTGTTCTCCAAAATCTCTTAGAGTATTACATTCTTCCATTTCGGGTTTCTTTTTTCAAGATTGATTTATTTCAAGCGAAACACAATAAATTTGTGCGAATGCGAAAATTCACAAGAAACGAAACCTTATATCGCAGACATATTAATTTTGTTTCGGAATGCCGATTCCATCATGCCATTCAACAATGAGAAATAATAAAATTAAATCCACCTTATCTCAGCACTAAAAGTTTACTTAAACGGCTAATACTTTGAACTAGAATCTATTTAATAACGTCTGTTGAGAGTCGAGGACGGTGCACATTTACAGAGAAAAAAAACATTTTAAGTTAAGTTAAGCTCCAACGATACGCCGTGACGTTTCTTAATTATAGAAGTCAACAACAAAACAATAATTGTATTTTGTGCGCTCGATAACAACTTCAAATAGCTTCAATAAAACAATGTGCAAATTGAGGATCGTGAAAAAATAACCAATTTCTAGTTTAAACTAGGTCGAAATTCGTTTAACTGAATAACTCAAAAAGATATTAACAGATGGCGTTTCAACCGTACCTTCCGATTCCCCAGTCGGAGTGTAAAAGATCACTGGAAGACTGGGTCAAGCTTAAACACGCAGAACGCTAGGAACTAGGAAGCGTATAATGGAGGCGTTCATACGAAATGCTTCTTCCCTAAGCCTAACGAAAAATGGGCCAAAGATTTGCTCAAAATGGACCGAAATCGCATTAGAAGAGTAGTAGGAGCGATTACGGAACATTGCGGGCTGAATCGGCACATGAATAAGTTGAGGCTTTCGGACACTCCGAGATGTTCCTGCGATCTAGAAGAAGAAACTGGTGCACACTTGATATGTGATTGCCCCAAATTTGTTCAACTAAGACGCAGGATGCTCGGAGACTACGAGATGGTTCCTGCGGAAATTGCTGCAATAGGACCTGACATCTTAGACAGGTTCCTATCGGCAACAGGAAGGCTGCCATGATTTGCATACATCATGACCGGGAATGGAACCAAAGGATCAACAGATTTGTGTTTCGAGATCTTAACTAAGTAACGATTCTCAGACAGTGACAGTAACTCTCCCATAGCACTTTTTTGGGTGAATTATAAAATTTTGACGGATCTCGCAAGTTCGGTGAAAAGATACCTAGAGTATTTATGAGCCGAAATTCGATGAAAAATCATCTCACACACACCATTGACAAAACTGTCACTTTTTTCTTTTCTTTTTTAAACATGACAATCGTACTTGCTTCATGAACATCCAGTGACATAATGACATATGTGAAATATTTAATTAAATTTATTGTTTGCCTTAAAATGCGTCGAAAATACTATAACATAATTCAATGAACCAATTCTGACTGCAAATCATCCAATTCAAATGCAAACTTCAAATATTTACTACAACTGTCAAAACCATTAGATAGCTAAATTTCGGTATACCTTCAGCTAACGTGTTAAGATGAAATTCATTCGATGAATATTTTGGTGCGAAGCGAGAAGACGAAAGTGTGCCTAAGCCCCTGTTTAACGAAAATCGATTTTCCTTGGCCAACAATGAAACACCGTCTTGAATTTGTAATACCGCATTAAAAAGTGAGATGTTTTGCCGGTGAAAACCATTAAATTGAATATCTATATTCAGTTAAATGTATAATAAGATAAATTCACTCCTCATACTTTATGTAGTGGGACTGTACGAGGACCATAGAATAATTCGAGTACGCTCTTCTTGGTAAGTCTGATTAAGCATTTTAGGTTAATGGGTAGACTAACATTATCCCTGAGAAAAATATGGAACAATATTAGATCCCCGTTAAGTGATTAGACGGTAGATACTTGAAATCAACAATAATATAGAGAAGCCCCTGCGCAAACATTTGCTGCAATAAGGTGTTTATATTCACTTGTTTCAAGCGAATAGTCAATTCGAATTGAAATAAAAAATTTAAGATTCATAGTTGAATTAACAGCACATGGTCTGGCTATAATATGAACTTTCTAATCGGTCAAATAAACGTCACCAAATGAAAACATCCGAACTGTCTGCGAACCCTAGAATCAAAGATTAGTTAGCCTTTATTTGTTTTTCAAGCTCAAGCTCCCAGTCTATATTTTTTCCAAAGGCAAAAGCTTTTGTATTATCCATGCAAGGCAAATTGAACATGGAAAAAGCAATTTCCCCCGGGATACACAAATGTAAATCTCAAATTTTATTTGACAAAATATTATCCCACCCATGAGTTGAGACAAACCCCAACTATTAATTTATTGTGCTGTAACAGTAGCCAGCACGACCCTGGGAGATTCGGTTGTTCTCTCCAATGTATTCGCTTCTCTTCAGATCACTTCGTTGTATTCGTCTATGTTATGTGAGTATTTGATTTAATATTCGTTGGAAAAGAATAACCAAAGTAAAAACCCTTATTAAGTGTAAGTGGCACAAAAAGTCTTAACCCACTTTCGAAGCTGTAAATAATAAAAAAAAATTTACATAGAAACGTCTTTCTAAGCCTGAAAACATCAATTTTTTTGCATTATTTATTCAAAAGTATCTTGAATTTCACAAAAACATGTAAAAAGAAAAAGAAGCATCCAATTTTACCATAACGAAAAAAAAATTATTTAAGATTTTTCATGTTTCAAGTACCTTGTTACCATTTCGTTTGCTTCTGTGAAAGTTTGATTGTTGGATTTTGATGATAAAAACGAACAATTTTCTTTTTAAGAAGCTAAGAACTGCCATATTAGATTAGACACGTTTTAGAGAAATTCACCGAGTTAAAGAAAAAGTATGGAAATGTTCACATTACATAGACGATAAAAGTCAAATTCAAAATGGTAATAATTAGTATTTCTGTTTGCTTCGAAAAGAAAATCAAACTTTTTTGCCCGTCCTACTCCGGGAAATAATAAGGTCGCTACAGGTGACACATTATCGATTTATAACGCAGGGTGGAGAAATGTAGCATCACCAAAGCGTGCACATTGTACGCGGACATAAATTCGTATTCGGCCAAGAATTATACAAATTATACAGAGATATGTATCTCGTAGGGTCATCTGATATCATAGCTCTGATTTTATTTGTATGTTTTATTGTAAAAATCAAACAAACTACACACTACACGCATATAATATGCTAAATCATTAGCATTATGTTTGTTTCTAAAGTTTTATGCCGACCGGAAGAAATTCGATTGAGAAATACTAAGCAAACAAAAAATTCAAAGTTTTTTGGAGTAAAATATCGGAGTTCTCTTGTGAACTTTGACATGAACTTTGTCGCAAAAAATATACAAAATAAAAATGGAAAGTTGAAGGAAACAGAGTGGAATTTCGTGACTTATACATTCATAGAGTTACACTCTTTCTTTATAATGAGTGAAAACCAGTAAACCAATATTGTACTTGAGTTATAATACTGTTTTGCACACGTAAAAACTGCCACTTTCGTAATTAAGCTATTTTTGCTGTTACTGACACGGAATTTTAAAAACCGATACATTTTTTGTTTTGTGGTTTACAATTATGAAAAATTACGAATTATCACATTTTTGTTTTGTGTGGAATCAGTTTACTGCAGAGAAATGATAAGCACGGCGCCTCACGGCTGGGATAGACGGTTTTTTTTCTGAAAGATTTGAAGACCAGAACGTCAATCATATAGTCAAGCTATAAATGTCGTTAACGAAAACGAGATATATCGTTATTAAAACCAAACTGTCAAAATTTTGCATACAAATGTAAAAAATTTTGACAGTTCAACCGTTCTATGAAAAAATCAGTCAGGCGTGTTCTATCCCAGCGGTGAGGGGCCGCGCTTATCATTTCTCTGGTTTACTGGGATAAAAACCAAAAAACCATTCAATATCAAGCCTGTCAAATTTGTGGATCTTGAAATTATGTAGAATCTGTTGAAAACGAAAATGTGATAATTCGTTAATTTTGTTAAGTGTAGTGTAGTGACTTTTTGTGAAGTTTGCATGTATTTTTATATGGAGGAATCAAAAAGTCAAGTAAAACACAGAAACAGAAAATGTGTCGGAGAAGGAGAACAGCTTAGATGCAAAATGGTTTTTTTTACGTGTGCAAACCAGTTGGTCCAATTTCGTTGGAAAACTGAATTTTTCCTATTTCTTGCATACGCTAACAGGACAATTTATATCAGTCTTACATTTCTCGTATAAATTCGTGCCCCGATTGAAAGTCTGAGAAGTTCGAAAAACGTACCCTCAGTGCGTCATCGTTTAGTGTGACATCCTTTCTGCAGAAGAGGAAACAGTGAAATGGTATGGTGACATTCAAAACAGTTGATACTAACCTGTTACAGACGGCTGTCATCTGTTATCGACAACGACAGCAATAATAAACGACAAGCTCTATCTAATGAGGTCTTACATAGCAAAAATTATGTTCGAAACAAATGAATTAAAAGATTTCTGAAATCAATCTATGAAAATATTCGATCAAATGAAGTAATAGATCAGATATAGTAAAACTGTTAATATGATTGCCGTCCATGACAGGTTAATTCTTGCAATGACTCAGATATCGCTTTATCTATAATTAGATGTCGACATACGCTCAAGCTGTACGTATAACAACGCTTAAATACACGGTAATTTCTATTAGTCTTTTTAATTTGTTTACTGATGTGCAATAGCTCATTTTCGTAAATAAAATCATCGAAAACAAAATCACTAAAAACTCGTTGAACATGCATCGCGTACATTCTCGTTCAGCGTTTATACACGCGACGATAAACCATTTTTATGAATTTATGAAGCACAAAACACTTAAAATTTTGTTGACTGAGTCTGAGTCATTTTACTGTAATGTGTAGCATCCACCCACAATCCACATCAACGTTATGTATAGAGATTGTCGTTATCATGATTTGTAATGAGTTTTTCATTATTTTTTTTAATCCACAAACTAATATCCTTCTACTTTGACTGACTGTTAAAGATAAACAAGTGCAAAATGAATGAGTGATGAATGGAAGTTATTCACGTATAACCACGGTGCCATTGGTTGGTTGAGTTTTTTTTTAGAAGCATTATAATACCTTAAAATGCATTAAAGTGTCCTTAAAACATAATTCCAACATGGTAAACATAGATACCGACTAAACATAATGTGTAGCAACCGGAGAAAATAGAAAATGCATCTTGAAAACCATCTCTGCACCATGATGGCACAGCTTGAAAAGAACCGAAAATGAAAACATTTTTAACACACATATAATGTTCACAGCGCTTTACGTTCTTCAGCTACAAAGTTGTTTACTCTTCCAAGAAACTTTTTCGGAATTAAATTTTTCTTCTTCGTTATACCGTTGGTTATACGAAGTTTAAAAATGTATCATGGTAAATTCTACCGTTAAATCAACTCATTTTTTTTCACTTTAAAAAATAATTTCAGTTAGTTATTTAGATGGAAAAAGCATTTATATTACCATGCAAACCTTTTCATGCAACGAATTGTTACTTAAGATGCAAATTGAAGTGATGAAAGAAATTGCAGCTCTTGTTAACAGTAATATTCAAGCACAGGAAGTGAAGAAAAAGTAGTGCGGCGTTTCCTGAATTTTTCTTGAAGCGATTAGCGAAACATAAACCATCCTACCGTTTATTATTATTGCATTGAGAACCATCTCGTTGCAATGTATTCGTACACTCACCCTCCTCACAATCTGACCTACGAGCAAAAATACCAGTTTTTTTTAGGGTCGAACGCAAATGACGTCAGCGATGGCCTTTGGACGTCACGTTATTAAGAAGGAAGTGTGTGTGAAGATGATAATTGTGGCGAAGATGACTTTCTCTATGGCGATTTGCATATCATAGGTCCTTTTTTGCATGATATGGAGTCCGAAATTCCATAAACATTCTGGCTGACATTCAAAACGTCGATGAATAAAAATATCGCTCTCCCGGTCTGCTTGAATGGACGATAATGAGACACTTACTTAGCCTGGTACTACGACTTATTCAGATTGTCGTAATAGCTCAATTAAAGACAAATTTCTTAGTTTTTGTCATTCGGTGCATTTGAACCCGGGCATTCAGACTGCGAGGAGAGCTATGAAGAATTGATTGAGGTTGCAAACGATGGGGTATGGATGTTAATGGGTGCAAGGGAATTAAATTGGTTGAGACTCATTGAAGTTTGAGATACAGTGCCGGTAAATTGTTGTAGTAGTAGAGTGACATTACATCTACGAATACCCAAATAATTTCTTTTCAAATCGTCACGGTAGAAGTTTCTAGTGGTGCGAAACTTGTCGACATCTGAGTCAAACCCATATAAAGACATTCAAAGTAATAATTTTTGTATTGCTGCTAGTCTGAGCTTTCCAACACCATCACACTCATGTACGTTAACAATTCTGTCAATATCAGTAACGTACATCCGCTGAAGTATTAACAGTATAAACATTCATTTCAATCCATGATATGATATATGTCGAGCGAGGAACATGTTTCACAGTCTCAATTCAACCGCATAACGAGTCAATTAGTCTTTGAATCTGTCACTTCTGTTGTTCAAATTATCACTTTATGTTTGACACGTAATCTTTTACTTCATTCATTTTATTATTTCTTTTTACTATGCAACGCAAAATTAACCAAGGCATCGCTCAATTAGAAGACCAAAAACACACCCATTGGCTTATTTTTTCAATTTTTTGATAACCATTGTATGAAAAAGTATAGCCAACTTTGGTATGACCAAGGTCATCCCTTATTATATTTTTGCAGGTATTTTTGTCGTTGCTGTTGATAACAGATGATTAGACAATAGAATTTGCTTAGGATCAATGCACTGCTCCTAGCATGAACACTACTTTGACAAATGTCCAATTTGGAGGCTTTTGTGATGAGAGCTACCGCTTAAGATTGATTGTATTGTGTGTTTGAACTCATACAACGAAAACAAGTCATCTATCTTTACGAAAGAAACGCAGTGCCTACTGTGACTTCATCAGCCTCCAAATAGTTCTTATGTTCATGCTAGGAGCAGTGCGTTGTTAGGATCCATTTTCAGCATGTCTACCATTATCTATGACATCTAAGACATATCGACGCAACGCACTTCAAGCAGGAGTGGTACTCTAAATTATATGAAGTACTGAAACTGGACAGTGTATCGAACCAATTTTGGCGCTGTAAAAAGATTTGGCAGCAGTCATGAAAAGCACCTTTGCTTGAAGTGCGTTGATCGATGACATCTCCGTCTTTGTATACACAGTAACGTTGTTGTATTGGATTCAAACACGGAATCATCCATTCGTATAATGCTATCCCCGTACCTCGTACCCCGCAATCCATTAACGTAATTGGGAGCAATTAAACAGAAGAAACTCCAGTGTTTTCGAAACACATTTCATCAAAAACGAAAGATGAAAAGCCTGCTCTTTGCCCCATATAAATATAATTGTCACTTCCCTGCGCAAAAGTAAACAACAAACCTATAAAGCTTGTTTTTGACAAAAGTTTATATTCGTAAATGTTCATAAACCGATTTTCATAACATCTTGTGGTTATGTTCCGAAATAATGTCAAAAACAATTCACAAATGTATTTCATAAAATCAACAGTGGATATACATTTTATGCCGCGCTGCTTGTATGAGGTAAACAACAATCGCACACACTTTTTTTTAACACCCTCCATTCACATATGGATACGTATTTATCTATGTTAACATTATCGTATACACAATAGCAATCGCGGTAACAAAACAAAACGCAATTTTGTCGATTCACATTCCGAAGTCACGCCTTGATTCATTTATTCGAAGCACTTATTTCGTCCGGATAACAATGACACATACGTGTTGAGATTCACCTTTATTCTTCTATGGAACACACTTAATTCGACTGAACACTGTATATGAGTGTATGATGTGTGCTGTTATACATTGTTATTATGCTAAATAAACGAGGTGAGAGTGCACACTTAAATATCGTACAGTGTCGATATTATTCCTGATATGGTTGTGACATAGTCTCAGTCCCATACAATACTTAAATTATACTCAGCAAAATTATTATTTCAGTTTTATGCTTATGAGGTCGATCTTGTGCCACCCACATCCTTCAACCATCCATTACATTCGACGTATTGATGATCGCTTATAATGGTATGGCTTATACATGAAATGTTTTCAGAACTAATACACGTCGACCCTTTGTATAGTTATATCCAGTGTGTATCTGAAGACAGAATAAAGATATGGGGGATTTTCTGAGAGGGATGAAAATTCCGGAAAAATCTGAGCGTTATATGCTTAAGCTATAACTGGTAATGTCACTGACAACACAATAGGTATTGATTCTGAAGAGAGTTATTGTTATGAATGAATATCGCTTTTGCATCGAGTATTCAATACATTGAATCTGTAAATCTGTAAATGTTGGACGTAATCACAATTGAGTATATACTACTACTACTTACTACTTCCTATTAGATATTCAAAGTAAATACTAAACGCCACAACTACTACATGACTGAAACTTATCTACAATGAATCGGAGATCATCAGTGATAAAAACATCAATCAATCAATCAATCGTTAAATATGTGCGTTGGATGCGACTCGTAATTTTTCGTGTTTATTCCATAGTAAATATCGAAAAGAAAATCTACCAAAACAATTCGTTTTTCTGCTGAAAGTCAATCAAGTGCCTATGAAAAATGTCTAGTCGGGTCAATATACGAGCTTTCTCTTCATGCGACTGATGTGTTTCTGTGCACTCATAAAAAGAATAAACGTAAACTTGGTGGCGATATATAGCGCGATAAAGAAAAGACGAAAGTTTTTTGTGTGTTCCAATTCTCTTAACAAAACAAATGGGAACGTCAGGGCAATCAATTTGATTGGAATTGTGGTGAATTGAGTGTCAAATTTTAAGTTTATTTGGTTTATTTTCGGAAAGCTGACATGTACACACACACACTTGAAGACTGTAATCTCTGCAACAGCGATTACGCTTCTCTATTACCAGTTCAAACGATCGATTGCATTTTAACGCTTTCTCAGCAGATGTGAAAGACAGAGTGGTTTAAAGTGAAATTAAATTGTAAAAAAGGGTCAAAGATTTTTTTTAAATAGAGAGAAGCAGAGTCTTTAGCTTACGTTTGAGGTGTTTACAGCCATTTTTTTTAAATATCTTAGCTTAACAAAAAACTTCTGTTCTCATTTAATGGCGGGATCTCCATTCTCCACTGAGACATCAAAACAACAAGCTCCTTTCCTCATTTGTCATTTATCAAAAACACACGAACAGAGTATCAAACTCTTCCCTTACCGATGGGATTCACGTCAAGTGAAAAATAAGAAGACAGACGCTGTTTCGACCTCGGGATTCAGTGGCGGTCTGAGGCTAGCGTGATCTAGCCATCGTCAGTTGTTTCCATTGATCCCTTCCCAAGACAGCATAAAATCGCAACGTTGAACAAGTTGTTGACGATTTTATTTAGAAAAAGTTGCCATTTAAACATGGAAAATCGGATTAAAGTGACGGCTGCTTTGAAAACTCCACCAAAAATTCGCAGCAAAAAACCTGATGTGTTAATCCCTGAGTGTTGGGCGTCCATTATGTTCCACTTTGTAAAACGTTCTGGGTACGAACGCAACGGAAGGGATCAGTGGAAACAACTGACAATGGCTAGATCACGCTAGCCTCAGACCGCCACTGAATCCCGAGGTCGAATCAGCGTCTGTCTTCTTATTTTTCACTTAACGTGAATCCCATGGGTAAGGGAAGAGTTTGATACTCAGTTCGTTTAATTTTGATGAATGAGGAAAGGAGTTTGTTGCTTTAATGTCTCAGTGGAAATCCCGCCATTAAATGAGAAAAGGAGTTTGTTTGTTTTTGGTGTCTCGGCGAAAAGCCCCGAATAAAGTGGAAAAGGAGTATGTTCTTTTGGTTTCGCATATTAGATAGCGCCACCCCTGGAATTAATTAATTTTCCAGGTAAAATAAAGTTTTGTGCAACCGGCATATTGAATAACTCATACGGCCAGTTCGTACCTGTCAGCAAATCTCTATTGAAAGTGAAATTTTTGCAAAAATTTCTAAAATGTTTGTTTCACCAAATCAACAGTTTTCACAAAATTGTGATGAAAATTTTGCTCGAATTACTCCCAAGTTACAGCATTGTGTTGGCCAGGGGCGGGATGCAAGTCAAGATTTATGAAATGTGCAAAACTTTTAAAATCAATTTTTTCGTAACAAAAAGTTTTCTCTTATCAACAACAACTTCTCAATCTTCTCAATTAAAAAGTTGTAAGTTTGTTCTTTGAGTAAAAAGCACCTCAACGATATTCAGTACATAATGTGCAAGGACAGCATGCTAAGTAGATTAAAATTTATCCGAATTATCACACAGTTGCACAGACTTAGTATCACACGTAGAAGTGCGAGATTAATTCATCAAAATATACAACGGCCTTTTCTACAAATCTGTAAAATTGTACCTAAGACAAAACCATTTCAGAAAATGAACATAAGACAAGTCTAATTTTTACAAAAGAATTCGCGTGAAATTCGAGTTTACGAAGTTATTTTACGCATTCGCATAAAGCATTTTTGTTTGCCCCTATTTTGTCACATCAAATGGTACCATAACTGAATTAAATAAAATTACCATGAATTGGCTTATCGTTATATTGTCACATCGTTATTGTACACATTAATTCCCACGCTCATTATCGCTAGGAAGCATCCCTATATACGTACTAGTACATATATTTGAAAACATCTACCCGAGCTAACACAGGGGCCCATGTATAAGAGCTTACATCATTTAGAAATGGAAAATTTTGACACATACATAATTGCGAGAGTTACATTATTAGCTCCATTTTACATATTATTTTAAAATGCTATGGTATCAGTGTGTTATGTGTTGTCTCCATAATCAGCGTAAAGTAATTTACGAAGTACTGCAGAAATTTTGAACACGTTTTATAAATCCATTAGAATTATTTTCACATGGCATGTTATAAAAGGAAAATGAATTTAAATTTAAAATTAAGGCAATTAAATTAATGCTGCGCTCCAGAACCGAGAATATTTTCTGGAAATAACATCGAGATGTATACATCCATACGTACGTACACAAAATGAAGTTCTGGCAAATATGTGCTCAAAAAAAAGAGCAAAGAACATGAATGGTGGTATTGCAATACTTTTGTACTAACGTTTCTTTTGATTTGATTCTAAACTCGTTTAACTTGGTTCTTAGAATTCATGCAACCAGTGAATCATGTCATAGTAGCACAATTTGGGGATTTAGGTTAATTGATCTTAGAACAAATAGTGCAATCCACAATTCAATCCGGTTTTCCAAATCTATAATGTACATAAATAACGACGATTGTTATTAATAAAATAGATCGCATATTATCCTTGGTACACATAATACTGTCGTCTCCTTAACATTCAAATGAACCAGCTACTATAATAATAGTAGAATGCCATTGTAAACTTTGTATACATGGACAATGCGAACCATTTCGAGAAAATGTAACATTTGACAAATCTGTTATACATTCAGACGTAGACAGTAAATTTCCATTTTGTTAATTTATTGGCCAGTGGGCTTCACAGGGTTCTACGGGTGAAAATGGATGACTGAATTTTCTGTGAGCGAATTTGTTCACTGTCATGACCTCATAAAGCTAAAAGGGATCGTTTTCACCTGTTTCACACAGTTGCAACACTTAAAATTTAACTAATTTTAGTTCTGCTCTGCTAGTTGGCATAAAGCTTTTAATGTATTTGTCACTTAGAAGAACAGCGTGTGAGCAAGATGAATTTGGCTCTTGAAATTATCTAACTCAATTTGTAGGGCTAGTATTTTCGATCATTTAATAGTAGATTATTGCACTGGTCTACTAAATGTGTTATTAAACGAGTGTTTTTATGTGAAGAAGAATACACACAAAAATTCTGTGAGAAGTATTCGACGACGTCAGGCCATGGCCACAGTGGCAAGGAAATGACAAACATCTAGGAAGTAAATCATACCTTGTACCTTTGACGAGTTGGATTATGATCCGCCCCTTTTTGGCCTAGGATCACAATCACCAACTCGGCAAAATAAACATTTAGACACAGGTGCATAATATTTATTGTATTCACGGATATAATAAAAACGTGAGATGTTAACGCATTTAGTAGACTAATGCAACATCCTGCTTTAACTTTAAGTTAAAATCTTCTTTTATATCGATATCTTGGGCTGTCAAACATTGCTACAGAACAAGATAGTAAGTTAGTAGTTAATGACTCATTTAGTGTCCTATTATCTTGTTCTGTAATGTCAGTATACCGACCAGCTACAAGTTTTGAACAAAATTGGCATAATGTTTCTTCTGAAATTATTCTTTTCTACGGAATCGTCATGCTCCAAGATGAATGTAACCTCTAACGAAAATAGTCTTAGTAAGGTCTAATGTCCATGAATTTCAACCGTGGTTCGTTGTCCAGGTCCAGGTAAATGTATCAACAAAAAGTTTCTGTCTCTTTTGCGTAAAGTCTATTACAAACTTTAAGTTCTCAAATTTCGAATTATAAGCCCTAGTTTGTCGGAGAGTGATTAACAGACATTTTCTGTATAATGTAAAAGAATATTGGTAGACTTGTGTTGTACTCCGATACTACTGGGTACACTGCGAAATAAATCTTGATTAACAATTCACCAGATTGCCACAAAAAAACGAAACCGTACGCCGAATGTTATAAATAAATTAGGCAGCTTTTTTGTGGAATTTTAAAAAATGTAAATATTCTTTAAAACCCAACGTCGTACTTTATTATGACTTATCTTTTCATAGTCCCTTGTCTGGTGCTATTTACATCAGACCTAAACAAAATAGAGGTGGAATACAAAATACTACGTCGACAATAAAACCTATTGTGCCAACAAGGTTGGAAAATTGTAATGAAGTATTCATACCGAGAACAGGCTATTGCCTTAGGTTTATTTTTAATGTATTCAACTAAATGTTCAGCTCGAGGTAGTTTTTCTGCAAAATAGAAGACTGAACTGTTTGCTAGCGACGTAAACTATACGATTGTAAAGTAAAAGTAGATATAGTTAGAGGCCAAACACATGACAGAAACTAATAGATGCAAATTCACCTGAAGCATACGAATCTCATTTTTGTAAATATAAGTTTGTCAAAATGAAAATATGTTTGAAAAGTGACATGACTATTTCATTTGATTGAAAATTCCACGGAACTTAATTTCGTTAACCGTTCCACGCTTCCACAATAGTTTTCTTGATTTTTCCGAGTTGTACTGAATTTTTTCATTTTTTGTGCAGCAATACAATATACTTACAAAAGAAATCAAAAGAATGAAGAAAATTCGAAAAATGCATTCAAACTTTCTAGACTTTCTCGATTTTTCTTTTCTGTGGTTTGCGAAAATCAAAATTAAATTTCCTCGATTTTTTTTTTCGTTTTTTCTTAATTTTCTAAAAAATAAATTCCGAAGTAGGCAATTAGTAAATTACACGTTTGTATGTTACGAGAGTTGGCTTGCTCTACGTAAAACTTCAATAATTTAACTAGTAGATTACGTATGTTGGGATCGATTATGGAAAGTGGATACGAAGGTGATTGTGTTACTGAGCCCATGTACATTGTACATACACTATTTTACTCAGCAAACAAAATTTTGTCAGCGTGAAATAATGTGCTGAGTCAACCGCACTTCAAGGAAGTGCGTTGACTGAGTATTTGAGTGGAAGTTTTACTCAAAAACGTGAGATATAAAGTCTACTTCACGGGGGCGAATATGGATAAATAAGACTCACGAACAGTAAAAACTTATCTTGAGTTAAGAGGCATCGGTACTCAGCTAAAATTGTAGCCTACATTTGGGTGTTTCGTATTTCATTTTTGAGGATATCTTTACACCAGAATGTATGTCGAAAATTTTAGATGCTTTCGATTCTTCTTCGATGCGACTACGAATAACTTTGAAAATAAACACAAATATTTAGGGCATCCAGCCCGTTTCACTGTTGTATTTATTCTGATCGTTTTATAAGCTCGGCCCACTCTGACCACTTTCATTTCAAGAGGATGCTAGATACCGTAGAATTCTTAACAATTTATTTCCAAAAATGTAAAAATGTACGATCGTAATAATGACCACGAATGTGTTAGCTTTCAACAGAAATTCACGCCGTAAGACAAAATTTTCGTACAATGAAGCGTTGAAATGTATTTTTCGGTTCACTTTTTGATCGAATCGTTCACTTAAAATACAAATTTTAGGCACACTTACGGCGTGAATTAGCTTTGGTTACAGTCGTTTGACCGCTCTGAGAAACGTTAGCAGTTTAACGAAATTTACATAAACTGTTCAGTTTTCAGAGAGCTGGTCAAACTGCTACAATCAAAATTAATTTCTGTTGAAAGCTAACACACTCGTACATTTTTATAAATGAATTCTGGTAAAAAGATATTATAAAAAATAAACTAAATTCCAGTATTAAAAAAACGCCCAAATGTATACATTTCAGCAAAGCATCGATGCCTCTTAAGTTTAAAAGCAATTTACTTACTTATATATATCGGTATGTGCTTTTTACGTATACATGGAAGCAAAGGGTAAAATTACGTTTTACGGACACAAGGTCTTTAATTTGTGCTGGGTGAAGTCGTTTCTCATCAAGTAATCTGCGTAACATTCCCATATAAAAACTTTGAATTTGCAACAACGTGTGGTAACGTATAAAAACAGAAAAATCAAAACGCATTCGAAACCCGTGCCGATCCACTTGTCAAACAAACAGTTCCGTAATCTATTACCTACATAAAAGGTGTGCACGTACACTAGTGCAGGGCGTGTACGAGTTAAGTTTTCATGTGAAACCAATGAGAGGCAAATGTCAATAGTCACAAGTCGAATATTTATCATTTGAAAGCGATTGATGATCAAACCAAAACATTAAAAGTAATAAAAAAAAATCAAAATATTGCGATGTACTGGACACTTTTAATGAATACATATGGTGGGCCGGCTCGGTTAATGCATCTGTTGATGTTAAATAATTTGCGTAATTGAACAAATCTATTGACTAACTAAAATCATTCCAATAAATTTCAATTAAATATAAATTGATTTGGAAAAATTTTTCAAATTCAATGAAATTCAATAAAATCAAAATCATTGAAATGTGGAAATTATTTATTTTATTTGCGCATATAAGCGATAACATTCCACAAACCAATCGGAAATGACATATGTGGAAATTTTCAAAAGTATTTTCGTTTTTTTATAGCTAATTTTCACTGCATTAAAAGGTTCGTTGATTTATAGTCATTCATCATGTTTTGGTCAAAGCTTTATTTAGCAAAAGAATTTTTTTTATATTTTAGTTTTTACGGTTCACAAAATCTTTGATACACGGACTTAATTTCTAATTAGCCTAGTCAATCACTAGTGGCCACTGAACTAGATTTATTTTAAAACGAAATATGGTGAGAAAAGAAAAATCCAGTTAATCCACAGAATGAATAACGATATAAATACGCTGCCGTATGTGAGAATTTGCAAGTTTCTCACGCACGTTTAGGTATCAAAAGGCTGGCGAGCAAAACGTATTTATTATGATGAAGCCGAGCCTAGTATTGGTTTTGGTGGATTCCATCTACATTTTAAATAGTTGGTATTTGCTTGTTTGCATAGAATTTGAATTTGTTTTTTATTTAAACTATTTTATTTAACAACTGGAGGAGTACAGCTATCAAAAATTAGTTAATATCACATTTTTGTTTTATGTAGGATCTGATATTTATAGTACCACAGACTCTGACAGCTGTTATATTGAATGAAATATTTGAATTTTTTCCCAATCGAAATTTTTGTCGCACACATGTAACGACCAGTTTACTGGGATACAAACCAAAAAACCATTCAATATCAAGACTGTCAAATCTGTGGATCTAGAAATTATGTAGAATCTGTTGAAAACGAAAATGTGATATAAAGTAAATTTTTTTAAGTGTATATATTTTCCTCTCAAAAATATTTTCACTCGTCAAAAGCGAAAGTTGATTTCAGAAATATTTTACTAACTCTTTGCTCATCCGAATTTCAAGTATTTATAACTTTCTGTCTGGGCTCCTATACAGACACAAACAAACAAGAGTAAAGTGGTTTTTCACAGCACCGCCGAGAAAATAGTAATTCCTCAGCTGAAACTTCGGGAGGGAACCTTTGTTCTTTGTTGTGAAATAGTTATTTGTTTACAGATGAGAAAAAAGAGGAAATTTTAACAAGACTGATGTTTGCGGCCACAGTGAAGTGAGTGCCGCAATTTCTCTCGAGTTGGAATTTCCTATTAGAAGCGAACACAGCAGACATGAGAGCCGAGGTTATTTTCCGATATTTTTTAAAGCTCGGCTTGGGGTGTAAATGCCGTTGTTGAGCTTTGAGTTGTTGGTGAACTATTAGATATTGATTAGAGCTATCATATTATAAAGATTTCGTTGATCGGCTCAGTAAAAAATAAAAAGCTATAGCTCGAACAAGGCACGGCTGGTACCGCTTTTCTGAAAAAGCGTACCAGTCGGGCTCTATTCAAGCTCTTATACGAAAATCATTACAAGATGACGTGTTTTCAATTATGGAATAACTTAACTTGAATTTTTATAACATTTTAAAGTGTTCGTTTCAATTCATTTGTCGAGTCACAGACCGAACCCCCACAAAAATAAATAAAGTAACAGTGCAAGTGAGAAAATCTCTATGTTCTGTCCACTGGACTGGAGAGAAGTTAGTTAATGTACTTTTCTCACTTATATTTTCTTTCGACCAATCGTCCGCAATTTCCTCATGGCCTGTTCGGGTAAGATATTAAGGTAAATCACACAATCATAGGCACACATGAAATATTTATTTGTTCACCGAGGGGAAAACAAAATAAGTTGGAAATTTCATTTCGGTGGTATGGGTTTGTGTGGCTGTGCGTAGAGGACCAAAAGTCACCCGAGAAAATGAAATTTCCTACTTTTTTCCCGAGATAACGTTTTCCACAAGAAGTTTACATTTAATAGACCATTGTATAGCTTAAAGAGATAAAATAATAAAATTCATTTAGATTTCTGAAATCGAGAAGGGAAATAACGGTTGAAAATTCAATCTATTTGAATTGGCATATAATTACCTGTCATTTGTGCTAATAAGAAAAACAAAATGAAAATGAACCCTCGGTCGAAATGAAATACTCTTTTAGACTCTTACAAAAATGTCTAATTGGACTGAGGACTGACGGTTCAAAGAAACTCGCAGGCTTCATTTTCAATTTTGACGTTGTTGTAGACTTACGATCTCACTACAAAACAAATAATAGTAAAAATACTACGTAGTGAAATTGAAACTTGAGCATCAAATTTCGCAATCCAACATTTCTGTCGGAAAACCAATCATGTCCGAAGCGATAGCGGAGGACTTGACGCAGTCTAACTTCTAAAAAAAGAACGAAGAAATTTTTTTGAGACGCGGCAACTATATATAGCCGAACATTTTAGTTTCTGCCCTTTGGACTTTATCACCACAAATCCTATTCTATCATATTCTCGCTTCAAATACGAGCAAAACGAGCTATCACTCGACTATGTAGGTTTAAAATTGCCGGAGATACATCGTTTTGAAATTTGTCATTTTCATACAAAGTACACCAAATTGACTTTTTCCAAACAATCAAAATCCTTCAACTTACTCTGTATGTTTCTATCTATCTATCTGTCTATCTGTCTATCTGTCTATCTGTCTATCTATCTATCGACGGTCGATCTCGGAAACTAGTCAGCCAATCTCCATGAAATTTTGCTGGAACCTCAGGGTGGGCATAAAAATGAAAATGTGATACGCCACTACCCCAGGAAAAACCAGAATTTTGTTTTATTGGCCTCGAAGTGGTTTCTGAGTGTGGTTTTCGAGGGTCGGGAACGCGTTTTCAGCTGTAGCTCAGCTGTATTGAAACCTGCAGGGGCGTGTGACCCATCAAATGAAAGGTATTCGCCACACGAATCGAACAAAAAAATAATTAGAAAAATTGGTGCAGATTTGGTTGAGCTAGAGTGGTCAGAGTGACCAAATTTTGAGCTACTCGAGCGTAGGATGAAAGGACTAATATTTTTTGGCTTATGAGAGATAGAGATTTACTTTCTTCGGCAAAGTCTCAGAATTTTACGAGTAGAACACATTGGCATATGTGAAAAATTTCGAAAGTTGGAAATGGGTGGGTCAATTATGTTTTTAGAGGTATTTCTTGAATGGTGGCAGATAGAGAGTTACTTTCTTCGGCAAAGTCTCAGAGTTTTACGAGTAGAAAAGAAGGGCATTTGCGAAAAATGTCGAAAGTTGGAAATGGGTGGGTCAATTGGGGTTTTGGAGATATTTCTTGAATGGTGGCAGATAGAGAATTACTTTCTTCGTCAAATTTTCGAATCTCGTCAAATTTTCGATTTTCGTTAAATTTCGTCAAATTTTCGAATTTCGTCAAATTTTTTAATTTTCGTCAAATTTTCAAATTTCGTCAAATTTTCGATTTTCGTCAAATTTTCAAATTTCGTCAAATTTTCGAATTTCGTCAAATTTTCAAATTTCGTCAAATTTTCGAATTTCGTCAAATTTTCGAATTTCGTCAAATTTTCGAATTTCGTCAAATTTTCGAATTTCGTCAAATTTTCGAATTTCGCCAAATTTCGTCAAATTTTCGAATTTCGCCAAATTTCGTCAAATTTTCGAATTTCGTCAAATTTCGTCAAATTTTCGAATTTCGTCAAATTTCGTCAAATTTTTGAACTTCGTCAAATTTCGTCAAATTTCGTCAAATTTTTGAACTTCGTCAAATTTCGTCAAATTTTCGAATTTTGTCAAATTTTCGAATTTCGTCAAATTTTCGAATTTCGTCAAATTTTCGAATTTCGTCAAATTTTCGAATTTCGTCAAATTTTCGAATTTCGTCAAATTTTCGAATTTCGTCAAATTTCGACAAATTTTCGAATTTCGTCAAATTTCGACAAATTTTCGAATTTCGTCAAATTTTCGAATTTCGTCAAATTTCGTCAAATTTTCGAATTTCGTCAAATTTTCGATTTTCGTCAAATTTCGTCAAATTTTCGAATTTCGTCAAATTTCGTCAAATTTTTGAACTTCGTCAAATTTCGTCAAATTTTCGAATTTCGTCAAATTTCGTCAAATATTCAAATTTCGTCAAATTTTCGATTTTCTTCAAATTTTCGATTTTCGTTAAATTTTAAAATTCGTCAAATTTTCGAATTTCGTCAAATTTTCAGGGAATAGTCAACATAGCGGTCACTACACAGCTTACATTACAATTCGGAATCAATGACACCTTCTCAATGATACAAACTTAACGACAAAACGTTGGCCACGTTTGGCTAAAAATGTAAAATCTAAAAGCGGCGTCTTACAACTAATATTGGTATCCTATGGATATAGATCGTAAGTGCGCTAGGTTAGAATGGTCCGGAGCACTGAGTATGAGTATACTAGATGCGGCACTGCACATTACGCATTTTATGCAAAGATCATGTCCGAAGCGATAGCGGAGGACTTGACGCAGTCTAACTTCTAAAAAAAGAACGAAGAAATTTTTTTGAGACGCGGCAACTATATATAGCCGAACATTTTAGTTTCTGCCCTTTGGACTTTATCACCACAAATCCTATTCTATCATATTCTCGCTTCAAATACGAGCAAAACGAGCTATCACTCGACTATGTAGGTTTAAAATTGCCGGAGATACATCGTTTTGAAATTTGTCATTTTCATACAAAGTACACCAAATTGACTTTTTCCAAACAATCAAAATCCTTCAACTTACTCTGTATGTTTCTATCTATCTATCTGTCTATCTGTCTATCTGTCTATCTGTCTATCTATCTATCGACGGTCGATCTCGGAAACTAGTCAGCCAATCTCCATGAAATTTTGCTGGAACCTCAGGGTGGGCATAAAAATGAAAATGTGATACGCCACTACCCCAGGAAAAACCAGAATTTTGTTTTATTGGCCTCGAAGTGGTTTCTGAGTGTGGTTTTCGAGGGTCGGGAACGCGTTTTCAGCTGTAGCTCAGCTGTATTGAAACCTGCAGGGGCGTGTGACCCATCAAATGAAAGGTATTCGCCACACGAATCGAACAAAAAAATAATTAGAAAAATTGGTGCAGATTTGGTTGAGCTAGAGTGGTCAGAGTGACCAAATTTTGAGCTACTCGAGCGTAGGATGAAAGGACTAATATTTTTTGGCTTATGAGAGATAGAGATTTACTTTCTTCGGCAAAGTCTCAGAATTTTACGAGTAGAACACATTGGCATATGTGAAAAATTTCGAAAGTTGGAAATGGGTGGGTCAATTATGTTTTTAGAGGTATTTCTTGAATGGTGGCAGATAGAGAGTTACTTTCTTCGGCAAAGTCTCAGAGTTTTACGAGTAGAAAAGAAGGGCATTTGCGAAAAATGTCGAAAGTTGGAAATGGGTGGGTCAATTGGGGTTTTGGAGATATTTCTTGAATGGTGGCAGATAGAGAATTACTTTCTTCGTCAAATTTTCGAATTTCGTCAAATTTTCGATTTTCGTTAAATTTCGTCAAATTTTCGAATTTCGTCAAATTTTTTAATTTTCATCAAATTTTCAAATTTCGTCAAATTTTCGATTTTCGTCAAATTTTCAAATTTCGTCAAATTTTCGAATTTCGTCAAATTTTCAAATTTCGTCAAATTTTCGAATTTCGTCAAATTTTCGAATTTCGTCAAATTTTCGAATTTCGTCAAATTTTCGAATTTCGTCAAATTTTCGAATTTCGTCAAATTTTCGAATTTCGTCAAATTTTCGAATTTCGTCAAATTTTCGAATTTCGCCAAATTTCGTCAAATTTTCGAATTTCGCCAAATTTCGTCAAATTTTCGAATTTCGCCAAATTTCGTCAAATTTTCGAATTTCGTCAAATTTCGTCAAATTTCGTCAAATTTTCGAATTTCGTCAAATTTCGACAAATTTTCGAATTTCGTCAAATTTTCGAATTTCGTCAAATTTTCGAATTTCGTCAAATTTTCGAATTTCGTCAAATTTCGACAAATTTTCGAATTTCGTCAAATTTCGACAAATTTTCGAATTTCGTCAAATTTTCGAATTTCGTCAAATTTCGTCAAATTTTCGAATTTCGTCAAATTTTCGATTTTCGTCAAATTTCGTCAAATTTTCGAATTTCGTCAAATTTCGTCAAATTTTTGAACTTCGTCAAATTTCGTCAAATTTTCGAATTTCGTCAAATTTCGTCAAATATTCTAATTTCGTCAAATTTTCGATTTTCTTCAAATTTTCGATTTTCGTTAAATTTTAAAATTCGTCAAATTTTCGAATTTCGTCAAATTTTCAGGGAATAGTCAACATAGCGGTCACTACACAGCTTACATTACAATTCGGAATCAATGACACCTTCTCAATGATACAAACTTAACGACAAAACGTTGGCCACGTTTGGCTAAAAATGTAAAATCTAAAAGCGGCGTCTTACAACTAATATTGGTATCCTATGGATATAGATCGTAAGTGCGCTAGGTTAGAATGGTCCGGAGCACTGAGTATGAGTATACTAGATGCGGCACTGCACATTACGCATTTTATGCAAAGATTACTGTGTAGAGGTAGACTTTACTATTGCGAATTTTGACAACATGCACATACTTGAAACATTTCAAATCAAAGATGTGCAAAATTAGCGTAACAAAAAGACTTTTGAAATTTTTGCATATCCTAAAGTGTATAAAAATGTGGAGCCTTGATTATCAACACTATTTTTGTTCACAATTATGGACCATTTCATCATTGGTACGTATTAGCGTGTTACTAAAACAACTTTATGCAACTCAGCATCACAATGTTATCAGCTGAGTTCTTTCGAAGTTTGACACTAAGTCAATGTGCCGTTCTGAAATAATTTAGCCGCCGCCGATCCCTTACCAGTCGGCGCACCGCCGCCGACTATTTTAAAACCGGCACACACCTCTAATTTTCGTCAACTTCCGACTTAACTTCTAAAACGACTGATATCCCGGCAAAAACTCTTTCAGAGCAAAGTTGGACGCAGTCTACAGTCTATATGTGTGATAACTTCTAAAACAAGTGATATCGCTAGAGGTGACGCTGTCAGCGTCGTTACGCAAAATTAAATTTCACAGCCAATTAATTGAAATTAGCTGATCTAGTTTTCCAAACCATTCGCCAATTTTTTTTTTTCAGAAAAAATTTTAACCAACAGAATTTTGACTGAAAAATTTTCAACAAAAAATTCTGCGTCGCAAAGTGGCAGATGCTCACGGACAAACCTACGAGAACATTTAATCTGCCACATGCGACGCAGAATTTTTTGTTGAAAATTTTTCAGTCAAAATTCTGTTGGTTAAAATTTTTTCTGAAAAAAAAAATTGGCGAATGGTTTGGAAAACTAGATCAGCTAATTTCAATTAATTGGCTGTGAAATTTAATTTTGCGTAACGACGCTGACAGCGTCACCTCTAGCGATATCACTTGTTTTAGAAGTTATCACACATATAGACTGTAGACTGCGTCCAACTTTGCTCTGAAAGAGTTTTTGCCGGGATGCTCTTTTGTTTGATTATTTTCGCAAATGATTGACGAATATATAAATCCCACTTGGCACAATATATCCAATCATCGCCCCTATTATATTAATTACTTAATTACATTTAAATAACGGTGGGAAATTCTTCGTTACACTTTCCGAAAAACGAAATTGCAAACATATAATACACCAATGCAGCGTTAAAATGGAATGCTAAGTTTCCATTTTAATATTCTCAGTTTGTCCCAAATATTATGGTTATGGGAGGGAAACATAAAAGAGCCCAAAAACACATTGAAATAGAAAATGAGGTTTTAAACATTTAAACAGGCATCTGAAAAGAGAACGGGTATTAAAAGGAGACTATCATTTAAATTATGCATAAATACTTGAGGCTTTGAGGTGAGACAATTTCTTTTATGTTGTGAAATTGTTATTTTTCGTTTTGAAAGGGTGGTTGCTTTTACTTTTATGAACGAAATAAAATTTGAGTATATAGATATTACCGAGCGGCTGTACACAAGGTTCGTTTTGATTATGCGAGAAATCTTTGACAATATTGTACGATGTGAAGCCCTTCGTATAAGATATAAAATAGACTGCTTCTTCCTATGAGAGAACTATTCAGAGCTTTTATAATAATCAATAAAGAGTTCATCATCAAAACGAACGTGACAGGGCGTCTTAACTTATTCAAATAATTATTAGGGTTTCTGTCTCTAAGAAAATAAATTGCGAATTTCACCTGATATTTTCATTTGATACGATTCTTGTTAGTATATTCTAGGTAAATAAATCTACCTTTCAAACGAATTTCGACTCGTCTGATTACAACATTGCCAACGATCCACAGATTTTCCAATCCCATTTCGATGGTGAAATAATCAAACGTTCCTATTAAACACTTGAATCGTAACTTAACATATAAATTCATATTTTGGGCCCCGGCATATTACCATACGAAGCATAAGAAGTAAAATTTCAATAAATTATGGTGTATAAGCTATCACGGAAACGAACACCGACAACGAGACGACCGTTAGAAATATACATACATTTACATAAGGCTCTGATTTATGGAGATAAAGTAAATTTAAGCTCATTTCCAGATATATTTTATTTATTCGAATAAAAAACAGGAAAAAAAGATTCCCAGAAAAATAGCATAGCTGGTTTCAAGAGCAAGAGAGCGTGAATAATAAAAATGAAAACTTACCACATCGAATTTCTTGGGAATATTTTGTTTACTTTTTTCCAAAGCAACTGAAAACCATAGAAATGACTCTATCAAACAATCTGTGATAAGCATTAAACTAAGATTAGTGCTTGGCTGAAATTTGGTTTGATGAAAGTGTACAAAACGGTTTCCAGCCACTCTGGATTAAAATTGATAATGAAGCTTTAGTGAAATATTTGGGGCTGAATGTACAATAACAACTGGTTGAACAACTCTTTTCAGCTAATCTTTCCCCGGGAATCGAACCTGATGTCTTTGGGTGCGCTTCAGTCTTTCGATTCCGCGTGCTACCGCAAAGGCTACGCTGAAAATGGACACAATTGTAGTTTCGATGCTGTGAGGATCAGCATTTCTCGGGCGGTAAGTACCTATATCATAAGTACAATTCACTAGCCAGTGCGCATCGCACACTTTTTTCGTCGCTGTCGATAACATATGACATATTGCGTTCTGAAACATTTGTATCATCTTTTCTTGATGATAAACTCTGAACAACTCACAGCTCGAATACTTCCATAACTCCGAGACCCGAGTGGGGTACATATTAAGATACATAAATAAATTTTTTCTATCTGTGGTGGATTATATGCGAATAATTCAGCTTCTCCTGGTATGTTAGTTCCACTAAATTTGATTTATTATATAAGCGCTTTTTTGCAAGTTTATTTATCTAGCCGTATTTCGCGGATCGAATGTAGCACGAGCATAAATTATTTCACTGCGATCGAGCAGTGCGAGAATATTTATAATGTGACTGTATTGCCGTTACACTTTAAAATTCGAATGCGATACAATCACGAAAAAATGCGCTAAGTTGAGATAATATATATGGTGCCAAAATGTATGCAAAAATTTGTCGTTGAACTATATTTAAAAGGTCGCAAGTATTTTTGCATTGATAACACGATAGGCTGAGCAAATCTTCACCAAAACATTCCATAAACGTATTTGATTAGCTCAACTTCAGTCAGGAGAGTGATTACGGCATGAGTTATCTTTTCTCAATTCTACATGATAGAGTACGGTTCGCTATTTTTTTAAGGGTGTCGCTGCCACAAACTCGGTGTCAACTGACAAATAATTAAAGAATCATAAAACTTACTGACATATTTCTGGCCAAGACAATCTTTAAATCGATTTTTCACCATGAAGCCATGATGGCTCATTTTTTGACAAATGGAGAAAATCGTAGATCTGGTTGTGGTCTACATTTTTCCCATTTGACCAAAAATGAGCCATTATGGCTTCATGGTGAAAAATCGATTTAAAGAATGTCTTGGCCAGAAATATGTCAGTGAGTTTTACGATTCTTTTTGCTCGTGTAACACATGACCTCAGGACTCCGGAACAGTAATAAGTTTTTAAAAAGCTATATACCTGCTTGGCGATAACGATTTGAAAAAATAGTTTGCTATCGTTTCATCATGTCCTTAAGACTCTTATCGCCCAGCTGATGTAGAGCTGATAAAGAGACCTGAGGTCATGAGCTATGTCATTTAATTTGACTGAAATCCGTTGAGAAAAAAATTATTATTTTTATGTTGACATCGAGTTTGTTGCAGCGACATCTATCAAAAAATGGTGAACCGTACTCTCCCGTGTAAAATTGATAAAAAAGAACTGATGCCGTAATTCCTCTCCAGAGTGAAAAACTGAGAAATATGGTTCAATTTGACAGAGAACTAAGAGAATATCCTCGAGAATATCATTTTATCGGCTGATCATCCTCGATCAACTCTGAAACTCTGACAGGAGAAGAGCTTTTCAATTATGTCGTAATTTACATGAGGGACTTAGTGAGAAATTTAATCAAAAGAATTCTTTTGCTTAAGAGGCATCGGTGCTTTTCTGAAAAGCATACATTAGGCCGTTTTTTAAATAGTGGATTTTAGTTTACTTTTGTTGATATCTTTCCATCAAAATCCTTTTTGAAAAATGTACGACCGCAATTCCGACAATACATTTGATTGTAGCAGTTTGACCGGCTCTGAGAAACGTGAACAGTTTATGAAAATTTCGTTAAACTGCTCACTTTTCTCAGAGCTAGTGAAACAACAACAACCATAACTAATTTTTATTTAAAGCTAACAGATTCGTGGTCGGAATTGCGGTCGTACATTTTTGAAAAAGGACTCTAATGGAAAGATTAAAAATGAAATATGAGGCACACAAATGTAGGCTACAATTTAGCTAAGTATCGGTGCCTCTTAACATTTTCACTAAGTCTATTGTGGAAACAACGGCTGAAATATTGATGCTTAAATGTAAAAAGGCAAAAATTAAACAGTTTGCCTGCGAGAATTAGCGAACATTTTGGTTTAACGTATACAGACGGAAGTCGTATGACCAGTTTAATTATCTATTACTTCTTGTGATTAAATTTTCAAGACGCGAAATCTTTTACTTCATTCATTTAACTTACATTTTGCTATATAAGGTCGCATTCGTCAGAAATCGATTTTATTTTTGTCGTAAATCAATAACAGATGTAGTCATAGTGATTCGAAGCCCCTAATTTTCTCTCCAAACTGGGCTAACACATAACCAGCATTAATCAATTTTCTAATAATTCTTCGAGAAAAAATGTAAGCATTCCACAAAAACAGAAATATTTGCATTGCGGATAGCCGAAATAGCCAACGAAAAAAAAAAACTTTTCACAATAATATCATTTCAACAGCTTTGCCAAGTTGAAACAAGTTGCTCGTCTACAATTTATGGAAAAAGTTCCTTCGTCTCCCTTTTCCATATAAAAGTATTGTATAAAATTCAACGATGGGTCAAATCTGTGTGCAATGCATAGATTGTACTGTTGTTGCACTACGAAATATTGCGCTAAATCGAAATAAAAGTTTGGGATAAAATGCATTTCGAGTTCAGCGAAGGTACTTTAGGTTAGAATGAAAATTCCTTCAGGGCAATAAATTTTATTTAACACTTTTTTATCAGCATTCTGGTTTAAGGAGAATTATTTGAAAAAATACTTCTGCGCAAATTTTGATTCGATGGAAGACATAAATAAAACGGCAAACAACTCGACGTATTGTTGGTGTGGAAAGAAAAATAACAAATTGAAAATTCCGAGAAATATTCCCGGATAAACTGATTCGAAACACTTAAGAAACGGCTGGTCTTCTGTTAGCGACACCGACCACAAGTATAAGTATATAAATAAGAGTTGTGGTTAGTGTCGCCTATGGTGGTGTAACAATTTCATCGTTAGGCGATAATTTAATGAAACTGATATGAGGACTTAACTGATTTAAAGATTATATGGCGACTTAAGCAACTTTCATGATACCTTCAGCACTGGAAAATGCAATGGCTTGTGAACGATGTGTGACAATTTATTGAAGCTCAGATACAATTAGTTCTTTTCGTACGATGTAACACATCTTCAAGATTTTTTTCATGTGCAATAACGCTATAAAGTTATCTCAATCCATGTTTAAGTTATCTCTATCAATCAGTGTGACACCATGTCACATTTTTTTTATTCGTTGAATTATTTCTTGTTTATTATTTGCTTTGAAGTTGTTAAAATCGTCTAGTCGGGGGGTCAATAAACGCACACGCTCGTGAAGTCTATTTGCCATGCAGATACTTACTTATGATTGATATTTCATGTGATTTTAAAATTTAAATAACAAAGAAAGAGAGTTATCATCATTTATCATCAACATCGATGAAAAATGTAACAAGTTGCACGATATGAAATCCGCCAAAAACTCTGCTAAGAGACTTGTGACGCAAGTGTCTGCGTCTGTCTGCATCTGTTTTAGCAATTTCAGCCGTATAATATTCAATTTAGTTAATTTCCTTGTTGAAGAAAAACCGCGTGTCGAGAAAGTCATATTGAACTATCTTGGTGAATTCAATTCTGTAGGTAAAATAGCACCGAAAAAAAAAACAAAAATCGAGAAAAGACACTTACTAAATTATTCGTTTAGCCTGAAGTCCTTGAGCCACTTTTTAATAAAATATTATCATTGCCGGCGGCACGTTTGGCATCGCAGCAAATAGAATTTTTTATAAGTTTAAAAATGATGAAAAAATAAACAGAAAACAACGCAGAGCTGTAGCTCCTGTTTACACAACATTATACACATTCAACATCAAAATGTTATCTCACAATCAGTCATTTACTGGTGCATTTGATGGAGAAATATAAAGAAAAATATTTATGTCTTTTGACATCAAAGGCTTTTACTTCCAGAGAAAGTTTGTCATTTTAAAACAAGTACACCTGCCAAAAGGACATTAGTAACAAGCAGTGCCTCGTATTTCACATGGGCGCTATGGGCTGTATGTAAAGTGAAGTTTACTTTCAGAAACGACTAATGGTATAATTTACCACGTTAGAATCTATATCTTCTTAAGGTATATCTCCCTCCTATAATGTGATACAACAGTTATTTATGCAACCAACTGGCTTATGCTTTTATAGACACTACCTATGTTTTATATTCGTGTTGAGGGACTCGAGTACTATAAGGAACCACATTCAGTTCGCAAAATTTTCCAGCCGTTTCGGAGAACCGGCACTCATAGCCGTGCGGGACCAACGAGTCAATTTGAATACAGATTGTTATTGCAACGGATAGAGGGACTAATTCTAAGCTAATTCGTATTGAAACGGCTGCCCTCGACAACTTGACCACGTAGCTACAGCCAGCTTTACAACGATACCACACTCGCCATACCAGCCTCACAACAAGTATCTGTAGCTTAGAGGGACTATATCCGTTGCGACAACAATTTGTATGGTCGTCGGTCCCGCACGGCCATGAGTGCCGGTTCTCCGAAACGGCTGGAAAATTTTGCGATCTGAATGTGGTTCCTTATAGTACTCGAGTCCCTCAATAAAAATATAAAAAAAATCAGAGGTGGTCTCGCGACTCTATTTAAGTTTTGTTCAACCCCACCGCGATTTACCTTTTGTTAGATGAAAAATCTAGTATTTCATTCTTTTAACATACATTTTAAAAGGGCGGCAGAGCTCACAGTTGTTATTGTCCTTATTGTGTACGAATGTGATCTAGTCATGGTGAAGCTGTTCCTAGCTATATCATTTTCCGACGCTACTTATTTTCTTCTCAGACAGAAGTTGTCGACCGTTTGGAAAAGTGAATTCCATTTCCACCCGGGGTTGGTTCATACTAAATTCATGAGATAGAATCTGAACTGTCTATGTTTGTTCAATTTACATTCCTTACATTATTAAAAGTTCAAGCATATCAATGACGAAAGTCCGACGACAACGGGGATGCAACCAATTAGAATTTTTATGCTTAAAAAAACAATACTAAATTCAGACGGCTGACATACGCTGTTGAAGGTATACAACTGAAAATATTAAAAAAGTTCATTCAAAATCCTGTATACAAACGATCCCTTTCTACAACTGAAAAAAGTGCTTGAAACAAAAGAATTTTCATAATAAACGAAACTTGTTTCATCTTTCTCACCCTATATATCCATAATTATGTACATCATACTTCTACTTTATTCTTATTAGCTGTAATTACTAATTCACATAAAAATTTAAATTAAAGAGAAAAAGAAAATTACTATTATAGCTTTTACGATCTTTCTTTTATACACATTTTCAAATTGAAGTTCTTTCAATGTACTTTTTTCGATGTGGAATTTTCTCAAGTAACTAACTCGATTATTAAGTTTCTTTTTCATTTTTTTTTTATTTTCCTCTTCTGAAGTAGAACAGGCTTGTATTATAATTTAATGGCATTTCTCCCCTAAAGCCAGTCAAGAAAATATTCATTACAATGGCGTTAACGATACAACATCCTTTTGTTTGCGATCAATTAACAAACTAAATGTTAACAAGTTTCGGAGGCAAATTTCTTGGGCAATGTTTTTAAACTGTTTCTGTGTGGAAAGGGTCAAACATCACTTTCATTTTTCCATGACGCATCATCTCCATTAACATCGCCGCAAAATTTGTAATAAAAAGAAATAAAACTCGAAAATTCCTTTTAAATATTTTTCGGTAAGCAAAGTTGACTGCAGATTGTCATCCCTTGTCGAAAATATTTTCTGTTACTTTGTAATGGAATGAAAAGGGCAAGGTTTTATATATAAATACACATAGAGAGAGATTTATGTGTACGCAGCTAGATATGTATGCTTTCACTGTATGATATGGTGTATTATAACATCCAGGATCAATATAACAAGAAAGTATCTTAAAGGAGGGATAATTCGGTTAATTTAAAACCATTCCATACAGACAGATTTCTTTGAAAGACGTGTGTGGTAGATAAGCTTTTATGTTTTTCCGAAAATATCTGCGGAATATTTGTCTAAAAAGTTTTTGTTGGCTTTGTGCTATACGTTACATTGGTTATATGGATACGGATGTTTATTATAACATCGGGTATGATATTCCAGTACGGAGGGAGACGATGATATTCTAAGAATCTGTTTTAAATTTAGTATTACAGAAAGTTGATTCTATAGATATATCTATTATATATGAAGCATATATGACTACAGAGGACGATGTTCATTTGGTAGTAAGCCTTTTGTGTCTGGCAGTAATCTAATGAACAATGAACATAAATTTGGAGGTAGACAAAGTCTTTCTCAACAGAAAATTTACTTTTTTATAAACTATTTTCGTATCACTCCGTCTTTCCTCGCAGCCAGGGGACGACGTTTTTCATAAATTCTACGTAGCCACCTGACCAATTTCCTTAGAACTTAACATTTTGCAAAATGATTTCGAAGCCCTGTCGATATAACATGGTAGTGGGAGTCATATCGTTCTATTCTAACTATTTTGGAAACTAAGTAAATTCCTTGAATTTTCCGAGAATAATGCATCTTTTAGTGGTGGAAGTGGAAAACGGTACTTTGTGTATGTATTTTCAGAGTCGTCAGAGTCGGGTGGTTCTTCGTTCGAAACCCGTCGCATTGAAACATTATTCAATGTATTATTTTAAACAAAACAAAATATTATTTGTATTTCGCGCATTTTTCAATCTGTATCCACTTAGCAGACCATTAAAGAGACATTTCAAGTTCATCTGTTCAATAACTTGAAAATGAAGTCTCAAAAAATTGGCTGTACCGCATGTGCGCTGTACACGATGTACATAAGAGTAAACAAAATTATTGCTTGCCCCATGCGAAAATTGACTCTTACATATCAATTTGGCCCCTGCGAAAATGATCGATTACATGAGGGATATTTGCGTGACGCTATCGACAGGTAAACTCTATTTTCGCGGGGTGCTCAGTCAATCACGGAAAACGAGTTTTCGTGGGGTGCAGCCAGATGAAGAAGAATGCATCATCTGAAATATTTTATACCTATTGATGTGTTTGGTTTTTGGACACAAATTTTGCAGCGGGGTGAGTTCAATGAAGCAACAAAACTCAAATTATAAAAAAAAATCACAAAACTCAAAGTTTCGTCGGCCATTTTTGTTCTCGCAATAATTTCAATGTTTGTAATAAACACATGTGTTAAGTTGCGTATTTTTCACTTATTTTAGAAAACACTAAACGTTTTGTTTATGTTAGACACAAATCACTTCAATTCACTGCAAAATGTTTAGTCTAAATAACAAAAACGACGAAATTATTGCGTTATCATAAAACCGAAAAACAATTCAATGACAACATGCGATCGTTGTGACTTCTATTGAGATTACTATTGTCACAATAGATCAAGTCCGAGTAACTGTAAATCCGAACACTGACAGCTGCACCGTCATCCATAGAATCCCTAACCTCAACTCGGTGAAAAAAATTGAAATTATTGAGATGCCGCTTAATTTTATGTTTTTTCCGGATCTACAAAAACGTTTAATTCAATATATTTCCAATGTGTAAAAGGTGAAATTATGATTGTTTCTTATATGGCGTAAGTGTTTAAGCTCATTATTTTACAAGAAAACCATTAAAACATTTGTTTCTATTTTCAAACATGAGCAAAGTGCCTGCTCATTTTCACTGCACATACGTTGAGGTTAGGGTTCTCTGTGGATGACATTTCGAATAGCCTTGGACCTGATCTATACTAACGTGGCGATCTCGGCGGTTTACTAGATTTTTTTGCAAATGTTTTGTTGGTTTTGTCTACGGATATATTAACAGAAGGTTTTATTTCTGCGTTCGGAAATTGATATTTAAGAATCAATTCACGCCGATCTAAATTCAAAATGGAAAGTGCGGACGTCTTTTTAACGTAGCGTCATTTTCATACTAGTGAGCGTTGAAATGTATTTTTCGGTTCACTTTTTCATCGAATCGTTCACTTAAAATTCAAATTTTAGGCACACTTACGGCGTGAATTTTCACATGGGCAAGCAATAAAATAGAATACAGTGCTGGCATGATTCCTTAATTCGGAAACAATTTCGAGGTGCTCGCAACCTCACTCGTGTGTTGTTGAGCAACAAGCTTCGGTAACTGTTAGTTTCGACAAGTGTAGTTGTGAGGTTTCTCTTATCTCAGAATTGTTCCCTCATGTAATGAATCATTTTCGCAGCATGCACTGTAACCTGCTATTACCCTAGAGTGCTAAAGGTTTTGCAAGCAAAATTATATCACTAGAAAAAGAGATGTTTGCCTATTGCGATAAAATACCTCACTGATATAAGGCTGTATATAAGAGACTCGTACTAATACTCGCGCAATCGCTCGTATACGTACACGTCTCTTATATACAGCCTTATAGCAGTAATCTACTATTACATCAAACAATAGGCGATCCATTTCACATAAAAAGTAAGTGATTATGGATCATCTTCCACTGTTTCACCAGATTTTTCGACCGTGGACCTGTGTTTGTATTGAACGTGCCATAATATTTACACGGGCAAAACTTTAATTCAACTCAAAACTCAATATTTCCCACTTTCAGCGTAGACTAAACTGTGTAGTTTGCACAGAATCTTGATTTTGTTTCGAATCGTACAATTCAATTAGAAGTAAAATAATTCAATTGAAACAGTACCGTAAATGAAAAAAAAAACAGAAACTTTCCGACTGTCGAAGTTTTCATCTCTATTTTGTCATTTTACAGAATTCATGTATACCAAGCAACGGAAAGCTATGCAAACTAATATTTGTCCCAAAGCAATTAAGTTTTGAAAGTTCCGTGTTGAAATTATTTATGAAAAGGCTATTTAGTTTAGTTTAACAAGCAAAAAGACAAACACTAAATCCGATGCTGCTATTTATGATGAATATCTACGTTACCTATATTCCAACGGCTATTGATGTAATAGAATGACGTGGAGAATGAGGAACGGAAATGAATAAACTTTTACTAAAGGAGTAGTTCGAACACAGCATTCCGTTTCAATAACTCATCACGAGAACTGCATAGATTACTTAAAAAAAAGAAATATCTACAGCTAGGTGTATCCAGTGAACATATAAATTCTTAGGGCAAAGAGTTATTTGGGTACGTACAGGGTACATTTATTTACATTCAGTTACCTGAAACAAGCACAAAAAACGATGTTTTTTCACTGTAAATTCCTTTTTATTTTCCTGATAGATCCATATTGACTGGAATTGACTGTGGATGATGGAACATATTTCCCGGATCATATCGCCTTTTTATGCTGACAAGCCTGTCTAAATTCGAACCATAATATCGTACCAAATAATCGGTAAGGTCTTGATCCATGTAATTTTGATAGGATTCTCGGTGATGAAAAACAGATTTACTTTTCTCAAAAAGCATTCGTATTGCTCGATCGGCTTGAAAGTCAGGTTGTTTGGGAGGTACACTAGATGCGCGAAATTGAAGATCAAATAAATTTGTTCCTCGATGAACAAATGCTGTGTCTGATGGTGGTAATGAGTTTACTACAGCGTTATTAGGTTCAGCAGCTACATCTAGATATGGCATATATTCAATGAATAGATCTTTTAGCGCATAGATCTGCCTTTCATTTAGAATTTGATCAACAAACATCGACTTCACTTTTTTCCACTCAACGACTGCATCATACTTCGTCATATTTTCCAATTGTGATACAGTTTGTATCATTGCAGAAGAAAATGCGCTTGCGTCCGCTACCATGAATTCTTCATACGACATAACTTTACTTGAACTTGAAGTCGCATTCGGAAACGAAAATGAACTAAGGAAATTTGTAACGCTTTCCACTGTTTCGTTCTGATATTGGAAATTAAACCCATGTGAACCCATTGAAATGTGATTGTCAAATATTCTAAAAAGAAGAGAAAAATGTCGTGGTACACCAACATTCATTAACGTTTGCCATGCCCTATAAAATTGTAAAAAGTTCTCAAAACCGAATTCATTTCGGACGTAAACGACAGAGCGCGGTGCTTTGTATATTTTAAACTTGAACTTTGTAACTATACCGAAATTTCCTCCACCTCCACCACGAAGGGCCCAGAATAGGTCACTGTTTGTGGAATTATTAATAACTAGTAACTGTCCTATAGCATCAACCATCTCCATTTCCACTACACTATCCGAGGTTAATCCAAATACTGTTGTAAAACGACCATATCCTCCACCCAGTGTCAATCCAGCAATTCCTACGGTTGGACAGATTCCACTAGGAATTAAGAATTTTCCATTTTTCCACAACGTGAAAGACACTACAGCAACCTTAGCACCTGCACCAATTTCACTTATCATATCCTTCGGATCGACCGAAATATGATTCATTTTGGCTAAATCGACTATCAACGATCGTGAATCACCAAATCCGGTCTTTATGTACGAGTGTCCACCACTCCGAGCCACTATACGAACTTTTGTTAAACCACAGCAAGTAACAGCCTTTTGAACGTCAGATACATGATGGGCCACTAAGTATGCCAACGGTTCCACATGTCCGTTTAGTGAGTTCCATTGAAAATTTAATTCATCGTAAGCAGGACTGCTGTTTCGGTGATGGATGTTATTCCAATTTACTCCAAGTGATACCAGACAACCGAAAAGCAGGTTATATTGCAGATCTATCGTACCATTTTCTACAATGTTCGGAGACGAGTACGAGCTCATTCCGAGTCCAAGCACACACAAGTAAAGTAAACCAATTTTCATTTTCACAAAGTATTTCAATTCGATAAACTAGGTGTATTTGATACCTTATACATTATTGAATTGCTAGCAAATGCGGATTGGGTTCTCTTTAATAGGAAACGGTCGAGGTCGTTAGCAGATTACTGAATAAGCCCCATACGAATACTAATCGTATACGTTCACTTTATGTTCACTTTCCACGTTATTATAAAAATAAAACAGCAATTTATCAATATAGATCACATATATTTCTCAACATCGTACGGGGCTAAAAATGTGCATCATTAAATAAACTGACTAAATGGTGCATTATTGAAAGCAGCATACCTGCATTTTACATGTTTCTGCATAATCAAACTATTCAGTTAAAGGCCTGTCGATAACAGAGAGTGTGATACTAAGTTTTCGCATACTGAAAGTCAGGGTCTTACACCAGAAAATACCGAAAAATGTGGGTAACAAAAAGGTTCACTGTGATTGAAAATGTATGAAATGCTATGAAAAACGTTAAATGTGGGTAACAAAAAATCGTTGAGGGCACGATAACTTGAGTAATTTTTAACAAATTTGGATGAATCTTTTTTTTAAATACGTGGAATTAAAATCCCGAGGCTAAGTTCGAAGATGGGCTATGTAGGACTAAGGTTCTGGAAGCTATCCGAGAAAAACGGGATTTTATACTGTTGATCATAGCCTAAATTAAAAAAGATTACTTTGATGAAATTTGATTTTGTTTAGTGTTGGTAAATAATATAAGTTTGTTTTCGACGTGCATGAAACTAGTAGGAAGAATAATTTCATCATTCGATGCCCATCTTCTAACTTGTAAACATCTCTTCCTAACAACTTGATAGTTGACTAACAAATTGATAGTTGACTATCAAATTTGATAGTTGACTATCAAATTTGATAGTTGACTATCAAATTTGATAACTGACTAAAAACTTGGTAGTTGACTATCAAATTTGATAGTTGACTAACAACTTGATAGTTGACTATCAAAATTGATAGTAGACTAACAACTTGATAGTTGACTATCAAATTTGATAGTTGACTAACAAATTTGATAGTTGACTATCAAATTTGACTATCTAGTTGTTTGGCATTTATCAAGTAGGTAGTTTTTTACTCCCTTTACAACCACATCTTACGCCAGCAAAATGCTTGTTATCAAATTAGCACACTTTGATTAAAAAGTGTTAGAAATTTAAAAAAAAGGTAAATTTTTGAGATGAATTATCTCAACTAATTTTTGAAGATTTTTTTTAAATTCATGGAATTAAATGAATCGAAGAGAATATTGTAAAAAATTTACGAGTGTGAAATTCACACAAGTCGTGACATTTTATTCATGATTGAAGGTTTTGTGAATGGGAAATCGAGGGAATATTTTTTTCTGTATACGTGAGAGTGTATTGGTGAGCTATGATATGAATCGGTCGGTAGGGAAAGTAAACGGTCGAGAAGGAAAGTAACGGTTGGGAAGGAAAGCACCAACACACTCTCACTATTACAGAAAAATATCTTTCAAAATACCCCAATACACACTCGATGTGTGTTTTCGCTTGGGCTTCGCCCGCGCGTGCACACACATCTTGTGTGTATTGGGGTATGTTGAAATATACTATTCTCGGTGTACCAATAAATTTCTCCTTTTACAAATATTTTTAATCCCTTTACCATTATAGAGTGGTACCAATTTACCGAAAATATTGGTAAACTTAGTTATTTTCAACGATGAACCAAAAACTAATTAAGTTCATTTATTACCATGTCACAATGTGAAGGTATATTAAGTACCGGGGAACTTCCTTTTTTTACGCAAAATTGTAAGAGAAGAACATCTATCGAACTTTTTTATTTTGTGAAAAAGTCCTCGTTCGACATTCACAAAAGAAGTTTCGCATCTACTCTGATGTAACAAAAATGGAATCAAACAGAATAATAGACAGCTCATACGAGTGGAAAGTTTACGGCCAGAGCGAAGCGAGGGTCGTAATCTACACGAGTCATATTTTATTTATGATTTGAAGTTGATTGAAAATCTTGAAAGTTGAAAATATTTAAGAAAATTGAGAGCTCAAAAAGTGGTCAAAAATAATTCCACCTTACCCTCGATGGTTTCCAAGATTTTTTTTTTTAAAATTTTACTGTCATTTGCGTGGTCATTAATATAGTAAATATATTATGTATTAAATGTGACAAGTTTTCATGAATAGTCAAAAATACATTTGGAAAAATGTCAGTCAATGGACCTGACCCGCCCAAAAGGTGGGACCTAGTTTTATAAAATAAAAAGTTAGACTTGTGTCACAGTCACACAAATTTTTTTTTTACATACAGGCAAATATTATGCTAATCACGGTGCGGCTGAACAACTTTATTTCGAAAGGTGATGAAGCTCTGCTTCTAGCATGAACATAAGACATATTCGTAAGCTTTTTGAATCTGGAAAAATGAGTGTTCGTGCTAGAAGTAGTGCTATGCCTGAAACAATCACAAAAAAAGATTGTTTTTCACTGTAAATTCCTTTTTATTTTCCCGATAGATCCATATTGACTGGAATTGACTGTGGATGATGGAACATATTTCCCGGATCATATCGACTTTTTATGCTGACAAGCCTGTCTAAATTCGAACCATAATATCGTACCAAATAATCGGTAAGGTCTTGATCCATGTAATTTTGATAGGATTCTCGGTGATGAAAAACAGATTTACTTTTCTCAAAAAGCATTCGTATTGCTCGATCGGCTTGAAAGTCAGGTTGTTTGGGAGGCACACTAGATGCGCGAAATTGAAGATCAAATAAATTCGTTCCTCGATGAACGAATGCACTGTCTGATGGTAATATTGAGTTTACTGCAGCGTTATTAGGTTCAGCAGTTAGATCAAGATATGGCAAATATTCACTGAATAGATCTTTTAGCGCATAGATCTGGCTTTCATTTAGAATCTGATCAACAAACATCGACTTCACTTTTTTCCACTCAACGACTGCATCATACTTCGTCATATTCTCCAATTGTGATACAGTTTGTATCATTACAGAAGAAAATGCGGTTGCGTCCGCTACCATGAATTCTTCATACGACATAACTTTACTTGAACTTGAAGTCGCATTCGGAAACGAAAATGAATTTAGGAAATTTGTTATGCTTTCCACTGTTTCGTTCTGGTATTCGAAATTGTACCCAAATACCTCCATTACAATGTGGCTGTCAAATATTTTAAAAACAAGAGAAAAATGTCGTGGTACACCAAAATTAATTAACGTTTGCCATGCCCTATAAAATTGTGAAAAGTTCTCAAAACTGAATTCATTTCGGACGTAAACGACAGAGCGCGGTGCTTTGTATATTTTAAACTTGAACTTTGTAACTATACCGAAATTTCCTCCACCTCCACCACGAAGGGCCCAGAATAGGTCACTATTTGTGGAATTATTAATAACCAGTAACTGTCCTCTAGCATCAACCATCTCCATTTCCACTACACTATCCGAGGTCAATCCAAATACTGTTGTAAAACGACCATATCCTCCACCCATTGTCAATCCAGCAATTCCTACGGTTGGACAGATTCCACTAGGAATTAAGAATTTTCCATTTTTCCACAACGTGAAAGACACTAGAGCAACCTTAGCACCTGCACCAATTTCACTTGTCATATCCTTCGGATCGACCGAAATATGATTCATTTTGGCTAAATCGACTATCAACGATCGTGAATCACCAAATCCGGTCTTTATATACGAGTGTCCACCACTCCGAGCCACTATACGAACTTTTGTTAAACCACAGCAAGTAACAGCCTTTTGAACGTCAGACACATGATGGGCCACTAAGTATGCCAACGGTTCCACATGTCCGTTTAGTGAGTTCCATTGAAAATTTAATTCATCGTAAGCAGGACTGCTGTTTCGGTGATGGATGTTATTCCAATTTACTCCAAGTGATACCAGACAACCAAAAAGCAGGTTATATTGCAGATCTCTCGTACCATTTTCTACAATGTTCGGAGACGAGTACGAGCTCATTCCGAGTCCAAGCACACACAAGTAAAGTAAACCAATTTTCATTTTCACAAAGTATTTCAATTCGATAAACTAGGTGTATTTGATAGCTTATACATTATCGAATTGCTAGCAAATGCGGATTGGGTTCTCTTTAATAGGAAACGGTCGAGGTCGTTAGCAGATTACTGGATAAGCCCCATACGAATACTAATCGTATACGTTCACTTTGTGTTCACTTTCCACGTTATTATAAAAATAAAACAGCAGTTTATCAATATGTCTTTCCAACGCTTGTCTACCCACTTCAAGCAGCACCAACCAACAGAATCCCGGCGTACTTCACAAAAGGCCTGGATGTGATGATTCGACGTTCTGTGAAAGAAATCATCGGAATCCCGCAACGCTCCAATGACAACCTCTTCTATGCTCCTAGAAAGATGAGAGGCCTTGGGCTGCTCCGAGCGGAATGGGAAGCGCACCTTCAACACTTTGCCATATCGAGCAAGCTTTCGAAAGTTGAGGACGGCTTGTTCCTGAGTATCGCGAATTGTGATGACGAAATGACGGCTTGCGTTAAAACTCTGAACGTTGTGGGTGATACGACAAGATCACTAAGAGCAGCACTGCGAAACGAAGCATACGATCGCTGGTGTAACCTATCATACCAAGGCTCAGGAGTCATTCACTTCAGTCAGCACACAGCGAGCAACGATTTTGTCTACAATAAGAACTCACTTTCGTCATCGGAATGGGTAGCAGCAATAAAGCTTAGCATCAACTATGCGAATCTAAATGGAGTACCAGGCGTCTCGACCACTTCCAGCCTCTGCCGTAAATGTGACAGAGAGAATGAAACGATTTCACACGTATCTGGAAGTTGTCCATCGAGTAGCCTGCTAATCACAGCTAGACACCATAGCGTTAAGCATACAATCGCCGACATGTTACGTGAGAAAGGATTCGAATGCTTTGATGAAGTTTACGCTATCGATACCGACGGAAAAACTCGCTTCAGCATCGAAAAACGCCTTCATCATTGATCCTACCATACGTTACGAAACCAACGATATCAATCAAGATGAAATAATTAGCAACGAAAAGCGACAGATATATGAAAAATGTATTCCGTTCTATGCAGAACGTTACAGAGACTCATTTGGTGATAGAAATTGGACAGTGCGCGGTCTATGGTTTGGTAGCAGAGGTGGAATTGGAAAAAGTGTGATAAATTTCTTCAAAGAATTTAAACTCAACTGTGATAAAATTAAAGACATTTCTGAAATGGTGCTAATTAAGACGATTTTCATCATCAATAATCATATATATAATTGACCTAGTCATAAATTTTGACATAAAATTAGTTAGTAAAAACAACGTGATGTTAGTAGTATGATTGTCTTAGGATAGATCGGTACGCTGTGTGACATAGCAACCTTGGATATCAGGGCAGCACCTTTATTTTTGTATTTTTATGCTCGAATAAACGTTTTCTTCTAGATCACATATATTTCTCAACATCGTACGGGGCTAAAAATGTGCATCATTAAATAAACTGACTAAATGGTGCATTATTGAAAGCAGCATACCTGCATTTTACATGTTTCTGCATAATCAAACTATTCAGTTAAAGGCCTGTCGATAACAGAGAGTGTGATACTAAGTTTTCGCATGCTGATGCCGGACCTCGGTATTTTATAATAGTTATTTATCTACCAAGGTAGGTATGAAGGTGTTTTTTCGCACTAGATGTCGATTGTCGACCCGAGGCGAAGCCGAGGTCGACAAGACGTCGTGTGCGAAAAAATACCGGCATACCTACCGTGGTAGATACAACGTTTTTCGCAATTTCGGGCCATAATCACCTTTCCAATGCAAAACATCGCCTACATTTTGTTGAACGATCAAGAAGGCTGCATTATAATACACATTGCAATGTGATGTAAAGAGACGCGTTGAATGAAATCGAGTAGTCAATGCTTAGTATTATACGCTTCAACAATACGTTCGGTATAATTGTGTGACTCTATAGCCGAATGGCTATAGTCGCTGCATTGTGCTCAAAAACCTTTTGGTGTCGGGGGTTCGATTTCTGGTCAATGCAAGATTTTTATTTATAAAAATTTAGCCTTCGTTGAAGGTAACAGGTTCTTTAGCGTGCGAAAAAAAATTGATATCGCACTGCGTGCGAAAAAAAGTTGATAACGCACTGCGTGCGAAAAAAAAGTTCATATTGCGCTGTGTCTGGGAATACAGTGAAATATAAATACCTTCAAAACGACATTAAATGGATGCATGGAAAGGTGATGATTATGGACCGGAATTGCGAAAAATAAATAGTTAGACTTGTGTCACAGTCACACCACATTTTCTAACAGGTGTGGTCTATGTAATTCCTATAAACTATATGCAATGCATTACATACAGGAAAATATTATGCTAATCACGGTGCGGCTGAACAACTTTATTTCGAAAGGTGATGAAGCTCTGCTTCTAGCATGAACATAAGACATATTTGTAAGCTTTTTGATACATGAAAAATGAGTGTTAGTGCTAGAAGTAGTGCTATGCCTGAAACAATCACAAAAAAAGATTGTTTTTCACTGTAAATTCCTTTTTATTTTCCCGATAGATCCATATTGACTGGAATTGACTGTGGATGATGGAACATATTTCCCGGATCATATCGACTTTTTATGCTGACAAGCCTGTCTAAATTCGAACCATAATATCGTACCAAATAATCGGTAAGGTCTTGATCCATGTAATTTTGATAGGATTCTCGGTGATGAAAAACAGATTTACTTTTCTCAAAAAGCATTCGTATTGCTCGATCGGCTTGAAAGTCAGGTTGTTTGGGAGGCACACTAGATGCGCGAAATTGAAGATCAAATAAATTCGTTCCTCGATGAACGAATGCACTGTCTGATGGTAATATTGAGTTTACTGCAGCGTTATTAGGTTCAGCAGTTAGATCAAGATATGGCAAATATTCACTGAATAGATCTTTTAGCGCATAGATCTGGCTTTCATTTAGAATCTGATCAACAAACATCGACTTCACTTTTTTCCACTCAACGACTGCATCATACTTCGTCATATTCTCCAATTGTGATACAGTTTGTATCATTACAGAAGAAAATGCGGTTGCGTCCGCTACCATGAATTCTTCATACGACATAACTTTACTTGAACTTGAAGTCGCATTTGGAAACGAAAATGAACTAAGGAAATTTGTTACGCTTTCCATTATTTCGTTCTGGTATTGGAAATTGAACCCAAATACCTCCATTAGAATGTGACTGTCAAATATTTTAAAATCAAGAGAAAAATGTCGTGGTACACCAAAATTCATTAACGTTTGCCATGCCCTATAAAATTGGGAAAAGTTCTCAAAACTGAATTCATTTCGAACGTAAACGACAGAGCGCGGTGCTTTGTATATTTTAAACTTGAACTTTGTAACTATACCGAAATTTCCTCCTCCTCCACCACGAAGGGCCCAGAATAGGTCACTGTTTGTGGAATTATTAATAACTAGTAACTGTCCTCTAGCATCAACCATCTCCATTTCAACTACACTATCCGAGGTTAATCCAAATACTGTTGTAAAACGACCGTATCCTCCACCCAGTGTCAATCCAGCAATTCCTACGATTGGACAGATACCACCAGGAATTAAGAATTTTCCATTTTTCCACAACGTATAAGACACCAGAGCAACCTTAGCACCTGCACCGATTTCACTTGTCATCTGCTTCGGATCGACCGAAATATGATTCATTTTGGCTAGATCGACTATCAACGATCGTGAATCACCAAATCCGTTCTTTATGTACGAGTGTCCACCACTCCGAGCCACTATACGAACTTTTATTAAACCACAGCAAGTAACAGCCTTTTGAACGTCAGATACATGATAGGCCACTAAGTATGCCAACGGTTCCACATACCCGTTTAGTGAGTTCCATTGAAAATTTAATTCATCGTAAGCAGGACCACTGTTTCGGTGATGGATGTTATTCCAATTTACTCCAAGTGATACCAGACAACTAAAAAGCAGGTTATATTGCAGATCTCTCGTACCATTTTCTACAATGTTCGGAGACGTGTACGAGTTCATCCCGAGTCCAAATACACACAAGTGAAGTAAACCAATTTTCATTTTCACAAAGTATTTCAATTCGATAAACTAGGTGTATTTGATAGCTTATACATTATCGAATTGCTAGCAAATGCGGATTGGGTTCTCTTTAATAGGAAACGGTCGAGGTCGTTAGCAGATTACTGGATAAGCCCCGTACGAATACTAATCGTATACGTTCACGTATTGTGATACGTATATGGTTCTTGACTTTGATGAAACACTATAGTCTTAGTCACATCATCCATGCGATCCCATCATGTCAAGAATTATATTAACTGACTTAATTGCAAATTATTGATAGCGGCGTACCTGCATTTTACATGTTTCTGCATAATTGGACTATTCAGATAAAGGTCTATCGACAGAAGAGAGGGTAATGTCAAGTTTACGCATGCTCAAGCTGATAGTAATGGCTTCGACGATCTTGATATTTAAAAAAAAATGACTTGTGCCACTGATACAGCACCATTCATGTAAACTATGTATTACATACAATTGTACAAAGTACGTTATTTATTAATGTACAAAATTTCAAAACTTCTTTGTAGAATAATTAAAATAAATTGTCTATAGTGTAAAGTGCGGAAAAGGCCGCGTTGTGGACGAATAAAGTCTAACACATTGCAGAATAATGCGCACGCTGGAACTTTAGACACCCTGGAAAGTAATAAAGGAGTCGAGGGTTATCTCCAAGTAAAGTTTAAAAAATCTAAAATTTAATTTTTGATTTTTTGAAATTTATTTCTAGACTCCTTTACTGATTTCCAGGGTGCCTAAAGTCGACAAGTCACAGTAACCGGCAAATTGCTAAGCAGATGTGACATTTTAATTTTTATTGTCGATAAATGTTAATCGATGTCCCCTGACCACAAATCAACCAAAACCTCGAAAAGTTTACGGTAACTTTTTTTGAATATCTGCGATATACCTGTCCGACGCATAAATTCGATTTCCATACGAGTCTCGCTCAATTCAACTCACTATAATGATAAAACTGCAGAACTCCTCTCCCCTGAGGAGAAAATAGAACTTTTCTCATTCAAACTGTCACTTTGTTTATGTTTTTAAAAATTGTATGGCGAATCGATGTTTTCGTTTCGTGGAGAAAGACGGCAAAACACAACATGTACGCATGAGCTCGAGCGAAATTACAGCACTCGCTTCGCTTTGGCCGCAAACATCGCTCTTCTTGGAATTTTCTATTTTCTCCCGTCGGTAAACAAATAACTATTTCACAACGCATACGATAAAATAGTCATTTTCTCAGCTCAGTTGAAACTTTGTGTTGACCTCGGGCAAAGCACTGCTTCTAGCACCAACACTTAATTTTCCAACGATTGCATGTGTGGTGTGTTTTTATTCACACTAAGAAGTCATGACTCCTATATTTACGAGAAAATACAGGGCCTATTTTGAATGCATAAGCCTACAAATATTTCTTATGTTAATGCTAGAAGCAGAGCTGTGCCTCGGGAAAAAGTAAGAATTTAGAAAAACAAAATATTTTAGGATAAGTTAGGAACAATGACGTTGCAAATGGTTATTTTTTCAACTCAGTGACGAAAAATAGAACTTTTATTGGCTTTTTTGGGGTTTGGCCACCCAGTGCCTGTTCACACCGTGTATTGATCAAGAGAATTTCGTAGATTACTGGAGAAACAAATGTTGATAGGTTTATCCAGTGAACATATAAATTCTTGGGGCAAAAAGCAGTAGGTATAAATAAATAGTTATTTAGCTACGTACATATTTTTCGACAGGGCACACTGAGCGAGCATCTCATTTGAATGAAGCAAGCACAAAAAGCGATTATTTTTCGTTGTAAATTCCTTTTATTTTCCTAGTAAATCAATATTGACTGGAATTGACTGTGGATGATGGAACATATTTCCCGGATCATATCGCCCTTTTATGCTGACAAGCCTGTTTAAATTCGAACCATAATATCGTACCAAATAATCGGTAAGGTTTCGATTCATGTAATTTTGATAGGACTCTCGGTGATGAAAAACCGATTTACTTTTCTCAAAAAGCAATCCCATTGCACGGTCGGCTTGAACGTCTGGTTGTTTGTGAGGCGAAGTAAAAGCGACAAGTTGCACTACAAATAAATTCGTTCCTCGATGAACGAATGCAGTGTCTGAGGGTAATATTGAGTTCACCGCAGCGTTATTAGGTTCAAAAGCAAGTTCCATGTATGGCAAATATTCACTGAGTAGATCATTTAGCCTGGAAATTTGGCTCTCATTTAGAATTTGATCAACAAACATCGATCTCATTGTTTTCCAGCCAACGACTGCATCATACTTGGTCATATTTTCTAATTGTGATACAGTTTGTATCATTACAGCAGAAAAATTGCTTGCGTCCTCTACCATGAATTCTTCATACGACATAAGTTTACTTGCACTTGAAGTCGCATTTGGAAACGAAAACGAATTTAAGTATTTTGTCATGCTGTTCACTGTTTCGTTCTGCTGATGGAAGTTGTACCCATGTAACCCCATAAAAATTTTATTTTTAATTATTCTGATAAGAAGCGAAAAATGTCGTGGTACACCAGACATCATCAATTTTTGAAATGCACTATAAAATTGTGTGAAGGCCGTTTCAAAACTGTAATAATGCTCGATATAAACAATAGAGCGCGGTGCTTTGTATATTTTAAACTTGAACTTTGTAACAATACCGAAATTTCCTCCTCCTCCACCACGAAGTGCCCAGAATAGGTCGCTGTTTGTTGAATTATTAATAACTAGCAACTGTCCTCTAGCATCAACCATCTCCATTTCCACTACACTATCCGAGGTTAATCCAAATACTGTTGTAAAACGACCATATCCTCCACCCAGTGTCAATCCAGCAATTCCTACAATTGGACAGATACCACCAGGAATTAAGAATTTTCCATTTTTCCACAACGTGAAAGACACTTGAGCAAGCTTGGCACCTGCACCGATTTCACTTGTCATCTGCTTCGGATCGACCGAAATATGATTCATTTTGGCTAGATCGACTATCAACGATCGTGAATCACCAAATCCGTTCTTTATGTACGAGTGTCCACCACTCCGAGCCACTATACGAACTTTTATTAAACCACAGCAAGTAACAGCCTTTTGAACGTCAGATACATGAGTAGCCACTAAGTATGCCAACGGTTCCACATGTCCGTTTAGTGAGTTCCATTGAAAATTTAATTCATCGTAAGCAGGACCGCTGTTTCGGTGATGGATGTTATTCCAATTTACTCCAAGTGATACCAGACAACCGAAAAGCAGGTTATATTGCAGATCTATCGTACCATTTTCTACAATGTTCGGAGACGTGTACGAGCTCATTCCGAGTCCAAGCACACACAAGTACAGTAAACCACTTTTCATTTTCACAAAGTATTTCAATTTGATAAACTAGGCTTATTTGAACTAACTGTACGCAAATACTGGATTGGTTTCTCTTTAATATGAATCAGTCTAGGTCGTTGTAGATGGCTCGATAAGCCCCGTACGAATACCCAATCAAATCGTCTCACTTAGTGTGATACGTGTCTTTGAGTACGGGATGGTACATTGATGACGGCCTTTCTAGCGATCACAGCGTTGTGCGTGGCCTTTATAAAATAAAACATCAGTATAGATGACGTATAATGTCAACATCGTACGGGGCTAAGTGATAGATAAACTGACTTAATTGCACATTATTGATAGCGGCATACCAATGGTATGCCATACCTGCATTTTACTTGTTTCAGACTGTCAAATAGAGGTTAATCGATAAAAGAGTTTGATGCTAAGTACTGAAGCTGATAGCAATGGCTTTACCAAACTAGTTATTTTAAAAATAAAAATGTAGACTTGTGTGACTGTTACATCAACTTTTCTAACATGTGTGGTCTAATTACATATGAATTACGCGCACAGTTCATACAAACATTACATTTTGGTGTAATAAGGTATGTTAGGTGAGGGTATGCTAATGACCAAATCAAAATTTCAAAACATCTTTCTAAAATAATTAAAAAAATGTGTTCGTTTACGGGAAACGTCAGTAAAATTTTAGATACGAATTTGCTTCAGCTGCTTTGTAGCTGGTCCACTCATACGGTTTTACCACTACCACACGCGTGTTAGGTGCACACCTACAAGCACTTGTATTTGTATGAGTGGACCAGCTGCAATACAGCCAAAGCAAATTTATATCTAAATTTCACTGACGTCGACTTTAATATTTTTACGTATTTTTGTGGTATCTCTACTGTAAAGTGTGCAAAGTACCACGGTGAAATTGAATAAAATCTATGGAAAGGTGATATGTGAACTCAAACTAATTTGTCGATAATTATTAGTAGATGTCGTAAGATCATAAAGGACCCAAAAGATATTTTAAAGTCAAAAAATAGCTATTTTCCAGTAAGGTGTTGAAATGGTGTTGTTTTGCGCACTAGATCTGATCTCACACATCTTTTTCGTAAAATACTCATTTAGACACGTAGTGTGAACAAGATTTTATATACTGTCAAATTTGTGAGCAAATTATTGGTTTATATATCACGTACATACCCATATACATTACATAGATTTATGCACGACATTTTTGTGAGTAACAACATCCTCGAAATAAAATTTCCACCTTTTTTACCCTCGTTGAACAAATGACTCACTCCGCTTGTATGTAAAACTTGGATCTAGGCCTGAAAAAATGAACATTACAACAATTCTAACAACATGCCATTACTAATGTTTACATAATCTTCAAAGTGCAAAATTGGCAACTCTCTCAAAGTGTCAACGCCTACATCTATTTGTGAAACATTCTACGCAGCTTTAATGTAGAAATCCTGATAGAAATCGAATTTATTCTGATGTATTAACGGAACAATTTCAAACCCGTTGTTCTTGTGCAACTACTGTAAAATTCCCGGAAATATTTATGATTTGTACCGATCCAGTGAACAATTCATTGCATATCATGTTTTCACTAGTAGAGTTTGTGGTTCGTCCTAAGCATCATAATAAGGGTAACGTCATATTTGAAACGTGTAAATCATCGGAATAATCTTTACCTGATTTATGACTATCGAATTGTAACGATGCGATACATAAAGATTGCCTAAATATAGGTGTATCGGATCCCAACACATAAATTGATGATTAAGTCATTTGCAAAACGTGATTGAAACAATTTAAAATCAGTTTGTAAAATTAATGTGTTATTTACATGATGTACCGTGCTGGTTGTGTGTGTTTTTTTTGTAAACCCGCAACAAACATAGATTATTATTGCATGTCATTTTACATTGAGATATTACACCTACAATGCGCTTCAATACATAATTTGCGCTTATAAAACCTCTATTATGATTATTAATATCGCTTTTGCCGTAGAACCTGATAAATTTGCATGATTCAGAAGCACCTAGTAAATAATGTTTTTGTGCTCAAAAATAAACCAAACATTTTGCTGATAAACATGCAATTTATTGCTTACCCGAGTACACCTTTTATTGTCTATTTAGTGGATGACTCGTTGTGGAATTTAAAAATAAAATTGTTTCCTTCACATCTCCAGCTTTCTCCAACACTGAACAATAAATTTGCAATAATCCAGCACTTCTCAGTCGGACGGAGTAGAAAGTATTTTCAATTAAAACATTTACGATTTTCAGATTATCTTCAAAGGAACTTTTGAGTGGCATAATTCAAGTTAACCGGCTACCTACAGGCAACGTAACACGCATATTCAGGGAGAAGATTTTTCAATTTGTTCTCTAGGACAACAACAGCATTATAAAACCGCATGGATCATGTCTAGTAATGTAATTAATTAATCTTGTTTGAAAGAGTGGATTTGTATTTGGAGGACTGTCTAGTCATCTGTACACTGGAAAACAAAATTGAGTACAGTGTATGAAACAAGTTTTGACACTGTAAAAAAATCTGGAAACATTTGTCATACAAAATAGTACTCTATTTGGCAGCTGTCACTCGAAGCACTTTTGCTTGAAGTGTGTTGAAGTGGGTTGCTAGGCATGAATGCTTAGTACAAATGTACATTAACTTAGTACATTAAAAATAGATTTGATTGCAGCAGTTTGACCAACCTCTGTCCAGTCAGCAACTTACCAAATTTTTTATAAAATGCTTCTCAACAAAGCATTCCTCTTAACAGCCAACAACTCTAAGTCTCTTTGCATGTCTGTCGTTCTTTGTTAGTTCTGTTAATTGACCCTTGTTTCCAAACGTTCGAGATTTAATGTCTCCCTTATCAGTTAATTTGTCATTAGTTCAATAGTTATTTGGATCACAAGGGACGAAAAAGACACTCAATCTTTTGTAATGTTTGCAGCTGTGGCCAAAGGTGAGAGGGCGGCACTAGCGTATGTATTTTTTTCGCTTTCAATTTATACGAGGGTTGCCTTTTATATTTATGGCCTAGGGAACTTCTAGTGTTTTCATATGCTTGTCACTATGCTAGCAGATAACGTTGGACCTTTTAGGAAGAACTACATTTATGAGAGCCATGAGATGTTCTTCGGTCTAGTCACAGTAGCCCTTCTGACAGAGGTCTTCACTTGATTGGGAATTTTGGGGAAAATGTGTAGCATCGGGTACTTTTAGTGTTTTTTGATGCTAGCGACTATGCTAGCAGATAACTTTAGATATTTCTAAGAGAAACTATCTAAAGGGAACAATAAGATTTTATTTGGTCTAATCACAAAAGCCCTAATATCATAGGTCCTCTTCTATGGGAACCTCGGGTAAAATTTTCATATTGCCAACATTGGGACATGGATCGCGATAGATCTTCGAATGTTGGTGTTTGGAGTGGAATTGACGTAGTCTCCCTGTAGCACTATGTTTGGTTCCACAAAGCAACCCCATTTGACTGGAGTAAAAAAAAACATTTTGTGTGAAAATTTAAGAAAATTTGCGAGGACCTATGGGAGAAGGGCTCCTGTGACTAGACGAAAGACACTTTCTGTTGTCATTGTGGTAGTTTGCCCTACAAAGGTCCAACGTTGTCTGCCTACACAGTAACTAGCACAGGAAAACGCTAGAAGAGCCCTAGGCCAGAAATATAAAAGGCAACCCTCGTACTCCCATGTGATGTGGATACGTACAATTTTTGTAGTTTTCGTTATTGTCATTGCTTTTTGGTTAAATTATCTGTCTGTGAAACGAAAACTAGTTCATTGTTGCAATAAAAAGTTTCTTTTTCAATCAGTAATTTGAAGCTGAGGTTCAGTTTATCTATCACAATAACTAGTAGAACCTGCCATCAATTTTAAAATACCACATCGCGACTTTATTGTGTATATATTGGATAGCATATCGAATACCAGACTATACATATACCATTATAAATGGTTTCTATTGATTAACCGCAATCAGAGAGTTATTTCAGTGCCATTTTGGCTATTGTTCAAGTTAATCTGACCAATTCAACAAAATGATACCCTTATTTTATTGTCATGATAACGGAATGTAAATTGGTTGAGAGATGGTAAGCGTTGTGTGTATATTATTAGTATATATAGAGAGCATAGTATTTACCGCTATAACAAGATTCGACCGCTATGTTTATTTAGATACACCAGAAAACATGATTCACACACTTATATAATTGCTAGACTCCACGCTTGAATTTTATGCGACAATACCAAAATATTGGAAAGTAATAGAATGGAAACCAATATTAAGATTCTGGTTTCATTTTATTATAAAGTTTTGTCTGCACATTGTTAAAGCCTCGTTATTAATTTCTCAAAAATGTTACAAAAGAAAAACAAGAATGGGTTCGGTTCGGTGTGCTTTTATACACTTTCTTTTGTATAGTATACAATGGCAAGAAGAACGAGAACCGATTTAAATTCTAAAATTCATGTAATATAAGAGACGTCTAGCTCCATTATATTTTCATAAGTTTTGGGCTCTATGGAAAACTATGCAAACACACTGTCATGATATTTCGAAACTCAAAGACAAGAACATGGATGCGTGATCTTATTTACGTATCACGGGTGAGAAGGACATCAACAGTTTTACTAACGCATCTATTACTTCATTTGATCTATGTATTTTCAAAAGATTGATTTCAAATCTTTTACTTCATTTTTTTAACTGCAATATAAGACCGCGTTAACCAGAGCTTAGCTTTTTATTTCTGAAGTAGATATCGATAACAGGTGATAGCCTTACTTTGCATTAATTTGATCAGTTAAATAACTAAGTTCATGTATCAAAGAACTCCTTTCCACGAACCTCGTCGGTTGTTGTCCTATTTGTGAGAAACTCCCTTTCTTATTCTAATCTGACGGGATTTGTAAAAGTTCCAATACACGCTTCGGTGCTATTCACACCTGAGTCCATAATCGGTTTGGTCTTCTCATTGATTCATAAAAAGAAACTCGAATCTAATTTCGTGGAACTTCCTTCTTCTGCTTGAACAAAAGATCGTTCAATTTCATTTCATTGATTTCTTTTTCATTCCTTTATTACCCTTAATTGCAAGTCTATTGCATTTAGGCTCGAAGCACGTACATATCTATTATGAGACGACAGGCGTATTATCATTTTTTATTGCAAAAATGAACGTAAAACGGAAAAGAATAAAGAAAAAGAAAAACTTAATAACCAACAGGAAGACTTAAATCTGGAATACATGTGCACACAAAAAGCAATTACCAGCTAGTCTTTTCATCTTACCAACATATTATAGAAAATTGTGTTTTCTCTAATACCAAACTATTATACTCGACATACCCACAGATAAATGCTAAAAGCTTTCCTATAATCCTTTCTGCCATATTTTGTGTCTATTTCAAAAACGTGCAACTGAATACCGTACCGATTCGGATCTTAGTTCCTCGGCATACATTTATACCTAATTTTGATGAGGAAAATGTTATTTTCTCGAAATCTTCAGAGAAATTGCTTTTGACTGAATGTATACGATCGAAAATAGATACATTGTGATGCGATAATGGCAATGTAGTTATTTTAATAACCGCACATTCACCACACAATTTGAACAATTAAGGCATTTGACGGCTATTCATTATTGGATGAAATTTAGTCAATGGAATTATAGCTGAAAACTATTACGCAACAGCAAATATGTTCGTTGTATTATACATTTTACTATGCGGAATATTAGAGGCATCATTATCTTATTCGGCTCAAATTTGTAATATTAAAATATTTCACATTCTTCTGAAAAATTATTTTAAAAATAAAATTAAGAGACATTACGACATTAAACGGCTTCCCGCTTCCCTATTCTTTTATACTCAGACCCTATTTTTTCAAGGGATGTAATTTTATACAAAAATTTAGATTTGTTTTGTAAATGAGAGCAATATTTGCACTTTTAAGATCTGAATTGAAATTATTTGAATATTATTCATGTAGAATGAAGTAGGTGTATTCAAAATAAGTAAGGCAAGAAAGAGTAGATTTATGTTGCTTACCTCGCTTCGCTCTAGCCGCAAACTTCACTCTTGTTATGGTTGGAATTTTCTTTTTCTCCCCGAGGTGAACTTATAATATTCATCCATGCGTGGCGTGAATTATCGTTTTTTTCATGCGCGCGTTGTGTTGCCTTATTTTCACCCTTCTGGTCGCAAACATAACTCTTGTTGTAATTTCCTATAGTCTCTTCTAAGTAAACAAATAACTATTGTCCATGAAACAAACACATCAATTTGTTACACTTTTTTTCAAAATCAAAACAAAATGACAGTTGCAGGAGGAAAAACTGTTGTTCAGCCCATGGGAAGAGTTGAGAAAATAAAAAAATTTTTCATCTTCTCACCGAAAGCGGACAGAGTGGAGAAAATTTATTCACGCCGCACCACGGGCCTCACACTATTCTCGCTATTCTTCATTTTTTAAATGCTGCTATTCATAGAGTGTCCATCCCGTGCGCCGCACGGATGAAAAATGATTAAAAAAGACAATTCTTAGGGGTTATGTCTGCACAAGATTTTTTATAGTAGAACCTTATGGCTATATGTTATAGAGTGGGAGTGGGTACGCATCTGCCCTCCTATCTTATTAAATATAATTCATATAAATTTCTTGTGAAGACCAACGGCACCTTGAGGCGGACGTAAGTCTAAACCTATAGAATATAGTTACACTACCAGATACGATGAACTTACGTTGTACGACTTTTAATTTGAGGCCGTAGAATTGAGATACTTTTAATTAAATTTTAATTTTATTTTTTTTTATTTTAATTTAATTGTAAAAAATACGAATTGGTGTCAAAATAAAAGTATGCAATTTTGTTGAAAGGTCTGTCGTGCCTGGCAACTCAAATTTACGGATTTTCGGTAATGTTACAGTATTGTTCCTATCGGGTAATGCAACAATTTGGTATGGGTTTGGAACCATGACCTCATGACCTACAGGTCATCGACACTATTTTGTGTCCCAAACTTTCTACATTTACAACAATTCTCCAAACCGAAATTACTCTTCCATTGGCTTTTTCTAATTAAAACGCATTCAAGCGGAGCGTACAATTTTTACAAAAAAACATAATCCGCCCGTATTTTTCTTGGAATGATTACTTTGTAAACATAACATAATGCATCAGCTCAACCATCGTCTCAACATGAACGTTAATTTTACCCTTCCATACAACAGCCCTACAGCTTAAAATGTGGTAAATTAAACAGTTTTGCAACACATGTTCAAATACATTCCCTTTATTACAGAAACTTATTTCGAAATTAGTTATGGTCTCTTCATTAGGGTTGCTTTCCCTATGATATGCACTCTTCGAAATAATAATATGAGAAATGTGTAGTACTACTTCGCTAGTGTTAAACCACTTACCACAGACGCAGACACTTGTATGCGACTAAATTAGATTTATCTGGAACTTAATCCAAGAATTATTTGTATTGAGCATTTAGTACATTTGCATAAATGCCGCGCGCGGGTGGATGCTTGCAAGAATTAAAATGTTTTGTGATGCTTTGCAAAAACTAATCCTGTAATAAATGGTGAAATAGGAATGGTTTCACTGCCAACTTCTAAAATGCATAATACAAATAGAAATGAGGGGAAACAAATCATGTCCCACCTATTTTCCATTAGTGATTCCTTCTATTGGCCTGCTATGACCTTTCATTCATTGATAAGGATAAGTAAAAAACAGCTAACACAATTTATGTCCTTTCAATGACAGCTATACGCCTTATTCACATAGTATGTCACGCGTGACGACTATTTGCATCTCTTTTTATTACCTGTTCAACCACCACTTGCATCTCTTTCGAACGCATAACAAACCTTATGAATGATCCCCTATCGTCCATATGTACCATCCTGATCAGGGACTCCTTACAAAATATGTTCAAAAATAGAATTAGCTTGGAACGACTCGTAACAACAAGATGTTGATGGGAGAGGAAGAAATAAGCGTTCACGTAACACCAGAGCCGCATTCAGTGACGACGAAGTGAAATGACATCAAAATTTAAACTTTCGATTGTTATAGTCAGTGACCCGGAGCTGGTCCGATCTGTAACTTATAATTCGCAATTATTTTGTAAAAAGTGAGAACTAAACTCTTTATGCCTGATGGAAATTGATGATAAAGTGTCGTCTGACATTTTAGTGCAAAAAATTACATTGTTTCGAAACTTCATGCATAAATAGCAGTTTGGTTCTGAAATGAGGTTCCAAAGAAGCAGAAAATACCACGAAAAATTATTATGAAAATTCAGTGAATTGATGCTTGAAAATGCAATGAGTTAGTTTATTTTCGAAATTTGCATAAAATTTACATAACTTATTATTGTAAAACTTAAGATTTTCCGCTAGTCATTTTATGTGAACAAACAAGTAGGGTAGATTATTGTCTACAGAACCACAATAAAAATATTTCTTTTCAAAATAAATTTAGCTTTTAATGCATTGTAAGCAGTTTTCTGCTGTGCGAGTCTGTTTTTCTACGCCACTTGCAGTTTCGTCGTTTTATGGTTTATATATCGACCCTCGTAATAATAATTTTCCTTTTTATTGTTATTGTGAGAATAGAAAATGGAGATATATGAAATTGATGCACGGTATGATAATGGAGGCGATACAGTTTTCCTTATAGTACTTCCAAAAGAAAAATGTTCATTGATATACTGAAAAGATAACAGAATATTACCGCCGGTATGAGAAATTGCTTCATTACTGTTCAATTAAAAGCTGTGTAAGCTCAACAGTCGTTCTGTTTTGTGTCTGACTTGTTAAGCTGTTTTTGAAGTGTTTGAGAGATAATTTATTTTTTGCAATTCAATAAGACCTTCAATTGAAGCATAACTTCAAGATTAGTCTTTAGACTAGTCAGCAGCATGGCACAAGAGTGATATGAAAAAATTACGGTTTTGCTGAAATATTTGATCATTGACACATAGCGATAGTGATAGTGATGTCATCTTTATCATCATCATTGACTTGCGACCTCTGCGATCACCGACCTGTAAATTACTAATAGATCCACTTTTTCCACTTCTAATGCCATTTCCACTTGGCCAATTGACAGAAAACACACCGTTTGTGACATTAATATTCTGCGACAAACAATATTTGAAAATGAAATGAAAAAATTTCATTTCCAAAGTAAAAAAATCGTAGTAAATTAAACGAATCTTTTATCGAATCAAATTTTGATATGCAATTTTTTACACTAACTCTTCGAAGGTAGTAAACAAATTTCCCATTTTTCATTTTCTTCGCAACATAATAAAATCGTAGCTAGCAAAGCAATTTAAGTGACTTTATCTACTGTAACCATGAGTCACCATGATATTTCCAAGGTAAATATAGTGTATAGGTAATGCCATTCAGACGCGGCCAATCATATAAAGTCGATGCCAATGACATCTTTTTTTAAATGGTTGACTACGATTTACTTGTATTTCACAAAATATTTTCACTGTCTCACAACAGATGGCCCGACTTCCTATTATATTTTTTGCCTTTAACGAAGGGATGAAATGACGTTTGTATCGAACTTTCGTGTCACCGAATTCTGATTTGGATATATTACCTCCTCACTATATCTACCTTGAAGTTGGCTTCAATCAGCTTTATGGTAGCTAGCCCACAAGTGTTAGCAAGTGTTGTGACGAAGCGATACAATGAAAGTCGACTGATGAGATTTTGTATTGCATCTAATCAATACCCTCTCTAGTAACCTAACTACATTTATTAAGGTTGTAAAAATGCAACGCAGCATTTGCATTTTACATACATTTTACAAAGCCGTGATAAGTACTGTTGCCGTCTCTTTTAAGTTAACCCCTAAATCTGTTTCTTCTTTTGATTCATGTTCTACATTTTGCAAGATAAGATAGTGTACGAGCCAGAATTCATCGCTTTTGTTTGTCATCGTTATCGATAACACATGACTTTCGGCTTCGCCTATTTTCATTCATTTTATCCAATTACTAAATTAATCATTACAAATTTCGTCGCGATTAAAAGTTACTTTCAGTAATTTTCACCCTAAGTTCCAACGAGAAATGTCCAATTTTACATTTCGTAATTGCCAGTGGACATTGGCAATTTCCCAAAGTATTCCATTGTCTTTCCGGTGTTCCGTTACAGTTACCTTTTTCCGATTTTTATCTCAAAACTACGTTTAGTGACAACGAGCATGATGGGCCTGGAATTTTTAAAACGAAACAGAACCATAAATTCTATCCTCAAAATTGTCTGATGTGATGTTTGAACGAATGTTATAAAATAAAAATCCGTTTCCGAACTGGTTTTTCTGTTCCACATTTATGGGCTATATCGCAACCTAATTTCTATTATACAAGCGGATCATCCCAAAAGTACCGACCGAAAAGATGAAGAAAGAAAAAAACAAATTTATTATTATGTTCCTCGCATTTCAGAGACGCTCTTCATCCATAATTCATGTCTTCATTTCGACGTTGGAGCCCCGCAAATATTGTCTTACCGAAAGCGAACTGAGAATGCCCGAGATACGTCTTATACATATTATATTCGGAAGGGTTTTTCTTACCAGCTTCACCCTTTAGCATATATCCACACACTGTATTGATAACTTGGATGGCTTTTTCGTAGAGCATGTTGTTTTCTTTCCACAATTTTTTTCTTCTTCTTCTTCTTGTTTGTATGTCATACCATATACACAAATATTTAGGGCTAGTGGTGGTATAGAGGCACACATGGTTTTATATTTTATGTATTCCAAAGTCGTTGGGTTCATATTTCTTCGAAATAATCATAAGCATTTGTCCTTTTTTGTTTATTTTATATTTCATACTAAATTTTATTATGGGAAAAGTTTTTTTATGCTTGACAGAGTTTTGTGAGTAAAAATTTTCTAAATGCAAAAAATAAATAAATTTTTAGTAGAAGATCTAAACAAAATTCAATTTTCGTTGTACAAGAAAAATCTCCGAACCAAAATTTCTATTTCAAATTTAATTTAAAAATATTTCTAGTCTGAAAAGAGATCAGAAGAAAAAAAGACATATCCCTGACCGAAGTCCATGCAACATTATAGTACCCAGTAGTAATTCTTCTTCATTCGTGCATCATTCATAAAGTAGTTTTAATCCAAAGGTACAACAACACACAATTCATATGAGAATATGGATTGTGAATTGAAGTTGCACGGGGGTTTTATATGTAACACGTGAAAACTGCACAGACAGAAATCTCGGATCGAATCCTCACATTTTCGAAAAATTTACTTCAATACTAAGTTTTACTTTCGTTCTTTTCGACAATTTTTGCTTAATCTACAATTCGAACGATCACAAACCTAGACTGGCCATACCGAGCTAGTTGTCATCGTCCGCTGGTCTTCTTCAATTTTTGTAAGAAAAAATCAACTGTTTGGCCCGCTTAGCCCTGTGGTAGCCAATTCTGATAAAACAAATGAAGTAAAAGATTTTGAATTTGTTTCAGAAACTAGAAAGCCATTTAGAAAAAATATGACACTGACACACACTCAATGATAATACCGAGATCTTCTCGGATAAGTATATAAATTTCATATAAACTACAACACACATCATATGTTTGAGACAAACTGACTTTTTGAACGTGGCGGTCTGTTTTCGAAACAAATTTAAATTAACGTAAGGCAAATAAGAAATGTGCACTCCTTTGCACAACTAGTTGTATAAATTACTATTATGTTATGAGACCGAATTCAAAAGGGTTGTCAAAATTATTGTTTTTCACGTTGGATATGAGATTACCATTGAGATTTGATCAAACTCAAAGTCAATACCGTCATTACTAAATTCGAAATGAAACTTCTTAAGGGACTACGTACTCCAGGCTTGTACTAGTCCTTTAAATTAATGGTCGATGTAACCAAATTAAAACAGGATAAAGATCCAAGTACAAACATTTGAATCTTAGTGATACATTTTCTACTGCGGATATCATTTGTAAACCAACGCACTACAAGCATCATTGGCACACTAAAACTAAACAGTGTCTCCAACCTTAAAAAACAATTTCATACAAAATATTACTCTATTTAGCAGCTGTCCACTATGGTCTCTTTTGCTTGAAGGGCGTTGGTTAAATGAAAAGCTCGAAACAGGTCAGGTCACCTCGAAATTACATAATTAAAAAAAATCTGGTCCTATTCAGGTCTGAAGTGTCAGGCCAGATCGAGTAACCTGTAAAAATTTTGGGCTACCTGAAACCTGACCCTATTTGAAAATATTACAAAATTACCTGAACTTAACCCTGTTTATTTGTGATCGACAACAACGATAAAAATAATAAATTTTCTCAATCTAGGGTCAGCAAAATTTACCGTAAAATGCAAACTAAAACAAAAGAAGAGAAAGATTCCGTTTTGTATTTATTTTGTATTTAAATCAAGTAATAGATTCTAAAGGGTTAAATATTCATAGATATCCTTTCTTAATCGAAAGAAAATCCTTAGTAAGTCATTCAAACTTTTACAAAAGGAAATCCTCAAGAAAATCCGCAAAATCATAGAAAATCCTTTAAAAGGCTTAACAAAGTCTTTGAAGAGACTAAAAATAGAATCAGTAAAAAATCCTTGGAAGACGATTCGACAATCCTCAGAGGATTGTATTTTTGAAAATCCTTTGTCAACTTTCTGAGCAAATTTACAAATATCTGTAAAAGAAACTCATCTCTAACTGGAAATCCTGTATCATAAGGCCAAAATTACATAAAATTTTTTCAGTGTTCGGTCTCTTCTCAAGACTTTTCCATTTCGTTATGTTTTTTTATTCCAGACCAATTACTTTTGTTAATTTTTTTTAACCAGTTTCAATATATTTCTCTAGCTGGCTATACGACATAGACAGAAAACCCCACCTTTGGAATTATTTTTGTTATTTTTTTTTTTTTAATTTCGCATGAAGCAATAAAAGTGTTCTTGACCCTGCCTCCTGCCAACGAATAAGTTTGGTTTCAAATCAACCGAGTTATTTATTCAAGAAAAATTTTGTATGAAAAAAGTATACGCACAAATAATAGAAGTTTCATTGCTTTAATGTCCTAATTTTGAATGTTTGTCGGATCTTTTGCCTCCAACCCTCCTCCAGATAAAAGACTTTAATTTCTTTAAATTGTTTTCGTCTCTTTGGTATGGTCCTCTAATATATTTGATGGTTTTATATTCACAAAAAAAGTAACGAAGAAGAAGAAGAAGATAAGAGTTTATTCGTACGTGAATGTTTTATATTATTTAAAAAGAAAGACGAAAAGAATGTTTTTAAATGTTTTCTTCTTAAAAACTTAGACACAAACAAAAAATCCTTCTCAGCAACAGAAGAAAACAAAAATGGAAAAGAAAAGAAAGGAAAATGTGACATTATACTGTGCATGTTGATCACAAGGACATTGTATGAACGAAATGAAAACTTCTGACTCTGTGATACTCTGTGCCTCTAATGTTTAAATTGAATAAGGAAAGAATTGAAAGATGTTTCGTCTATAATTCATTTTATGATGACGACGTACCTGGAAATGGCTTTGAAAAGGTTGTGATTTCCTTGTGAAACTTTTTTTTTACATGGAATCTTTCATTTTGTACTACAAACTATTCGTTAATTCGAAATAGTTGAATTCAGAAAATATCTTTGTTGTTGCGTCGCATTACAAACACTTTTGTGTGCATAACGGAAGAGGAGACATTGTTTTTGAAGTGGAGAGAAAACCTTGAACGATTCACTTTTGAGATTGGTAAATTAAAAAAAAATGTAAATTGACGCAACAAGACGGAAAAATTTGGAATTTTAATTTTTGTGGTAAATTTATTGATTCAAGACTACCAGAGGAATGGCACTTCAAGCATGAGCGGTACTCTGAATAGGGTACTGAAAGTTGACGGTGAAACTTGACAGCTGTAAAAAAACCATTTCATAAAAAATAGTAATCTGTGGCAGCTGTCAACTATGATCACTTTTGCTTGAAGTGCGTTGATAATACCAATATTACGATTTACCGCTCATATGCAAAAGAAAGCTCGTTAGGTACAGGGCCGTACAGGTTCGCATCATTATCCGCGTGTGGAAATTTTGTTTTCTTACCGGTATCCGAGTCAAATTTCCCGGTATCCGAGTCAAATTTCCCGGTATCTAAAATCGTAAATTTGATTTTTCGCTCCATATTTTTCCCGATCTCTTCGATTTCCCGGTATCTAAAGAATTTTTCTGAAAACTTCCCGGTATCCAGGATACCGCGGATATCGTGAATTTCCACACGCGTATCATTGCTTGTTATAGAGCCACATATTTTCAAACAAACATTCAAATAAAATCAAACTCGTACACCTCAAGTATATAAGGAAGGATACACATCAAAAACAAAACGACAAAAGCCAATTAGAATGGTGCAGCCATAGCATCTACAACGAAGCAGTAGAATAGATTTTACAACCTATACAACCGTACTATAATATTAGAGAGGCTAAATATCCGTTAAAGAAATCTGTTCTAGTGCTTGGTTCAGTGATATGGTGCACCACAATGGGTCCAACGCATATGGCCTCTGTGCTATATTCAAAAATTATTATTCGAATTTGTAATACGGAATATGCTCGATAATAAAACCAACCAGGATAATCAAAGACCTGTTATCTGTTATTGTGTGACTTATGGAAAAATTTCGTGAGTTACGCCATGAATCGTTATATTGTCTGGTATGGAGTAGAAAATTTCATTTTTAATTATGATTTGCAATAATTTTGCATGTGAAAAGGGCATCAGTGCCTTTGGGAAACTGATATCTTTGGCACAGTCACCATGCATGGCCTGTTAACTTTAGCAAAATTTGCATTACACTACATTCCTCCCACATAGAAACAGTATGTGAAATAGGTCATGATATCAGTACCAAAGTAAAGCCATCAGTGTCGAATGATCGACAAATTGAAACTATATTTTCATTGGAAAAGTAAATAATTTTCCACTTGATATGCTTGAATAAGAATTGGACCAAATGGTTGTTATGGCAATTCATCAAATATTATTCAGTTGTAAATATTTATCACAAATTTAAACATATTTCCAGATAAACGCCAAAGCACCTAAATTGATATAAATCACGTTGCTTGATTTTCATATTGTCGAACTGTTCGATGAACGATAACTTCAATATGCATTCAGCGATTGCAATTTAAGGTTGTTAATGAGAATGTTTTGCGTGTCGCTCGAGTAAGTTGTGATTTTATACATACCTTCCATTCCTTCAACAACAAATTTTGTTTACATATATTTATGTTGTGTTGTACATCTTATTGGTGTTTATGAACGTGTACGACTTAATAATCTATCTGTACACCAGCAATATTCATTAGGCTATGCTGTTTTGATATGCAATAATCAACATTTCGCTGAAAGGAGTACTTGTTTCATCATAATTTATTGAAAACAACCGCATTGTACGTTTAGGGAATATGTATTATACCGACGTAGACTTCATTTATAATTAACTTCTATGGGATTTACATCAGGACACGCACGCAGATATCGTATAATTATCATTAACTCATTTTGTCGTGGAGTCACGATCATATATGAAAACAAGAAAAATAAAGCAACCAACTCATTAAACTTCCATTATCCGTTTTATCTTACGTGTTTTCATTTATAAACAGATTCAACAGATTGTAACACGTTTGCATCGGTCGTTGGTAAACGAAAAAGCTGTCAATCAAAATGCGAAAAGTGAAATATCCAATCTATAGAAAGCTCATTTAAAGGCTAAAATCAAAACCAGGTATGAGGCATTTGTGAATCTGATGGAAGGTACCAAAACGGTAGATGCTGAAGGTAAATTGTCACTGTATGATAGCACACTGCCATTGGCAGGGTTGTGCTGTTGAATTCTTTTTAGTTTTTGAACCCCCCATCCTAGTTCATCACGATCATCATTATAAAATGTGTGACACTTTTGTTTGTATAAGAGCACCAGCTGAAAAACGATTGAAGAAAATGCATGTTAAAATTTAACTGACGTCGACTGTATTATGCGGTTCGAAATAAAATCACGGTTCTTTCACAAGAACAATAATTTTGTTTGCTCTATAACATTCTAATTGCACGGTTTGTGCTCACCAAAACTTGTTAATCCACCCATCCTTCCTTCCTGAGGAATTATTTTACTGAAAACTTTTTAAAATATTGAACATGCTGTAGGCTGAATTCAAAATCTGAAACAAAGCTTTCGTTCCAAATTGTACAAATCATTTTAATTGCAAAAGCAAACCCGTGTAAATGTCTCCAGAGTTAGCGGGTACAATTTGCAAATCACGAGCTGTTGCGGTTGCTTCAAATGTTCACCAAAGATTACAACGCATTTTTTCGTTGACTGCGGCTGATTGTACCAGTCCGATTCGAATAAGCAGTAGGAGAGACGATTGCTCGATAGCATAATCTCATTGCCGAAGTACGTTATGATAAATAGATCAGATATGAAGTAGAAGAAGACAAGGAAATAAAGAAGCCGTTCGAATGAATTGCCACCGATATTCTATAAAAGATTGAACAAATAAAAACGTTCGCGAGTATACGCGAGTACTATAACACACAAATGCTAGGCAATAAACTGAATTACAGATGCATAGGCCACTAGTTCCCAACTGAATAAAAAATAGGTCTGAAAAAAAGGACTCCACATCATTGGTCAATCTAGGAAATAAAATTAAAATTGATAATTCATTCAACCGATTACAATGCAATATAGTTACACACTTCCCTGAATGTGGGTAAGTGTCAATTGAGGCCTTGAGATCTTCAAAAAAGCGGTTGTGCATCTGCTTTGCCGGCACTTCTTCATTTACGTTTTTGGTAATTCGTCCCAAATTCTTCAACTCACTTCCCAGCACTTCATATCTCAAAGAACAACTCAAAAGTAGATACCAACACATGACTGTAAATAGCAAAGAAACGACTGACAAGGAAGTTCCAATGAACATAAAAGTGATTGCGATCCAGAATGCAATTTCTTTGTTCCTATAATCCAAGGGAAATGCAATTTCCATAAATATTGTTTTCTCACTTCCAAATAACGGTAAGCCTAGAGTTGATAAGAAGGCAGCAAAAGCTGCAGCACTTATAAAAACAAGCGCAAATTTTACGAATCCTCGAAGTTTGTCGCTGGAGCGCTTGTAGTCGTCACCATTTCGAATCGAAAAGACACAAACTTGAGGTAATAAATCCAGAATTTTGTTCTGCTTCCAAACTAAAAGCCAAAGTTTTACTGACAAGACCGCAGCTCCTACTGATATTTCCGCTAAGAATATAGACATGTTCTTTTTATCGTTTGCGATTGATCCAAAACCAATTGATAACACAAAAAGTGAGTTCTGAATGCAAAAAAATAGCTTTCTCTGCATCTCCTTGACTGTAGATTTATCTCCGCGATGCCAAACACCAATAAGATAGAGGAAAGATATTATCAGAGCAATAAATTTGTGAATTTGAATGGAATGCATTTTTAAGGCGTGTTAAACGTTTGAAAAGCAACACTAAACTGACCTGGCAAAAATCCAGTACAAGGAATCGATTTACTGTCCTTTAAAATTCAAATTACAAGACTCGCATGTCTACTGTCAAGTCATTGCCTTTGTAATATTGTCCTGATACTTAGTATATAATTTTCCTCAACAGTGTGACACTTTTGATCAATACTTTTCAATATTTCATTACATTATGGCCTTGATTATAGGGAAATCGTATGATGTACAGAATTCATGTTGTACCACAAGCATAGTAAGAAAAATGTCGAGCAGAGCGTCGTTAGTTTTGACTCCACTCCATCTCGGAACCGCGAAGTCGAACTTTTTCTTTTTCGTATGCTGGGATGGAAGCTCAGGAAAACGACTGAATGAAGGAAGCGTGAAATGTAACTTTGGTGTAGGAGTAGTCGCGTGCCACTCGCAAGAAAGATTAGATTTTTGGGAAGCTCGAACGGGGGCTCATGAGGATCTCCTAAAATTGTAAGGATTCTTTAAAACGTGTGAGGCCAGCTCTTGTGTTTATTAGTCTGTTCAGGCCGCGATTAGTGTGAGAAGGTATGGCATTCCTAAGTTGTGTTTATTCATCGTCATGCCAAAAGATTAGACTAGTCGATTGTGTAGAAAAGTGAGAGTAAATACTAATATGTTTCTGTTTCTACTATACAGCATTGGAGTAATTTGTATACACACGCGCATGCAGAATCAATAGAGTGAACTAATATGTCAAGAATGGAAAAGATGACAACTGAGGACGAATGTGGGATATATTAAGAGACACGGTAATGCATGGTAAAGGTCAATTTCAAAAATTGTTAGAACTGTTAGAATAAACGCAACGGTTGTTGTTAGTTACCTTTGTCCACACAGAGGTATATTATTGTCAGCAACTCAAGTGGCGACCCAGCGCTGTTCGCTCAGGGACGGGTAAACATCAGCTGTAGCATTTTCTTATCTAGTATGTGAGTGAACTTGACGGGCAAAAGGAAAAAAGGATAGCTTGAAGGTTTGATATTGCTTTAAACCAATGAATGCAAGCCTTGACCTACTTAACTGGGTGTGGCAAGGTCCCCAGTTCGAGATGTGAAGTCGGAGTCGGAGCAAGTTTACTCGCTGCATCATCCCATTTTTTGTCTTATTGCCAACTAAAATAGTTTACTTGAGAACACTACCTCGCTTTTTTAGTTAAATAGTTCGAAGAACATAACATAACCACTGTTTCGATCTGAGAGAAAATTAAATACGTTTGAAGCCGTTTTGTAGTAATATGCAATTCAATGTGCAGTTCTCATCAGGCCATGCCGACAGTGGTACTGATACAATGATGTAATAAAAGTACAAATGAAATTTCATTTTAATTATGATTCGCTGAACTTGTCCGTGTGCAACATGATCGAATGTCAAAAAAGGATTGTATCTGTACCATGTTGATATTTGACCCTGAGACTGATATTATACATGTTATCCAAAGATTTGTATGACTTAGTGACGTATTTTTGGCCAGGACATTCTTCAAATAGACTTTTAACCGTGAAATGAAGAACTATTCTTTTCCGTAAGAAGGGATAAAAAGATGAAAAGTAGAATTTCCGTGCGTATTTTGTTGACACACTTGAACGAGACTTTTTATTTTTATCCCGAGTTATTTCTGTTTCTGTCCGAGGTTTTGTTTCGAACTTATGCTAAAAGGATTTTTTTAGCGAATTTGAGATTTACGGCACGAGCCGGAGGCTTTTAACATGCGTTCGGAGAATAGCCAGCCATATTACTTTACTAGTGACACAACACAATCATCACAAACATAAATAAAGGTGTTTGTATAACATTTTCCATGCCATTTTACGCTGTTTAAGTTCCAGATCCATACATTTTCTGTTCATATTTCCCCTCTCTAAATATTGTGTCTAGAAACACAGCAAAGGTAATTCATATTGACACTAAATGTCGATCTTAGCAATTTTGATTGCTCGTCTGGTTACAAATTCAAGAGACTGAGTATAATTCACACGAGTCTAATTACAATTGGGATGATGATGATGATTTATTAAACCGTTAAGTACAAACATCGAATATAATGGTACACTTAACGTGCAAAAACTCACCGTTTGTTCATTGTATTGAAAAGCGGAACAAAACTACTCAAAAGAAGAACTCTTGAACTCTAAATTCTCTATGCTCGAATGCGTAATCGTATTTCATGTAATTCGATTAAAGCAATTTATACATCAGGGCCGAGCGAATATGGAAATACCCGGTAAATGTTTTTTAATCGGATTTGAATTAAAGGGATGATTTTGCCGTATTTTTTTTGTAGTTCCATGATAGATAGAGAAAGAAATTGAATATCGTAGGTGTAGCATACCAATGCAGATTTCATCCATTATCCGGTCATCGAGTTTTTCGCAATGAATATGTACAACTCTGACTGTATAATACATGCCTGAATGACGTGAAAGCCGATTACTTAATTTCATTTTTGAGCGAATCAGGTCAATTTCATTCAAGTACATTTTTCATGTCAATGATACAGACCCACTTGTCATGTCGTATAAACATTGAAAGAAAATGACTCAAGACATATTACAATAAATAAATTAAAGCCAGGCTGGAATCACTTCCTAAGTGCAAATTAAAAATAATTCAATGTTTAGAAATACGATATGCTACTCCCCTTCCATCTACCCCACAATTTTCCGTCAATTGTTGACAGCTGTCACTTTAAATTTTCCAAAAAAAAAACCTTATTTCCTAAAGTGACAACTGGTATCACAGTGTGTATTCGTTAAGTCGAATAAAAAAGACGCCAACAAGAAAAGAAAACACATGACACAAGAGAGGAACGGGAAATTCATGAATCACCCTTGTTTTCATTAGACTTTCAAGTTATTCATCACATTCGTACAGAGCGTTAGCGTGAAGAAAAATTTTTCATTTTAACGGCAGCGGATTTTTATTGCTTTTCTGTCAACCAGAACATGCTGTAAGTGTATACTGATTGTACAAGCGATTTTTTTTTAAATTGTTGGAAATGGTCGCCCCTTTTGTTTCAAACACTAATTGCGATGGAAATTAATGGAAAGCTTGAAAATTATTGTTTGAACAAATATAATACATAAATGTGAAATGCAATAATAATAATAATTTTATCAACATTTAAGTGGTACCTCAATGCAAATTAAAATGTAATTCCTAGAAAGAAAGTTTAAAATTTTCTTTTATCTCTCTGGGTGACGTCTGGCATTTGGAAATGCTGCAAATCGTAAAAATCATAAAACATTTTAAAACCATGCCATTAAACTACAAAAGAACGCATTTCAGCGGTTTCCTACAGCCAACCCCCCATTCTATTTTATATAAATTCATTCAAATAGATGCTACTCGCTACACTGTACAACTACAATGTATACACATATACATGCATCAGCAACACCACCAACCATATGGCCATATTATACGAATGCAACCTAATCATTTACGTAATTTGTTTTTAGTTCCATATATTTATTGGGAACTTATATCTTTTATATGACATAAGCGTCGTAAATATGATTTTATGGCATGTTATTGCATTTTGCTTGGATAAATGTTATATATATTTAGGGTGAATGACTCTGCAAAGACTATGAGAGTATAAAGTATCCAATCAGATTTTATGTTAATTTCGTGTTGTCCTCTGAGATTAATTTAGATATTATATGGTGCGGTTGTTAGATGGTGGCTGAATATTGAAACAAGGAAATTTGATTTTATGCATATTAATTGGATTTTAGATATGATTT